>NW_027174614.1:0-332857 GCF_000390325.3 Nicotiana tomentosiformis
AATTTCATGTTCCAATTCTGCCTGCCAACAGAAATATTACCATTACCATATCCAGGAAATGATTGCCCATGTTCCAACCTTTCATCCTTGAAACCTAAGTGGCATGAACCACCATCATCAACTCAATAATGCCTTGAAAGTTCTACAACAACTCTGGCAGCTAGGCTTGAATGTTATGCAAATTCAGCCGCTGCTTGAGCAGCAGAGGTAGCATCCTTAAATTTAATGTTCCAATTTCGCCTGCCAACAGAAAAATTACCATTACCATCTCTAGGAAATGATTGCCCATGTTCCAACCTTTCATCCTTGAAACCTAAGTGGCATGAACCACCATCATCAACAAAATATTGCCTTGAAAGTTCTACAACAGCTCTGGCTGCTGGGCTTGTATGTTCTACAAACTCACCGCTGCTTGAGCAGCAGAGGTAGCATCCTTAAATTTCATGTTCCAATTCTGCCTGCCAACAGAAAAATTACCATTACCATCTCTAGGAAATGATTGCCCATGTTCCAACCTTTCATCCTTGAAACCTAAGTGGCATGAACCACCATCATCAACAAAATATTGCCTTGAAAGTTCTACAACAGCTCTGGCAGCTAAGCTTGCATGTTCTGCAAACTCAGCCGCTGCTTGAGCAGCACAGGTAGCATTCTTAAATTTCATGTTCCAATTCTGCCTGCCAACAGAAAAATTACCATTAACATCTCTAGGAAATGATTGCCCATGTTCAAACCTTTCATCCTTGAAACCTAAGTGGCATGAACCACCGTCATCAACTCAATATTGCCTTAAAAGTTCTACAACAACTCTGGCAGCTAGGCTTGAATGTTATGCAAACTCAGCCGCTGCTTGAGCAGCAGAGGTAGAAACCTTAAGTTTCATGTTTCAATTTTGCTTGCCAACAGAAAAATTATCATTACCATCTCTAGGAAATGATTGCCCATGTTCCAAACTTTCATCCTTGAAACCTAAGTGGCATGAACCACCATCATCAACACAATATTGCCTTTAAAGTTCTACAACAGCTATGGCAGCTAGGCTTGCATGTTTTGCAAACTCAGCCACTGCTTGAGCAGCAGAGGTAGCATCCCTAAATTTCATGTTCCAATTCTGCTTGCCAACAGAAAAATTACCATTACCATCTCCAAGAAATGATTGCCCATGTTCCAACCTTTCATCCTTGAAACCTAGGTGGCATAAACCACCATCATCAACTCAATATTGCCTTGAAAGTTCTACAATAACTCTGGCAGCTAGGCTTGAATGTTATGCAAACTCAGCCGCTGCTTGAGCAGCAGAGGTAGCATCCCTAAATTTCATGTTCCAATTTCGCCTGCCAACAGAAAAATTATCATTACCATCTCTAGGAAATGATTGCCCATGTTCCGACCTTTCATCCTTGAAACCTAAGTGGCATGAACCACCATCATCAACATAATATTGCCTTTAAAGTTCTAGAACAGCTATGGCAACTAGGCTTGCATGTTCTGCAAACTCAGCCGCTGCTTGAGCAACACAGGTAGCATCCCTAAATTTCAGGTTCCAATTCTGCCTGCCAACAGAAAAATTACCATTACCGTCTCAAGGAAATGATTGCCCTTGTTCCAACCTTTCATCCTTGAAACCTAAGTGGCATGAACCACCACCATCAACACAATATTGCCTTTAAAGTTCTACAACAGCTCTGGCAGCTAGGCTTGCATGTTCTGCAAACTCAGCTGCTGCTTGAGCAGCAGAGGTAGCATCCTTAAATTTCATGTTCCAATTCTGCCTGCCAACAGAAAATTTACCATTACCATCTCCAGGAAATGATTGCCCATGTTCCAACCTTTCAACCTTGAAACCTAAGTGGCATGAACCACCATCATCAACACAATATTGCCTTGAAAGTTCTACAACAGCTCTGGCAGCTAGGCTTGCATGTTCTGCAAACTCAGCCGCCGCTTGAGCAGCAGAGGTAGCATCCATAAATTTCATGTTCCAATTCTGCCTGCCTACAGACAAATTACCATTACCATCTCCAGGAAATGATTGCCCATGTTCCAACCTTTCATCCTTGAAACCTAGGTGGCATAAACCACCATCATCAACTCAATATTGCCTTGAAAGTTCTACAATAACTCTGGCAGCTAGGCTTGAATGTTATGCAAACTCAGCCGCTACTTGAGCAGCAGAGGTAGCATCCCTAAATTTCATGTTCCAATTTCGCCTGCCAACAGAAAATTATCATTACCATCTCTAGGAAATGATTGCCCATGTTCCGACCTTTCATCCTTGAAACCTAAGTGGCATGAACCACCATCATCAACATAATATTGCCTTTAAAGTTCTAGAACAGCTATGGCAACTAGGCTTGCATGTTCTGCAAACTCAGCCGCTGCTTGAGCAACACAGGTAGCATCCCTAAATTTCAGGTTCCAATTCTGCCTGCCAACAGAAAAATTACCATTACCGTCTCAAGGAAATGATTGCCCTTGTTCCAACCTTTCATCCTTGAAACCTAAGTGGCATGAACCACCACCATCAACACAATATTGCCTTTAAAGTTCTACAACAGCTCTGGCAGCTAGGCTTGCATGTTCTGCAAACTCAGCCGCTGCTTGAGCAGCAGAGGTAGCATCCTTAAATTTCATGTTCCAATTCTGCCTGCCAACAGAAAATTTACCATTACCATCTCCAGGAAATGATTGCCCATGTTCCAACCTTTCAACCTTGAAACCTAAGTGGCATGAACCACCATCATCAACACAATATTGCCTTGAAAGTTCTACAACAGCTCTGGCAGCTAGGCTTGCATGTTCTGCAAACTCAGCCGCTGCTTGAGCAGCAGAGGTAGCATCCATAAATTTCATGTTCCAATTCTGCCTGCCTACAGACAAATTACCATTACCATCTCCAGGAAATGATTGCCCATGTTCCAACCTTTCATCCTTGAAACCTAAGTGGCATGAACCACCATCATCAACACAATATTTCCTTGAAAGTTCTACAACAGCTCTGGCAGCTAGGCTTGCATATTCTGCAAACTCAGCCGCTGCTTGAGCAGAAGAGGTAGCATCCATAAATTTCATGTTCCAATTCTGCCTGCCAACCGAAAATTTACCATTACCATCTCCAGGAAATGATTGCCCATGTTCCAACTTTTCATCCTTGAAACCTATGTGGCATGAACCATCATCATCAACACAATATTGCCTTGAAAGTTCTACAACAGCTCTGGCAGCTAGGCTTGCATGTTCTACAAACTCAGCCGCTGCTTGAGCAGCAGCGGTAGCATCCATAAATTTCATGTTCCAATTCTGCCTACCAACATAAATATTACCATTACCATATCCAGGAAATGATTGCCCATGTTCCAACCATTCATCCTTGAAACCTAAGTGGCATGAACCACCATCATCAACTCAATAATGCCTTGAAAGTTCTACAACAACTCTGGCAGCTAGGCTTGAATGTTATGCAAATTCAGCCGCTGCTTGAGCAGCAGAGGTAGCATCCTTAAATTTAATGTTCCAATTTCGCCTGCCAACAGAAAAATTACCATTACCATCTCTAGGAAATGATTGCCCATGTTCCAACCTTTCATCCTTGAAACCTAAGTGGCATGAACCACCATCATCAACACAATATTGCCTTGAAAGTTCTACAACAGCTCTGGCAGCTGGGCTTGTATGTTCTACAAACTCAGCCGCTGCTTGAGCAGCAGAGGTAGCATCCTTAAATTTCATCTTCCAATTTTGCCTGCCAACAGAAAAATTACCATTACCATCTCTAGGAAATGATTGCCCATGTTCCAACCTTTCATCCTTGAAACCTAAGTGGCATGAACCACCATCATCAACAAAATATTGCCTTGAAAGTTCTACAACAGCTCTGGCAGCTAAGCTTGCATGTTCTGCAAACTCAGCCGCTGCTTGAGCAGCACAGGTAGCATTCTTAAATTTCATGTTCCAATTCTGCCTGCCAACAGAAAAATTACCATTAACATCTCTAGGAAATGATTGCCCATGTTCAAACCTTTCATCCTTGAAACCTAAGTGGCATGAACCACCGTCATCAACTCAATATTGCCTTAAAAGTTCTACAACAACTCTGGCAGCTAGGCTTGAATGTTATGCAAACTCAGCCGCTGCTTGAGCAGCAGAGGTAGCAACCTTAAGTTTCATGTTTCAATTTCACCTGCCAACAGAAAAATTATCATTACCATCTCTAGGAAATGATTGCCCATGTTCCAAACTTTCATCCTTGAAACCTAAGTGGCATGAACCACCATCATCAACACAATATTGCCTTTAAAGTTCTACAACAGCTATGGCAGCTAGGCTTGCATGTTCTGCAAACTCAGCCACTGCTTGAGCAGCAGAGGTAGCATCCCTAAATTTCATGTTCCAATTCTGCCTGCCAACAGAAAATTTACCATTACCATCTCCAGAAAATGATTGCCCATGTTCCAACCTTTCATCCTTGAAACCTAAGTGGCATGAACCACCATCATCAACACAATATTGCCTTGAAAGTTCTAGAACAGCTCTGGCAGCTAGGCTTGGATGTTCTACAAACTCAGCCGCTGCTTGAGCAGCAGAGATAGCATTCTTAAATTTCATGTTCCAATTCTGCCTGCCAGTAGAAAATTTACCATCTCTAGGAAATGATTTCCCATGTTCCAACCTTTTATTCTTGAAACCTAAGTGGCATGAACCACCATTATCAACACAATATTGCCTTGAACATTTTCCAACAACTCTGGTAGCTAGGCTTGCGTGTTCTCCAAACTCAGCCGCTGCTTGAGCAGCAGGGGTAGCATCCTTAAATTTCATGTTCCAATACTGCCTGCCAACAGAACAATTACCATTACCATCGCAAGGAAATGATTGCCCATGTTCCAACCTTTCATCCTTGAAACCTAAGTGGCATGAACCACCACCATCAACACAATATTGCCTTGAAAGTTCTACAACATCTCTAGCAGCTAGGCTTGCATGTTCTGCAAACCCAACCGCAACTTGAGCAGCAGAGGTAGCATCCTTAAATTTCATGTTCCAATTCTGCCTGCCAATAGAAAATTTACCATTACCATCTCCAGGAAATGATTGCCCATGTTCCAACCTTTCATCCTTGAAACCTAAGTGGCATGAACCACCATCATCAACACAATATTGCCTTGAAAGTTCTAGAACAGCTCTGGCAGCTAGGCTTGGATGTTCTACAAACTCAGCCGCTGCTTGAGCAGCAGAGATAGCATTCTTAAATTTCATGTTCCAATTCTGCCTGCCAGTAGAAAATTTACCATCTCTAGGAAATGATTTCCCATATTCCAACCTTTTATTCTTGAAACCTAAGTGGCATGAACCACCATTATCAACACAATATTGCCTTGAACATTTTCCAACAACTCTGGTAGCTAGGCTTGCATGTTCTCCAAACTCAGCCGCTGCTTGAGCAGCAGGGGTAGCATCCTTAAATTTCATGTTCCAATACTGCCTGCCAACAGAACAATTACCATTACCATCGCAAGGAAATGATTGCCCATGTTCCAACCTTTCATCCTTGAAACCTAAGTGGCATGAACCACCACCATCAACACAATATTGCCTTGAAAGTTCTACAACAGCTCTGGCAGCTAGGCTTGCATGTTCTGCAAACCCAACCGCAACTTGAGCAGCAGAGGTAGCATCCTTAAATTTCATGTTCCAATTCTTCTTCCCAATAGAAAATTTACCATTACAATCTCCAGGAAATGCTTGCCCATGTTCCATCATTTCATCCTTGAATCCTAAGTGGGATGAACCACCATCACCAACACAATATTGCCTTAAAAGTTCTCCAATAGCTCTGGCAGCTAGGCTTGCATATTCTGCAAACTCAGCCGCTGCTTGAGCAGCAGAAGTAGCATCCTTAAATTTCCTGTTCCAATACTGCCTACCAACAGAAAAATTACCATTACCATCTCAAGGAAATGATAGCCCATGTTCCAACCTTTTATCCTTTAAATCTAAGTGGCATGAACCACCACCATAAACACAATATTGCCTTGAAAGTTCTCCAACAGCTCTGGCAGCTAGGCTTGCTTGTTCTGCAAACTCAGCCACTGCTTGAGAAGCAGAGGTAGTATCCTTAAATTTCATGTTCCAATTCTGCTTGCCAACTGAAAAATTACCATTACAATCTCCAGGAAATGCTTGCCCATGTTCCATCATTTCATCCTTGAATCCTAAGTGGGATGAACCACCATCACCAACACAATATTGCCTTAAAAGTTCTCCAATAGCTCTGGCAGCTAGGCTTGCATATTCTGCAAACTCAGCCGCTGCTTGAGCAGCAGAAGTAGCATCCTTAAATTTCCTGTTCCAATACTGCCTACCAACAGAAAAATTACCATTACCATCTCAAGGAAATGATAGCCCATGTTCCAACCTTTTATCCTTTAAATCTAAGTGGCATGAACCACCATCACCAACACAATATTGCCTTGAAAGTTCTCCAATAGCTCTGGCAGCTAGGCTTGCATGTTCTGCAAACTCAGCCGCTGCTTGAGCAGTAGAGAAAGCATCCTTAAATTTCATGTTCCAATTCATCTTGCCAACAGAAAAATTACCATTCCAATCTCCAGGAAATGCTTGCCCATGTTCCAACCTTTCATCCTTGAAACCTAAGTGGCATGAACCACCATCATCAACACAATATTGCCTTGAAAGTTCTACAACAGCTCTGGCATCTAGGCTTGGATGTTCTGTAAACTCAGCCACTGCTTGATCAGCAGAGGTAGCATTTTTAAATTTCATGTTCCAATTCTGCCTGCCAATATAAAATTTACCATCTCCTAGAAATGATTTCCCATGTTCCAACCTTTTATTCTTGAAACCTAAGTGACATGAACCACCATCATCAACAAAATATTGCCTTGAAAGTTCTACAATAGCTCTGGCAGCTAGGCTTGCATGTTCTGCAAACTCAGCCGCTGATTGAGAAGCAGAGGTAAAATCCTTAAATTTCATGTTCCTATTCTACCTGCCAACAAAAAAATTACCAGTACCATCTCCAGGAAATGATTGCCCATGTTTCAACCTTTCATCCTTAAAACCTAAGTGGCATGAACTACCATAATCTATACTAAATTGCCTTAAAAGTTCCACAACAGCTCTGGCAGCTAGGCTTGCATGTTCTGCAAACTCAGCCGCTACTTGAGCAGCAGAAAAATTACCATTACAATCTCCAGGAAATGCATGCCCATGTTCCAACCTTTCATCCTTGAAACCTAAGTGGCATGAACCACCATTATCAACACAATATTGCCTTGAATGTTTTCCAATAACTCTGGTAGCTAGGCTTGCATGTTCTCCAAACTCAGCCGCTGCTTGAGCAGCAGAGGTAGCATCCTTAAATTTCATGTTCCAATACTGCCTGCCAACACAAAAATTACCATTACCATCGCAAGGAAATGATTGCCCATGTTCCAACCTTTCATCCTTGAAACCTAAGTGGCATGAACCACCACCATCAACACAATGTTGCCTTCAAAGTTCTCCAACAGCTCTAGCAGCTAGGCTTGCAAGTTCTGCAAACTCAGCCACTGCTTGAGAAGCAGAGGTAGTATCCTTAAATTTCATGTTCCAATTCTGCTTGCCAACAGAAAAATTACCATTACAATCTCCAGGAAATGCTTGCCCATGTTCCATCATTTCATCCTTGAAACCTAAGTGGCATGAACCACCATCACCAACACAATATTGCCTTAAAAGTTCTCCAATAGCTCTGGCAGCTAGGCTTGCATGTTCTGCAAACTCAGCCGCTGCTTGAGCAGCAGAAGTAGCATCCTTAAATTTCCCTTTCCAATACTGCCTACCAAAAGAAAAATTACCATTACCATCTCAAGGAAATGCTTGCCTATGTTCCAACCTTTCATCCTTGAAACCTAAGTGGCATGAACAACCATCATAAACACAATATTGCCTTGAAAGTTCTCCAATAGCTCGGGCAGCTAGGCTTGCATGTTCTGCAAACTCAGCCGCTGCTTGAGCAGTAGAGGAAGCATCCTTAAATTTCATGTTCCAATTCATCTTGCTAGTAGAAAAATTACCATTCCCATCTCCAGGAAATGCTTGCCCATGTTCCAACCTTTCATCCTTGAAACCTAAGTGGCATGAACCGCCATTATCAACACAATATTGCTTGAAAGTTTTCCAACAACTCTGGCAGCTAGGCTTGCATGTTCTCCAAACTCAGTCGCTACTTGAGCAGCAGAGGTAGCATCCTTAAATTTCATGTTCCAATACTGCCTGCCAACAGAAATATTACCATTACCATCTCAAGGAAATGCTTGCCTATGTTCCAACCTTTGATCCTTGAAACCTAAGTGGCATGAACCACCATCATAAACACAATATTGCCTTGAAAGTTCTCCAACAGCTCTGGCAGCTAGGCTTGCATGTTCTGCAAACTCAGCTGCTACTTGAGCAGCAGAGGTAGTATCCTTAAATTTCACGTTCCAATTCTGCTTGCCAACAGAAAAATTACCATTACAATCTCCAGGAAATGCTTGCCCATGTTCCATCATTTCATCCTTGAAACCTAAGTGGCATGAACCACCATCACCAACACAATATTGCCTTGAAAGTTATCCAATAGCTCTGGCAGCTAGGCTTGCATGTTCTGCAAACTCAGCCGCTGCTTGAGCAGCAGAAGTAGCATCCTTAAATTTCATGTTCCAATACTGCCTACCAACAGAAAAATTTCCATTACCATCTCAAGGAAATGATTGCCCATGTTCCAACCTTTTATCCTTGAAACCTAAGTGGCATGAACTACCATCATAAACACAATATTGCCTTGAAAGTTCTCTAACAGCTCTGGCAGCTAGGCTTGCATGTTCTGCAAACTCAGCCGCAGCTTGAGCAGCAGATGTAGTATCCTTAAATTTCATGTTCCAATTCTGCTTGCAAAAAAAAAAATTACCATTACAATCTCCAGGAAATGCTTGCCTATGTTCCATCATTTCATCCTTGAAACCTAAGTGGCATGAACCACTATCGCCAACACAATATTGCCTTGAAAGTTCTCCAATAGCTCTGGCAGCTAGGGTTGCATGTTCTGCAAACTCAGCTGCTGCTTGAGCAGCAGAAGTAGCATCCTTAAATTTCCCTTTCTAATACTGCCTACCAACAGAAAAATTACCATTACCATCTCAAGGAAATGCTTGCCTATGTTTCAACCTTTCTTCCTTGAAACCTAAGTGGCATGAACCACCATCATAAACTCAATATTGCCTTGAAAGTTCTCCAACGGCTCTGGCAGCTAGGTTTGCATGTTCTGTAAACTCAGCCGCTGCTTGAGCAGCAGAGGTAGCATCTTTAAATTTCATGTTCCAATTCTGCTTGCCAACAGAAAAATTACCATTACAATCTCCAGGAAATGCTTGCCCATGTTCCATCATTTCATCCTTGAAACCTAAGTGGCATGAACCACCATCACCAACACAATATTGCCTTGAAAGTTCTCCAATAGCTCTGGCAGCTAGGCTTGCATGTTCTGCAAACTCAGCCGCTGCTTGAGCAGCAGAAGTAGCATCCTTAAATTTCCTGTTCCAATACTGCCTACCAACAGAACAATTACCATTACCATCTCAAGGAAATGATTGCCCATGTTCCAACCTTTTATCCTTGAAACCTAAGTGGCATGAACCACCATCATAAACACAATATTGCCTTGAAAGTTCTCCAACAGCTCTGGCAGCTAGGCTTGCATGTTCTGCAAACTCAGCCGCTGCTTGAGCAGCAGAGGTAGTATCCTTGAATTTCATGTTCCAATTCTGCTTGCCAACAGAAAAATTACCATTACAATCTCCAGGAAATGCTTGCCCATGTTCCAACCTTTAATCCTTGAAACCTAAGTGGCATGAACAAGCATCATAAACACAATATTGCCTTGAAAGTTCTCCAACAGCACTGGCAGCTAGGCTTGCATGTTCTGCAAACTCAGCCGCTGCTTGAGCAGTAGAGGAAGCATCCTTAAATTTCATGTTCCAATTCATCTTGCTAATAGAAAAATTACCATTCCCATCTCCAGGAAATGCTTGCCCATGTTCCAACCTTTCATCCTTGAAACCTAAGTGGCATGAACCGCCATTATCAACATAATATTGCTTGAAAGTTTTCCAACAACTCTGGACGCTAGGCTTGCATGTTCTCCAAACTCAATCGCTACTTGAGCAGCAGAGGTAGCATCCTTAAATTTCATGTTCCAATACTGCCGGCCAACAAAAATATTACCACTACCATCTCAAGGAAATGCTTGCCTATGTTCCAACCTTTCATCCTTGAAACCTAAGTGGCATGAACCACCACCATCAACATAATATTGCCTTGAAAGTTCTCCAACAGCTCTATCAGCTAGGCTTGCAAGTTCTGCAAACTCAGCCGCTGCTTGAGAAGCAGAGGTAGTATCCTTAAATTTCATGTTCCAATTCTGCTTGCCAACAGAAAAATTACCATTACAATCTCCAGGAAATGCTTGCCCATGTTCCATCATTTCATCCTTGAATCCTAAGTGGCATGAACCACCATCACCAACACAATATTGCCTTGAAAGTTCTCCAGTAGCTCTGGCAGCTAGGCTTGTATGTTCTGCAAACTCAGCTGCTGCTTGAGCAGCAGAAGTAGCATCCTTAAATTTCCCTTTCCAATACTACCTACCAACAGAAAAATTACCATTACCATCTCAAGGAAATGCTTGCCTATGTTCCAACCTTTCTTCCTTGAATCCTAAGTGGCATGAACCACCATCATAAATACAATATTGCCTTGAAAGTTCTCCAACAGCTCTGGCAGCTAGGTTTGCATGTTCTCCAAACTCAGCCGCTGCTTGAGCAGCAGAGGTAGTATCCTTAAATTTCATGTTCCAATTCTGCTTGCCAACAGAAAAATTACCATTACAATCTCCAGGAAATGCTTGCCCATGTTCCATCATTTCATCCTTGAAACCTAAGTGGCATGAACCACCATCACCAACACAATATTGCCTTGAAAGTTCTCCAATAGCTCTGGCAGCTAGGCTTGCATGTTCTGTAAACTTAGCCGCTGCTTGAGCAGCAGAGGTAGTATCCTTAAATTTCATGTTCTAATTCTTCTTGCCAACAGAAAAATTACCATTACAATCTCCAGAAAATGCTTGCCCATGTTCCATCATTTCATCCTTGAAACCTAAGTGGCATGAACCACCATCACCAACACAATATTGCCTTGAAAGTTCTCCAATAGCTCTGGCAGTTAGGCTTGCATGTTCTGCAAACTCAGCCACTGCTTGACAGCAGAAGTAGCATCCTTAAATTTCCCTTTCCAATACTGCCTACCAACAGAAAAATTACCATTACCATCTCAAGGAAATGCTTGCCTATGTGCCAACCTTTCATCCTTGAAACCTAAGTGGCATGAACCATCCTCATAAACACAATATTGCCTTGATAGTTCTCCAACAGCTCTGGCAGCTAGGCTTGCATGTTCTGCAAACTCAGCCGCTGCTTGAGCAGCAGAGGTAGTATCATTAAATTTCATGTTCCAATTCTGCTTGCCAACAGAAAAATTACCATT
This sequence comes from Nicotiana tomentosiformis, assembly GCF_000390325.3. Classification (NCBI taxonomy): domain Eukaryota; kingdom Viridiplantae; phylum Streptophyta; class Magnoliopsida; order Solanales; family Solanaceae; genus Nicotiana; species Nicotiana tomentosiformis. The sequence continues at coordinate 11,584 of NW_027174614.1, forward strand.
ACAATCTCCAGGGAATGCTTGCCCATGTTCCATCATTTCATCCTTGAAACCTAAGTGGCATGAACCACCATCACCAACCCAATATTGCCTTGAAAGTTCTCCAATAGCTCTGGCAGCTAGGCTTGCATGTTCTGCAAACTCAGCCGCTGCTTGAGCAGCAGAAGTAGCATCCTTAAATTTCTTATTCCAATACTGTCTACGAACAGAAAAATTACCATTATCATCTCAAGGAAATGATTACCCATGTTCCATCATTTCATCCTTGAAACCTAAGTGGCATGAACCACCATCAAAAACACAATATTACCTTGAAAGTTCTCCAACAGCTCTGGCAGCTAGGCTTGCATGTTCTGCAAACTCAGCCACTGCTTGAGCAGCATATGTAGTATCCTTCAATTTCATATTCCAATTCTGCTTGCCAACAGAAAAATTACCATTACAATCTCCAGGAAATGCTTGCCCATGTTCCATCATTTCATCCTAGAAACCTAAGTGGCATGAACCACCATCACCAACACAATATTGCCTTGAAAGTTCTCCAATAGCTCTGGCAGCTAGGCTTGCATGTTCTGCAAACTCAGCCGCTGCTTGAGCAGCACAAGTAGCATCCTTAAATTTCCCTTTCCAATACTGCCTACCAACAGAATAATTACCATTACCATCTCAAGGAAATGCTTGCCTATGTGCCAACCTTTCATCATTGAAACCTAAGGGGCATGAACCACTATCATAAACACAATATAGCCTTGAAAGTTCTCCACAGCTCTGGCAGCTAGGCTTGCATGTTCTGCAAACTCAGCCGCTGCTTGAGCAACAAAGGTAGTATCCTCAAATTTCATGTTGCAATTCTGCTTGCCAACAGGAAAATTACCACTACAATCTCCAGGAAATGCTTGCCCATGTTCCATCATTTCATCCTTGAAACCTAAGTGGCATGAACCACCATCATAAATACAATATTGCCTTGAAAGTTCTCCAACAGCTCTGGCAGCTAGGCTTGCATGTTCTGCAAACTCAGTCGCTACTTGAGCAGCAGAAGTAGCATCCTTAAATTTCAAGTTCCAATTCTACCTACCAATAGAAAAATTACCATTACAATCTCCAGGAAATGCTTGCCCATGTTCCATCATTTCAGCCTTGAAACCTAAGTGGCATGAACCACCATCATCAACACAATATTGCCTTGAATGTCCTACAACAGCTCTGGCAGCTAGGCTTGGATGTTCTGCAAACTCAGCCATTGCTTGAGCAGTAGAGGTAGCATCCTTAAATTTCATGTTCAACATATGCCTGCCAATAGAAAAATTACCATTACAATCTCAAGGAAATGCTTGCCCTTGTTCCAACCTTTCATCCTTGAAACCTAAGTGGCATGAACCACCATCACCAACACAATATTTCCTTGAAAGTTCTACAACAGCTCTGGCAGCTAGGCTTGCATGTTCTGCAAACTCAACCGCTGCTTGAGCAGTAGAGGTAGCATCCTTAAATTTCATGTTCCAATTCTTCTTCCCAATAGAAAAATTACCATTACAATCTCCAGGAAATGCTTGCCCATGTTCCAACCTTTCATCCTTGAAACCTAAGTGGCATGAACAACCATCATAAACACAATATTTCCTTGAAAGTTCTCCAATAGCTATGGTAGCTAGGCTTGCATGTTCTGCAAACTCAGCCCCTTCTTGAGCTATAGAGGAAGCATCCTTAAATTTCATGTTCCAATTCATCTTGCCAATAGAAAAATTACCATTCCCATCTCCAGGAAATGCTTGCCCATGTTCCAACCTTTCATCCTTGAAACCTAAGTGGCATGAACCACCATTATCAACACAATATTGCTTGAAAGTTTTCCAACAACTCTGGCAGCTAGGCTTGCATGTTCTCCAAACTCAGTCGCTACTTGATCAGCAGAGGTAGCATCCTTAAATTTCATGTTCCAATACTGCCTGCCAACAGAAATATTACCATTACCATCTCAAGGAAATGATTGCCCATGTTCCATCATTTCATCCTTGAAACCTAAGTGGCTTGAACAACCATCACCAACACAATATTGCCTTTAAAGTTCTGCGACAGCTCTGGCAGCAAGGCTTGCATGTTCTGCAAACTCAGCCGTTGCTTGTGCAGCAGAAGTAGCATCCTTAAATTTCTTGTTCCAATACTGCCTACCAATAGAAAAATTACCATTACCATCTCAAGGAAAGGATTGCCCATGTTCCAATCTTTTATCCTTGAAACCTAAGTGGCATGAACCACCATCATAAACACTATATTGCCTTGAAAGTTCTACAACAGCTCTGGCAGCTAGGCATGGATGTTCTGCAAACTCAGCCGCTGCTTGAGCAGTAGAGGTAGCATCCTTAAATTTCATGTTCAAATTATGCCTGCCATTAGAAAATTTACCATCTCCAAGAAATGATTTCCCATGTTCCAACCTTTTATTCTTGAAAACTAAGTGGCATGAACCACCATCATCAACAAAATATTGCCTTGAAAGTTCTACAATAGCTCTGGCAGCTAGGCTTGCATGTTCTGCAAACTCAGCTGCTGCTTGAGTAGCAGAGGTAGCATCCTTAAATTTCATGTTCCTATTCTACCTGCCAACAAAATAATTACCATTACCATCTCCAGGAAATGATTGCCCATGTTTCAACCTTTCATCCTTGAAACCTAAGTGGCATAAACCACCACCATCAACACAATATTGCCTTGAAAGTTCCATAATAGCTCTGGCAGCTAGGCTTGCATGTTCTACAAACTCAGCTGCTGCTTGAGCAGAAGTGGTAGTAACCTTATATTTCATGTTCCAATTATGCTTGCCAACAGAAAAATTACAATTACCATCTCCAAGAAATGCTTGCCCCTGTTCCAACCTTTCATACTTGAAACCTAAGTGGCATGAACCACCATCATCAACACGATATTGCCTTTAAAGTTCTCCAATAGCTCTGGCAGCTAGGCTTGCATATTCTCCAAACTTAGCCGCTGTTTGAGCAGCAGAGGTAGCATCCTTAAATTTCCCGTTCCAATACTGCCTACCAACAGAAATATTACCATTACCATCTCAAGGAAATGATTGCCCATGTTCCAACCATTCATCCTTGAAACCTAAGTGGCACGAACCACCACCATCAACACAATATTGCCTTTAAAGTTCTACAACAGCTCTGGCAGCTAGGCTTGCATGTTCTGCAAACTCAGCCGTTGTTTGAGTAGCAGAGGTAGCATCCTTAAATTTCATGTTCCAATTCTACCTGCCAATAGAAAAATTACCATTACCATCTCCAGGAAATGATTACCCATGTTCCAACCTTTTATCCTTGAAACCAAAGCGGCATGAACCACCATCATCAACATAATATTGCCTTGAAAGTTCTACAACAGCTCTGGCAGCTAGGCTTGCATGTTCTGCAAACTCAGCTGCTGCTTGAGCAGCAGAGGTAGCATCCTTAAATTTCATGTTCCAATTCTTCTTACCAACATAATAATTACCATTACCATCTCCAGGAAATGCTTGCCCATGTTCCAACCTTTCATCCTTGAAACCTAAGTGGCATGAACCACCATCATCAACATAATATGTCCTTGAATGTTCTCCAATAGCTCTGGCAGCTAGGCTTGTATGTTCTCCAAACTCAGCCACTACTTGAGCAGCAGAGGTAGTATCCTTAAATATCATGTTCCAATTCTTCTTGCCAACAGAAAAATTACCATTACCATCTCCAGGAAATACTTGCCCATGTTCCAACCTTTCATTCCTGAAACCTAAGTGGCATGAACCACCATCATCAATACAATATTGCCTTGAAAGTTCTCCAACAGCTCTGTCAGCTAGCCTTGCATGTTCTCCAAACTCAATCGCTGCTTGAGCAGCAGAGGTAGCATCCTTAAATTTCCTGTTCCAATTCTTCCTACCAACAGAAAAATTACCATTACCATCTCAAGGAAATGATTTCCCATGTTCCAATCTTTCATCCTTGAAACCTAAGTGGCATGAACCACCGTCATCAACACTATATTGCCTTGAAAGTTCTACAACAGCTCTGGCAGCTAGGATTGCATGTTCTGCAAACTCATTTGCTGCTTGAGCAGCAGAGGCAGCATGCTTAAATTTCATGTTCCAATTCTTATTGCCAATAGAAAAATTACCATAACCATCTCCAGACAATGCTTGCCCATATTCCAACCTTTCATACTTGAAACCTAAGTGGCATGAACCACCATCATCAACACAATATTGCCTTGAAAGTTCTCCAACAGCTCTGGCAGCTAGGCTTCATGTTGTGCAAACTCAGCCGCTGCTTGAGCAGCAGAGGTAGCATCCATAAATTTCACGTTCCAATACTGCCTACCAACAGAAAAATTACCATTACCATCTCAAGGAAATGATTGCCCAATGTTCCAACCTTTCATCCTTGAAACCAAAGTGGCATGAACCACCATCATCAACACAATATTACCTTGAAAGTTCTCCAACAGCTCTGGCAGCTAGGCTTGCATGTTATCCAAACTCAGCCGCCGCTTGAGCAGTAGAGGTAGCATCCTTAAATTTCATGTTCCAATACTGCCTACCTACAGAAAAATTACCATTAACACCTCAAAGAAATGATTGCCCATGTTCCAACCTTTCATCCTTGAAAGCTAAGTGGCATGAACCACCATCATCAACACAATATTTCCTGGAAAGTTCTCCAATAGCTCTGGCAGCTAGGCTTGCATGTTCTCCAAACTAAGCTGCTGTTTGAGCAGCATACGTAGCATCCTTAAATTTCCTCTTCCAATACTGCCTACCAAAGAAGAATTACCATTACCATCTCAAGGAAATGATTTCCCATGTTCCAACTTTTCATCCTTGAAACCTAAGTGGCATGAACCACCATCATCAACACAATATTGCCTTGAAAGTTCTAGAACAGCTCTGGCAGCTAGGCTTGCATGTTCTGCAAACTCAACCGCTGCTAGAGCAGCAGAGGTAGCATCCTTAAATTTCATGTTCCAATTCTTCTTCCCAATAGAAAAATTACCATTACCATCTCCAGGAAATGCTTGCCCATGTTCCAACCTTTCATCCTTGAAACCTAAGTGGCATGAACAACCATCTTAAACACAATATTGCCTTGAAAGTTCTCCAACAGCTCTGGCAGCTAGGCTTGCATGTTATCCAAACTCAGCCGCTGCTTGAGTAGTAGAAGTAGCATCCTTAAATTTCATGTTCCAATACTGCCTACCAACAGAAAAATTACCATTAACAACTCAAGGAAATGATTGCCCATGTTCCCACCTTTCATCCTTGAAATCTAAGTTGCATGAACCACCATCATCAATACAATATTGCCTTGACAGTTCTACAACAACTCTGGCAGCTAGCCTTGCATGTTTTGCAAACTCAGCAGCTGCTTGAGTAGCAGAGGTAGCATCCTTGAATTTCATGTTCTAATTCTACCTGCCAACAGAAAAATTACCATTACCATCTCCAGGAAATGATTGCCCATGTTCCAATCTTTCATCCTTGAAACCTAAGTGACATGAACCACCATCATCAACACAATATTGCCTTGAAAGTTCTCCATTAGCTCTGGTAGCTAGGCTTGCATGTTCTCCAAACTCAGCCGCTGCTTGAGTAGCAGAGGTAGCATCCTTAAATTTCACGTTCCAATACTGCCTACCAACAGAAAAATTACCATTACCATCTCAAGGAAATGATTGCCCATGTTCCAACCTTTCATCCTTGAAACTTACGTGGCATGAACCACCATCATCAACACAATATTGCCTTGAAAGTTCTCCAATAGCTCTGGCACCTAGGCTTGCATGTTCTGCAAACTCAGCCGCTACTTGAGCAGCAGAGGTAGTATCCTTAAATTTCATGTTCCAATTCTGCTTGCCAACAGAAAAATTACCATTACCATATACAGGAAATGCTTGCCCATGTTCCAACATTTCATCCTTGAAACCTAAGTGGCATGAACCACCATCATCAACACAATATTGCCTTGAAAGTTCTCCAATAGCTCTGGCAGCTAGGCTTGCATGTTCTCCAAACTCAGCTGCTGTTTGAGCAGCATACGAAGCATCCTTAAATTTCCTCTTCCAATACTGCCTACCAACAGAAGAATTACCATCACCATCTCAAGGAAATGATTGCCCATGTTCCAACTTTTCATCCTTGAAACCTAAGTGGCATGAACCACCATCATCAACACAATATTGCCTTGAAAATTCTAGAACAGCTCTGGCAGCTAGGCTTGCATGTTCTGCAAACTCAACCACTGCTAGAGCAGCAGAGGTAGCATCCTTAAATTTCATGTTCCAATTCTTCTTCCCAATAGAAAAATTACCATTACAATCTCCAGGAAATGCTTGCCCATGTTCCAACCTTTCATCCTTGAAACCTAAGTGGCATGAACAACCATCTTAAACACAATATTGCCTTGAAAGTTCTCCAACAGCTCTGGCAGCTAGGCTTGCATGTTATCCAAACTCAGCCGCTGCTTGAGCAGTAGAAGTAGCATCCTTAAATTTCATGTTCCAATACTGCCTACCAACAGAAGAATTACCATTACCATCTCAAGGAAATGATTGCCCATGTTCCAACCTTTCATCCTTGAAATCTAAGTGGCATGAACCACCATCATCAACACAATATTGCCTTGAAAGTTCTACAACAACTCTGGCAGCTAGCCTTGCATGTTTTGCAAACTCAACCGCTGCTTGAGTAGCAGAGGTAGCATCCTTGAATTTCATGTTCTAATTCTACCTGCCAACAGAAAAATTACCATTACCATCTCCAGGAAATGATTGCCCATGTTCCAACATTTCATCCTTGAAACCTAAGTGGCATGAACCACCATCATCAACACAGTATTGCCTTGAAAGTTCTCCAACAGCTCTGGCAGCTAGGCTTGCATGTTCTCCAAACTCAGCCACTGCTTGAGCAGCAGAGGTAGCATCCTTAAATAACCTGTTCCAATACTGCCTACCAATAGAAAAATTACCATTACCATCTCAAGGAAATGATTGACCATGTTCCAACATTTCATCCTTGAAACCTAAGTGGCATGAACCACCATCATCAACACAATATTGCCTTGAAAGTTCTACAACAGCTCTGGCAGCTAGGCTTGCATGTTCTGCAAACTCAGCCGCTGCTTGAGCAGCAGAGGCAGCACACTTAAATTTCATGTTCCAATTCTTATTGCCAATAGAAAAATTACCATAACCATCTCCAGGCAATGCTTGCCCATGTTCCAACCTTTCATCCTTGAAACCTAAGTGGCATGAACCACCATCATCTACACAATATTGCCTTGAAAGTTCTACAACAGCTCTGGCAGCTAGGCTTGCATGTTCTGCAAACTCAGCCACTGCTTGAGCAGCAGAGGTAGCATCCTTAAATTTAAAGTTCCAATTCTTCTTACCAATAGAAAAATTGCCATTACCATCTCCAGGAAATGCTTGCCCATGTTCCAACCTTTCATCCTTGAAACCTAAGTGGCATGAACCACCATCATCAACACAATATTGCCTTGAAAGTTCTCCAACAGCTCTGGCACCTAGGCTTGAATGTTCTGCAAACTCAGCCGCTGCTTGAGCAGCAGAGGTAGTATCCTTAAATTTCATGTTCCAATTCTGCTTGCCAACAGAAAAATTACCATTACCATCTCCAGGAAATGCTTGCCCATGTTCCAACCTTTCATCCTTGAAACCTAAGTGGCATGAACCACCATCATCAACACAATATTGCCTTGAAAGTTCTCCAACAGCTCTGGTAGCTAGGCTTGCATGTTCTGCAAACTCAGCCGCTGCTTGAGCAGCAGAGGTAGTATCCTTAAATTTCATGTTCCAATTCTGCTTGCCAACAGAAAAATTACCATTACCATCTCCAGGAAATGCTTGCCCATGTTCCAACCTTTCATCCTTGAAACCTAAGTGGCATGAACCACCATCATCAACACAATATTGCCTTGAAAGTTCTCCAACAGCTCTGGTAGCTAGGCTTGCATGTTCTCCAAACTCAGCCACTGCTTGAGCAGCAGAGGTAGCATCCTTAAATTTCACGTTCCAATACTGCCTACCAACAGAAAAATTACCATTACCATCTCAAGGAAATAATTGCCCATGTTCCAACCTTTCATCCTTGAAACTTATGTGGCATGAACCACCATCATCAACACAATATTGCCTTGAAAGTTCTCCAACAGCTCTGGCAGCTAGGCTTGCATGTTATCCAAACTCAGCCGCCGCTTGAGCAGCAGAGGTAGTATCCTTAAATTTCATGTTCCAATACTGCCTACCAGCAGAAAAATTACCATTAACACCTCAAGGAAATGATTGCCCATGTTCCAACCTTTCATCCTTGAAACCTAAGTGGCATGAACCACCATCATCAACACAATATTTCCTTGAAAGTTCTCCAATAGCTCTGGCAGCTAGTCTTGCATGTTCTCCAAACTCAGCTGTTGTTTGAGCAGCATACGTAGCATCCTTAAATTTCCTCTTCCAATACTGCCTACCAACAGAAGAATTACCATTACCATCTCAAGGAAATGATTGCCCATGTTCCAACTTTTCATCCTTGAAACCTAAGTGGCATGAACCACCATCATCAACACAATATTGCCTTGAAAGTTCAAGAACAGCTCTAGCAGCTAGGCTTGCATGTTCTGCAAACTCAACCGCTGCTAGAGCAGCAGAGGTAGCATACTTAAATTTCATGTTCCAATTCTTCTTCCCAATAGAAAAATTACCATTACAATCTCAAGGAAATGCTTGCCCATGTTCCAACCTTTCATCCTTGAAACCTAAGTGGCATGAAAAACCATCTTAAACACAATATTGCCTTGAAAGTTCTCCAACAGCTCTGACAGCTAGGCTTGCATGTTATCCAAACTCAGCTGCTACTTGAGCAGTAGAAGTAGCATCCTTAAATTTCATGTTCCAATACTGCCTACCAACAGAACAATTACCATTAACACCTCAAGGAAATGATTGCCCATGTTCCCACCTTTCATCCTTGAAATCTAAGTGGCATGAACCACCATCATCAACACAATATTGCCTTGAAAGTTCTACAACAACTCTGGCAGCTAGCCTTGCATGTTTTGCAAACTCAACCGTTGCTTGAGTAGCAGAGGTAGCATCCTTGAATTTCATGTTCTAATTCTACCTGCCAACAGAAAAATTACCATTACCATCTCCAGGAAATGCTTGCCCATGTTCCAACCTTTCATCCTTGAAACCTAAGTGACATGAACCACCATCATCAAAACAATATTGCCTTGAAAGTTCTCCAACAGCTCTGGTAGCTAGGCTTGCATGTTCTCCAAACTCAGCCGCTGCTTGAGTAGCAGAGGTAGCATCCTTAAATTTCACGTTCCAATACAGCCTACCAACAGAAAAATTACCATTACCATCTCAAGGAAATGATTGCCCATGTTCCAACCTTTCATCCTTGAAACTTACGTGGCATGAACCACCATCATCAACACAATATTGCCTTGAAAGTTCTCCAACAGCTCTGGCACCTAGGCTTGCATGTTATCCAAACTCAGCCGCCGCTTGAGCAGCAGAGGTAGTATCCTTAAATTTCATGTTCCAATACTGCCTACCAGCAGAAAAATTACCATTAACACCTCAAGGAAATGATTGCCCATGTTCCAACCTTTCATCCTTGAAACCTAAGTGGCATGAACCACCATCATCAACACAATATTTCCTTGAAAGTTCTCCAATAGCTCTGGCAGCTAGTCTTGCATGTTCTCCAAACTCAGCTGTTGTTTGAGCAGCATACGTAGCATCCTTAAATTTCCTCTTCCAATACTGCCTACCAACAGAAGAATTACCATTACCATCTCAAGGAAATGATTGCCCATGTTCCAACTTTTCATCCTTGAAACCTAAGTGGCATGAACCACCATCATCAACACAATATTGCCTTGAAAGTTCTAGAACAGCTCTAGCAGCTAGGCTTGCATGTTCTGCAAACTCAACCGCTGCTAGAGCAGCAGAGGTAGCATACTTAAATTTCATGTTCCAATTCTTCTTCCCAATAGAAAAATTACCATTACAATCTCAAGGAAATGCTTGCCCATGTTCCAACCTTTCATCCTTGAAACCTAAGTGGCATGAAAAACCATCTTAAACACAATATTGCCTTGAAAGTTCTCCAACAGCTCTGACAGCTAGGCTTGCATGTTATCCAAACTCAGCTGCTACTTGAGCAGTAGAAGTAGCATCCTTAAATTTCATGTTCCAATACTGCCTACCAACAGAACAATTACCATTAACACCTCAAGGAAATGATTGCCCATGTTCCCACCTTTCATCCTTGAAATCTAAGTGGCATGAACCACCATCATCAACACAATATTGCCTTGAAAGTTCTACAACAACTCTGGCAGCTAGCCTTGCATGTTTTGCAAACTCAACCGCTGCTTGAGTAGCAGAGGTAGCATCCTTGAATTTCATGTTCTAATTCTACCTGCCAACAGAAAAATTACCATTACCATCTCCAGGAAATGCTTGCCCATGTTCCAACCTTTCATCCTTGAAACCTAAGTGACATGAACCACCATCATCAAAACAATATTGCCTTGAAAGTTCTCCAACAGCTCTGGTAGCTAGGCTTGCATGTTCTCCAAACTCAGCCGCTGCTTGAGTAGCAGAGGTAGCATCCTTAAATTTCACGTTCCAATACAGCCTACCAACAGAAAAATTACCATTACCATCTCAAGGAAATGATTGCCCATGTTCCAACCTTTCATCCTTGAAACTTACGTGGCATGAACCACCATCATCAACACAATATTGTCTTGAAAGTTCACCAATAGCTCTGGCACCTAGGCTTGCATGTTCTGCAAACTCAGCCGCTACTTGAGCAGCAGAGGTAGTATCCTTAAATTTCATGTTCCAATTCTGCTTGCCAACAGAAAAATTACCATTACCATATACAGGAAATGCTTGCCCATGTTCCAACATTTCATCCTTGAAACCTAAGTGGCATGAACCACCATCATCAACACAATATTGCCTTGAAAGTTCTCCAATAGCTCTGGCAGCTAGGCTTGCATGTTCTCCAAACTCAGCTGCTGTTTGAGCAGCATACGTAGCATCCTTAAATTTCCTCTTCCAATACTGCCTACCAACACAAGAATTACCATTACCATCTCAAGGAAATGATTGCCCATGTTCCAACTTTTCATCCTTGAAACCTAAGTGGCATGAACCACCATCATCAACACAATATTGCCTTGAAAGTTCTAGAACAGCTCTGGCAGCTAGGCTTGCATGTTCTGCAAACTCAACCGCTGCTAGAGCAGCAGAGGTAGCATCCTTAAATTTCATGTTCCAATTCTTCTTCCCAATAGAAAAATTACCATTACAATCTCCAGGAAATGCTTGCCCATGTTCCAACCTTTCATCCTTGAAACCTAAGTGGCATGAACAACCATCTTAAACACAATATTGCCTTGAAAGTTCTCCAACAGCTCTGGCAGTTAGGCTTGCATGTTATCCAAACTCAGCCGCTGCTTGAGCAGTAGAAGTAGCATCCTTAAATTTCATGTTCAAATACTGCCTACCAACAGAAAAATTACCATTAACACCTCAAGGAAATGATTGCCCATGTTCCCACCTTTCATCCTTGAAATCTAAGTGGCACGAACCACCATCATCAACACAATATTGCCTTGAAAGTTCTACAACAACTCTGGCAGCTAGCCTTGCATGTTTTGCAAACTCAGCCGCTGCTTGAGTAGAAGAGGTAGCATCCTTGAATTTCATGTTCTAATTCTACCTGGCAACAGAAAAATTACCATTACCATCTCCAGGAAATGATTGCCCATGTTCCAATCTTTCATCCTTGTAACCTAAGTGGCATGAACCATCATCATCAACACAATATTGCCTTTAAAGTTCTACAACAGCTCTGGCAGCTAGGCTTGCATGTTCTGCAAGCTCAGCCGCTGCTTGAGCAGCAGAGGTAGTATCCTTAAATTTCCTGTTCCAATACTGCCTACCAACAGAAAAATTACCATTACCATCTCAAGGAAATGATTGCCCGTGTTCCAACCTTTCATCCTTGAAACCTAAGTGGCATGAACCACCATCATAAACACAATATTGCCTTGAAAGTTCTCCAATAGCTCTGGCAGCTAGGCTTGTATGTTCTGCAAACTCAGCCATTGCTTGAGCAACAGATGTAGTATCCTTAAATTTCATGTTCCAATTCTGCCTGCCAACAGAAAAATTACCATTACCATCTCCAGGAAATGCTTGCCCATGTTCCTACCTTTCATCCTTGAAACCTAAGTGACATGAACCACCATCATCAATACAATATTGCCTTGAAAGTTCTCCAACAGCTCTGGTAGCTAGGCTTGCATGTTCTCCAAACTCAGCCGCTGCTTGAGTAGCAGAGGTAGCATCCTTAAATTTCACGTTCCAATACTGCCTACCAACAGAAAAATTACCATTACCATCTCAAGGAACTGATGTCCCATGTTCCAACCTTTCATCCTTGAAACTTACGTGGCATGAACCACCATCATCAACACAATATTGCCTTGAAAGTTCTCCAACAGCTCTGGCACCTAGGCTTGCATGTTCTGCAAACTCAGCCGCTACTTGAGCAGCAGAGGTAGTATCCTTAAATTTCATGTTCCAATTCTTCTTGCCAACAGAAAAATTACCATTACCATATACAGGAAATGCTTGCCCATGTTCCAACATTTCATCCTTGAAACCTAAGTGGCATGAACCACCATCATCAACACAGTATTGCCTTGAAAGTTCTCCAACAGCTGTGGCAGCTAGGCTAGCATGTTCTCCAAACTCAGCCGCTGCTTGAGCAGCAGAGGTAGCATCCTTAAATTTCCTGTTCCAATACTGCCTACCAACAGAAAAATTACCATTACCATCTCAAGGAAATGATTGACCATGTTCCAACCTTTCATCCTTGAAACCTAAGTGGCATGAACCACCATCATCAACACAATATTGCCTTGAAAGTTCTACAACAGCTCTGGCAACTAGGCTTGCATGTTCTGCAAACTCAGCCGCTGCTTGAGCAGCAGAGGTAGCATCCTTAAATTTCATGTTCCAATTCTGCCTGCCAATAGAAAAATTACCATAACCATCTCCAGGCAATGCTTGCCCATGTTCCAACCTTTCATCCTTGAAACCTAAGTGGCATGAACCACCATCATCTACACAATATTGCCTTGAAAGTTCTACAACAGCTCTGGCAGCTAGGCTTGCATGTTCTGCAAACTCAGCCACTGCTTGAGCAGCAGAGGTAGCATCCTTAAATTTCATGTTCCAATTCTGCTTGCCAACAGAAAATTTACTATTACGATCTCCAGGAAATGCTTGCCCATGTTCCAACCTTTCATCCTTGAAACCTAAGTGGCATGAACCACCATTATCAACACAATATTGCCTTGAAAGTTCTCCAACATCTCTGGTAGCTAGGCTTGCATGTTCTCCAAACTCAGCCGCTGCTAGAGCAGCAGAGGTAGCATCCTTAAATTTCCTGTTCCAATACTGCCTACCAACAGAAAAATTACCATTACCATCTCAAGGAAATGATTGACCATGTTCCAACCTTTCATCCTTGAAACCTAAGTGGCATGAACCAACATCATCAACACAATATTGCCTTGAAAGTTCTACAACAGCTCTGGCAGCTAGGCTTGCATGTTCTGCAAACTCAGCCGCTGCTTGAGCAGCAGAGGTAGCATGCTTAAATTTCATGTTCCAATTCTTATTGCCAATAGAAAAATTACCATAACCATCTCCAGGCAATGCTTGCCCATGTTCCAACCTTTCATCCTTGAAACCTAAGTGGCATGAACCACCATCATCTACACAATATTGCCTTGAAAGTTCTACAACAGCTCTGGCAGCTAGGCTTGCATGTTCTGCAAACTCAGCCACTGCTTGAGCAGCAGAGGTAGCATCCTTAAATTTCAAGTTCCAATTCTTCTTACCAAGAGAAAAATTACCATTACCATCTCCAGGAAATGCTTGCCCATGTTCCAACCTTTCATACTTGAAACCTAAGTGGCATGAACCACCATCATCAACACAATATTGCCTTGAAAGTTCTCCAACAGCTCTGGCACCTAGGCTTGCATGTTCTGCAAACTCAGCCGCTGCTTGAGCAGCAGAGGTAGTATCCTTAAATTTCATGTTCCAATTCTGCTTGCCAACAGAAAAATTACCATTACCATCTCCAGGAAATGCTTGCCCATGTTCCAACCTTTCATCCTTGAAACCTAAGTGGCATGAACCACCATCATCAACACAATATTGCCTTGAAAGTTCTCCAACAGCTCTGGTAGCTAGGCTTGCATGTTCTCCAAACTCAGCCGCTGCTTGAGTAGTAGAGGTAGCATCCTTAAATTTCACGTTCCAATACTGCCTACCAACAGAAAAATTACCATTACCATCTCAAGGAAATGATTGCCCATGTTCCAACCTTTCATCCTTGAAACCTAAGTGGCATGAACCACCATCATCAACACAATATTACCTTGAAAGTTCTCCAACAGCTCTGGCAGCTAGGCTTGCATGTTATCCAAACTCAGCCGCTGCTTGAGCAGTAGAAGTAGCATCCTTAAATTTCATGTTCCAATACTGCCTACCAACAGAAAAATTACCATTAACACCTCAAGGAAATGATTGCCCATGTTCTAACCTTTCATCCTTGAAACCTAAGTGGCATGAACCACCATCATCAACGCAATATTGCCTTGAAAGTTCTACAACAACTCTGGTAGCTAGGCTTGCATGTTCTACAAACTCAGCCGCTGCTTGAGTAGCAGAGGAAGCATCCTTGAATTTCATGTTCCAATTCTACCTGCCAACAGAAAAATTACCATTACCATCTCCAGGAAATGCTTGCCCATGTTCCAACCTTTCATCCTTGAAACCTAAGTGGCATGAACCACCATCATCAACACAATATTGCCTTGAAAGTTCTCCAACAGCTCTGGTAGCTAGGCTTGCATGTTCTCCTAACTCAGCCGCTGCTTGAGTAGCAGAGGTAGCATCCTTAAATTTCACGTTCCAATACTGCCTACCAACAGAAAAATTACCATTACCATCTCAAGGAAATGATTGCCCATGTTCCAACCTTTCATCCTTGAAACTTACGTGGCATAAACCACCATCATCAACACAATATTGCCTTGAAAGTTCTCCAACAGCTCTGGCACCTAGGCTTGCATGTTCTGCAAAGTCAGCCGCTACTTGAGCAGCAGAGGTAGTATCCTTAAATTTCATGTTCCAATTCTGCTTGCCAACAGAAAAATTACCATTACGATCTCCAGGAAATGCTTGCCCATGTTCCAACCTTCCATCCTTGAAATCTAAGTGGCATGAACCACCATTATCAACACAATATTGCCTTGAAAGTTCTCCAACAGCTCTGGTAGCTAGGCTTGCATGTTCTCCAAACTAAGCCGCTGCTTGAGCAGCAGAGGTAGCATCCTTAAATTTCCTGTTCCAATACTGCCTACCAACAGAAAAATTACCATTACCATCTCAAGGAAATGATTGACCATGTTCCAACCTTTCATCCTTGAAACCTAAGTGGCATGAACCACCATCATCAACACAATATTGCCTTGAAAGTTCTACAACAGCTCTGGCAGCTAGGCTTGCATGTTCTGCAAACTCAGCCGCTACTTGAGCAGCAGAGGTAGCATGCTTAAATTTCATGTTCCAATTCTTATTGCCAATAGAAAAATTACCATAACCATCTCCAGGCAATGCTTGCCCATGTTCCAACCTTTCATCCTTGAAACCTAAGTGGCATGAACCACCATCATCTACACAATATTGCCTTGAAAGTTCTACAACAGCTCTGGCAGCTAGGCTTGCATGTTCTGCAAACTCAGCCACTGCTTGAGCAGCAGAGGTAGCATCCTTAAATTTCAAGTTCCAATTCTTCTTACCAAGAGAAAAATTACCATTACCACCTCCAGGAAATGCTTGCCCATGTTCCAACCTTTCATCCTTGAAACCTAAGTGGCATGAACAACCATCATCAACACAATATTGCCTTGAAAGTTCTCCAACAGCTCTGGCACCTAGGCTTGCATGTTCTGCAAACTCAGCCACTGCTTGAGCAGCAGAGGTAGCATCCTTAAATTTCATGTTCCAATTCTGCTTGCCAACAGAAAAATTACCATTACGATCTCCAGGAAATGCTTGCCCATGTTCCAACCTTTCATCCTTGAAACCTAAGTGGCATGAACCACCATCATCAACGCAATATTGCCTTGAAAGTACTACAACAACTCTTGTAGCTAGGCTTGCATGTTCTACAAACTCAGCCGCTGCTTGAGTAGCAGAGGAAGCATCCTTGAATTTCATGTTCCAATTCTACCTGCCAACAGAAAAATTACCATTACCATCTCCAGGAAATGATTGCCCATGTTCCAATCTTTAATCCTTGAAACCTAAGTGGCATGAACCATCATCATCAAAACAATATTGCCTTGAAAGTCCTACAACAGCTCTGGCAGCTAGGCTTGTATGTTCTGCAAACTCAGCCACTACTTGAGCAGCAGAGGTAGCATCCTTAAATTTAAAGTTCCAATTCTTCTTACCAAGAGAAAAATTACCATTACCATCTCCAGAAAATGCTTGCCCATGTTCCAACCTTTCATCCTTGAAACCTAAGTGTCATGAACAACCATCATCAACACAATATTGCCTTGAAAGTTCTCCAAGAGCTCTGGCACCTAGGCTTGCATGTTCTGCAAACTCAGCCGCTGCTTGAGCAGCAGAGGTAGTATCCTTAAATTTCATGTTCCAATTCTGCTTGCCAACAGAAAAATTACCATTACCACCTTCAGGAAATGTTTGCCCATGTTCCAACCTTTCATCCTTGAAACCTAAGTGACATGAACCACCATCATCAACACAATATTGCCTTGAAAGTTCTCCAACAGCTCTGGCAGCTAGCCTTGCATGTTTTCTAAAATTAGCCGCGTGTTGAGCAGCAGAGGTAGCATCCTTAAATTTCATTTTCCAATACTGCATACGAACAGAAAAATAACCATTACCATCTCCAAGAAATGATTGCCCGTGTTTCAACCTTTCATCCTTGAAACCTAAGTGGCATGAACCACCATCATCAACACAATATTACCTTGAATGTTCTCCAACAGCTCTGGCAGCTAGGCTTGCATGTTATCCAAACTCAGCCGCTGCTTGAGCAGTAGAAGTAGCATCCTTAAATTTCATGTTCCAATACTGCCTACCAACAGAAAAATTACCATTAACACCTCAAGGAAATGATTGCCCATGTTCTAACCTTTCATCCTTGAAACCTAAGTGGCATGAACCACCATCATCAACGCAATATTGCCTTGAAAGTTCTACATAAACTCTGGTAGCTAGGCTTGCATGTTCTACAAACTCAGCCGCTGCTTGAGCAGCAGAGGTAGTATCCTTAAATTTCATGTTCCAATTCTGCTTGCCAACAGAAAAATTACCATTACCATCTCCAGGAAATGCTTGCCCATGTTCCAACCTTTCATCCTTGAAACCTAAGTGGCATGAACCACCATCATCAACACAATATTGCCTTGAAAGTTCTCCAACAGCTCTGGTAGCTAGGCTTGCATGTTCTCCTAACTCAGCCGCTGCTTGAGTAGCAGAGGTAGCATCCTTAAATTTCACGTTCCAATACTGCCTACCAACAGAAAAATTACCATTACCATCTCAAGGAAATGATTGCCCATGTTCCAACCTTTCATCCTTGAAACTTACGTGGCATGAACTACCATCATCAACACAATATTGCCTTGAAAGTTCTCCAACAGCTCTGGCACCTAGGCTTGCATGTTCTGCAAAGTCTGCCGCTACTTGAGCAGCAGAGGTAGTATCCTTAAATTTCATGTTCCAATTCTGCTTGCCAACAGAAAAATTACCATTACGATCTCCAGGAAATGCTTGCCCATGTTCCAACCTTTCATCCTTGAAACCTAAGTGGCATGAACCACCATCATCTACACAATATTGCCTTGAAAGTTCTACAACAGCTCTGGCAGCTAGGCTTGCATGTTCTGCAAACTCAGCCACTGCTTGAGCAGCAGAGGTAGCATCCTTAAATTTCAAGTTCCAATTCTTCTTACCAAGAGAAAAATTACCATTACCACCTCCAGGAAATGCTTGCCCATGTTCCAACCTTTCATCCTTGAAACCTAAGTGGCATGAACCACCATCATCAACACAATATTGCCTTGAAAGTTCTCCAACAGCTCTGGCACCTAGGCTTGCATGTTCTGCAAACTCAGCCACTGCTTGAGCAGCAGAGGTAGCATCCTTAAATTTCATGTTCCAATTCTGCTTGCCAACAGAAAAATTACCATTACGATCTCCAGGAAATGCTTGCCCATGTTCCAACCTTTCATCCTTGAAACCTAAGTGGCATGAACCACCATCATCAACGCAATATTGCCTTGAAAGTTCTACAACAACTCTTGTAGCTAGGCTTGCATGTTCTACAAACTCAGCCGCTGCTTGAGTAGCAGAGGAAGCATCCTTGAATTTCATGTTCCAATTCTACCTGCCAACAGAAAAATTACCATTACCATCTCAAGGAAATGATTGCCCATGTTCCAATCTTTAATCCTTGAAACCTAAGTGGCATGAACCATCATCATCAAAACAATATTGCCTTGAAAGTTCTCCAACAGCTCTGGCACCTAGGCTTGCATGTTCTGCAAACTCAGCCACTGCTTGAGCAGCAGAGGTAGCATCCTTAAATTTCATGTTCCAATTCTGCTTGCCAACAGAAAAATTACCATTACCATCTCCAGAAAATGCTTGCCCATGTTCCAACCTTTCATCCTTGAAACCTAAGTGGCATGAACAACCATCATCAACACAATATTGCCTTGAAAGTTCTCCAAGAGCTCTGGCACCTAGGCTTGCATGTTCTGCAAACTCAGCCGCTGCTTGAGCAGCAGAGGTAGTATCCTTAAATTTCATGTTCCAATTCTGCTTGCCAACAGAAACATTACCATTACCACCTTCAGGAAATGTTTGCCCATGTTCCAACCTTTCATCCTTGAAACCTAAGTGACATGAACCACCATCATCAACACAATATTGCCTTGAAAGTTCTCCAACAGCTCTGGCAGCTAGCCTTGCATGTTTTCTAAAATTAGCCGCGTGTTGAGCAGCAGAGGTAGCATCCTTAAATTTCATGTTCCAATACTACATACGAACAGAAAAATAACCATTACCATCTCCAAGAAATGATTGCCCGTGTTTCAACCTTTCATCCTTGAAACCTAAGTGGCATGAACCACCATCATCAACACAATATTACCTTGAAAGTTCTCCAACAGCTCTGGCAGCTAGGCTTGCATGTTATCCAAACTCAGCCGCTGCTTGAGCAGTAGAAGTAGCATCCTTAAATTTCATGTTCCAATACTGCCTACCAACAGAAAAATTACCATTAACACCTCAAGGAAATGATTGCCCATGTTCTAACCTTTCATCCTTGAAACCTAAGTGGCATGAACCACCATCATCAACGCAATATTGCCTTGAAAGTTCTACATAAACTCTGGTAGCTAGGCTTGCATGTTCTACAAACTCAGCCGCTGCTTGAGTAGCAGAGGAAGCATCCTTGAATTTCATGTTCCAATTCTACCTGCCAACAGAAAAATTACCATTACCATCTCCAGGAAATGCTTGCCCATGTTCCAACCTTTCATCCTTGAAACCTAAGTGGCATGAACCACCATCATCAACACAATATTGCCTTGAAAGTTCTCCAACAGCTCTGGTAGCTAGGCTTGCATGTTCTCCTAACTCAGCCGCTGCTTGAGTAGCAGAGGTAGCATCCTTAAATTTCACGTTCCAATACTGCCTACCAACAGAAAAATTACCATTACCATCTCAAGGAAATGATTGCCCATGTTCCAACCTTTCATCCTTGAAACTTACGTGGCATGAACCACCATCATCAACACAATATTGCCTTGAAAGTTCTCCAACAGCTCTGGCACCTAGGCTTGTATGTTCTGCAAAGTCTGCCGCTACTTGAGCAGCAGAGGTAGTATCCTTAAATTTCATGTTCCAATTCTGCTTGCCAACAGAAAAATTACCATTACGATCTCCAGGAAATGCTTGCCCACGTTCCAACCTTCCATCCTTGAAACCTAAGTGGCATGAACCACCATTATCAACACAATATTGCCTTGAAAGTTCTCCAACAGCTCTGGTAGCTAGGCTTGCATGTTCTCCAAACTCAGCCGCTGCTTGAGCAGCAGAGGTAGCATCCTTAAATTTCCTGTTCCAATACTGCCTACCAACAGAAAAATTACCATTACCATCTCAAGGAAATGATTGACCATGTTCCAACCTTTCATCCTTGAAACCTAAGTGGCATGAACCACCATCATCAACACAATATTGCCTTGAAAGTTCTACAACAGCTCTGGCAGCTAGGCTTGCATGTTCTGCAAACTCAGCCGCTGCTTGAGCAGCAGAGGCAGCATGCTTAAATTTCATGTTCCAATTCTTATTGCCAATAGAAAAATTACCATAACCATCTCCAGGCAATGCTTGCTCATGTTCCAACCTTTCATCCTTGAAACCTAAGTGGCATGAACCACCATCATCTACACAATATTGCCTTGAAAGTTCTACAACAGCTCTGGCAGCTAGGCTTGCATGTTCTGCAAACTCAGCCACTGCTTGAGCAGCAGAGGTAGCATCCTTAAATTTCAAGTTCCAATTCTTCTTACTAAGAGAAAAATTACCATTACCATCTCCAGGAAATGCTTGCCCATGTTCCAACCTTTCATCCTTGAAACCTAAGTGGCATGAACCACCATCATCAACACAATATTGCCTTGAAAGTTCTCCAACAGCTCTGGCACCTAGGCTTGCATGTTCTGCAAACTCAGCCGCTGCTTGAGCAGCAGAGGTAGTATCCTTAAATTTCATGTTCCAATTCTGCTTGCCAACAGAAAAATTACCATTACCATCTCCAGGAAATGATTGCCCATGTTCCAATCTTTCATCCTTGAAACATAAGTGGCATGAACCATCATCATCAACACAATATTGCCTTGAAAGTTCTCCAACAGCTCTGGCAGCTAGCCTTGCATGTTTTCTAAAATTAGCCGCGTCTTGAGCAGCAGAGGTAGCATCCTTAAATTTCATGTTCCAATACTGCATACGAACAGAAAAATAACCATTACCATCTCTAAGAAATGATTGCCCATGTTTCAACCTTTCATCCTTGAAACCTAAGTGGCATGAACCACCATCATCAACACAATATCGTCTTGAAAGTTCTCCAACAGCTCTGGCACCTAGCCTTGCATGTTCTTCAAACTCAGCCGCTGCTTGAGCAGCAGAGGTAGTATCCTTAAATTTCATGTTCCAATACTGCTTGTCAACAGAAAAATTACCATTACCATCTCCAGGAAATGCTTGCCCATGTTCCAACCTTTCATCCTTGAAACCTAAGTGGCATGAACAACCATTATCAACACAATATTGCCTTGAAAGTTCTCCAACAGCTCTGGCACCTAGGCTTGCATGTTCTGCAAACTCAGCCGCTACTTGAGCAGCAGAGGTAGTATCCTTAAATTTCATGTTCCAATTCTGCTTGCCAACAGAAAAATTACCATTACCATATACAGGAAATGATTGACCATGTTCCAACCTTTCATCCTTGAAACCTAAGTGGCATGAACCACCATCATCAACACAATATTGCCTTGAAAGTTCTACAACAGCTCTGGCAGCTAGGCTTGCATGTTCTGCAAACTCAGCCGCTGCTTGAGCAGCAGAGGCAGCATGCTTAAATTTCATGTTCCAATTCTTATTACCAATAGAAAAATTACCATAACCATCTCCAGGCAATGCTTGCCCATGTTCCAACCTTTCATCCTTGAAACCTAAGTGGCATGAACCACCATCATCTACACAATATTGCCTTGAAAGTTCTACAACAGCTCTGGCAGCTAGGCTTGCATGTTCTGCAAACTCAGCCACTGCTTGAGCAGCAGAGGTAGCATCCTTAAATTTCAAGTTCCAATTCTTCTTACCAAGAGAAAAATTACCATTACCATCTCCAGGAAATGCTTGCCCATGTTCCAACCTTTCATCCTTGAAACCTAAGTGGCATGAACCACCATCATCCACACAATATTGCCTTGAAAGTTCTCCAACAGCTCTGGCACCTAGGCTTGCATGTTCTGCAAACTCAGCCGCTGCTTGAGCAGCAGAGGTAGTATCCTTAAATTTCATGTTCCACTTCTTCTTGCCAACAGAAAAATTACCATTACCATCTCCAGGAAATGATTGCCCATGTTCCAATCTTTCATCCTTGAAAAATAAGTGGCATGAACCATCATCATCAACACAATATTGCCTTGAAAGTTCTCCAACAGCTCTGGCAGCTAGCCTTGGATGTTTTCTAAAATTAGCCGCGTCTTGAGCAGCAGAGGTAGCATCCTTAAATTTCATGTTCCAATACTGCATACGAACAGAAAAATAACCATTACCATCTCCAAGAAATGATTGCCCATGTTTCAGCCTTTCATCCTTGAAACCTAAGTGGCATGAACCACCATCATCAACACAATATCGCCTTGAAAGTTCTCCAACAGCTCTGGCACCTAGGCTTGCATGTTCTGCAAACTCAGCCGCTGCTTGAGCAGCAGAGGTAGTATCCTTAAATTTCATGTTCCAATACTGCTTGTCAACAGAAAAATTACCATTACCATATCCAGGAAATGCTTGCCCATGTTCCAACCCTTCATCCTTGAAACCTAAGTGGCATGAACAACCATCATCAACACAATATTGCCTTGAAAGTTCTCCAACAGCTCTGGCACCTAGGCTTGCATGTTCTGCAAACTCAGCCGCTACTTGAGCAGCAGAGGTAGTATCCTTAAATTTCATGTTCCAATTCTGCTTGCCAACAGAAAAATTACCATTACCATATACAGGAAATGATTGCCCATATTCCAACCATTCATCCTTGAAACTTACGTGGCATGAACCACCATCATCAACACAATATTGCCTTGAAAGTTCTCCAACAGCTCTGGTACCTAGGCTTGCATGTTCTGCAAACTCAGCCGCTTCTTGAGCAGCAGAGGTAGTATCCTTAAATTTCATGTTCCAATTCTGCTTGCCAACAAAAAAATTACCATTACCATCTACAGGAAATGATTGCCCATGTTCCAACCTTTCATCCTTGAAACCTAAGTGGCATGAACCACCATTATCAACACAATATTGCCTTGAAAGTTCTCCAATAGCTCTGGTAGCTAGGCTTGCATGTTCTCCAAACTCAGCCGCTGCTTGAGTAGTAGAGGTAGCATCCTTAAATTTCACGTTCCAATAATGCCTACCAACAGAAAAATCACCATTACCATCTCAAGGAAATGATATCCCATGTTCCAACCTTTCATCCTTGAAACCTAAGTGGCATGAACCACCACCATCAACACAATATTACCTTGAAAGTTCTCCAACAGCTCTGGCAGCTTGGCTTGCATGTTATCCGAACTCAGCCGCTGCTTGAGCAGTAGAAGTAGCATCCTTAAATTTCATGTTCCAATACTGCCTACCTACAGAAACATTACCATTAACACCTCAAGGAAATGATTGACCATGTTCCAACCTTTCATCCTTGAAACCTAAGTGGCATGAACCACCATCATCAACACAATATTGCCTTGAAAGTTCTACAACAGCTCTGGCAGCTAGGCTTGCATGTTCTGCAAACTCAGCCGCTGCTTGAGCAGCAGAGGCAGCATGCTTAAATTTCATGTTCCAATTCTTATTACCAATAGAAAAATTACCATAACCATCTCCAGGCAATGCTTGCCCATGTTCCAACCTTTCATCCTTGAAACCTAAGTGGCATGAACCACCATCATCTACACAATATTGCCTTGAAAGTTCTACTACAGCTCTGGCAGCTAGGCTTGCATGTTCTGCAAACTCAGCCACTGCTTGAGCAGCAGAGGTAGCATCCTTAAATTTCAAGTTCCAATTCTTCTTACTAAGAGAAAAATTACCATTACCATCTCCAGGAAATGCTTGCCCATGTTCCAACCTTTCATCCTTGAAACCTAAGTGGCATGAACCACCATCATCCACACAATATTGCCTTGAAAGTTCTCCAACAGCTCTGGCACCTAGGCTTGCATGTTCTGCAAACTCAGCCGCTGCTTGAGCAGCAGAGGTAGTATCCTTAAATTTCATGTTCCAATTCTTCTTGCCAACAGAAAAATTACCATTACCATCTCCAGGAAATGATTGCCCATGTTCCAATCTTTCATCCTTGAAACATAAGTGGCATGAACCATCATCATCAACACAATATTTCCTTGAAAGTTCTCCAACAGCTCTGGCAGCTAGCCTTGCATGTTTTCTAAAATTAGCCGCGTCTTGAGCAGCAGAGGTAGCATCCTTAAATTTCATGTTCCAATACTGCATACGAACAGAAAAATAACCATTACCATCTCCAAGAAATGATTGCCCATGTTTCAACCTTTCATCCTTGAAACCTAAGTGGCATGAACCACCATCATCAACACAATATCGCCTTGAAAGTTCTCCAACAGCTCTGGCACCTAGGCTTGCATGTTCTGCAAACTCAGCCGCTGCTTGAGCAGCAGAGGTAGTATCCTTAAATTTCATGTTCCAATACTGCTTGTCAACAGAAAAATTACCATTACCATCTCCAGGAAATGCTTGCCCATGTTCCAACCTTTCATCCTTGAAACCTAAGTGGCATGAACAACCATCATCAACACAATATTGCCTTGAAAGTTCTCCAACAGCTCTGGCACCTAGGCTTGCATGTTCTGCAAACTCAGCCGCTACTTGAGCAGCAGAGGTAGTATCCTTAAATTTCATGTTCCAATTCTGCTTGCCAACAGAAAAATTACCATTACCATATACAGGAAATGATTGCCCATATTCCAACCTTTCATCCTTGAAACTTACGTGGCATGAACCACCATCATCAACACAATATTGCCTTGAAAGTTCTCCAACAGCTCTGGTACCTAGGCTTGAATGTTCTGCAAACTCAGCCCCTTCTTGAGCAGCAGAGGTAGTATCCTTAAATTTCATGTTCCAATTCTGCTTGCCAACAAAAAAATTACCATTACCATCTACAGGAAATGATTGCCCATGTTCCAACCTTTCATCCTTGAAACCTAAGTGGCATGAACCACCATCATCAACACAATATTGCCTTGAAAGTTCTCCAATAGCTCTGGTAGCTAGGCTTGCATGTTCTCCAAACTCAGCCGCTGCTTGAGTAGTAGAGGTAGCATCCTTAAATTTCACGTTCCAATAATGCCTACCAACAGAAAAATCACCATTACCATCTCAAGGAAATGATTGCCCATGTTCCAACCTTTCATCCTTGAAACCTAAGTGGCATGAACCACCACCATCAACACAATATTACCTTGAAAGTTCTCCTACAGCTCTGGCAGCTTGGCTTGCATGTTATCCTAACTCAGCCGCTGCTTGAGCAGTAGAAGTAGCATCCTTAAATTTCATGTTCCAATACTGCCTACCTACAGAAACATTACCATTAACACCTCAAGGAAATGATTGCCCATGTTCTAACCTTTCATCATTGAAACCTAAGTGGCATGAACCACCATCATCAACACAATATTGCCTTGAAAGTTCTACAACAACTCTGGTAGCTAGGCTTGCATGTTTTGCAAACTCAGCTGCTGCTTGAGTAGCAGAGGTAGCATCCTTGAATTTCATGTTCCAATTCTACCTGCCAACAAAAAAATTACCATTACCATCTACAGGAAATGATTGCTCCTGTTCCAACCTTTCATCATTGAAACCTAAGTGGCATGAACCACCATCATCAACACAATATTGCCTTGAAAGTTCTACAACAACTCTGGTAGCTAGGCTTGCATATTTTGCAAACTCAGCTGCTGCTTGAGTAGCAGAGGTAGCATCCTTAAATTTCACGTTCCAATAATGCCTACCAACAGAAAAATCACCATTACCATCTCAAGGAAATGATTGCCCATGTTCCAACCTTTCATCCTTGAAACCTAAGTGGCATGAACCACCACCATCAACACAATATTACCTTGAAAGTTCTCCAACAGCTCTGGCAGCTTGGCTTGCATGTTATCCTAACTCAGCCGCTGCTTGAGCAGTAGAAGTAGCATCCTTAAATTTCATGTTCCAATACTGCCTACCTACAGAAACATTACCATTAACACCTCAAGGAAATGATTGCCCATGTTCTAACCTTTCATCATTGAAACCTAAGTGGCATGAACCACCATCATCAACACAATATTGCCTTGAAAGTTCTACAACAACTCTGGTAGCTAGGCTTGCATGTTCTGCAAACTCAGCTGCTGCTTGAGTAGCAGAGGTAGCATCCTTGAATTTCATGTTCCAATTCTACCTGCCAACAGAAAAATTACCATTACCATCTCCAGGAAATGATTGCCCATGTTCCAATCTTTCATCCTTGAAACCTAAGTGGCATGAACCATCATCATCAACACAATATTGCCTTGAAAGTTCTACAACAGCTCTGGCAGCTAGGCTTGCATGTTCTGCAAACTCAACCACTGCTTGAGCAGCAGAGGTAGCATCCTTAAATTTCACGTTCCAATACTGCATACGAACAGAAAAATAACCATTACCATCTCTAAGAAATGATTGCCCATGTTTCAACCTTTCATCCTTGAAACCTAAGTGGCATGAACCACCATTATCAACACAATATCGCCTTGAAAGTTCTCCAACAGCTCTGGCAGCTAGCCTTGCATGTTCTTCAAACTCAGTCGCTGCTTGAGCAGCAGAGGTAGTATCCTTAAATTTCATGTTCCAATACTGCTTGTCAACAGAAAAATTACCATTACCATCTCCAGGAAATGCTTGCCCATGTTCCAACCTTTCATCCTTGAAACCTAAGTGGCATGAACAACCATCATCAACACAATATTGCCTTGAAAGTTCTCCAACAGCTCTGGCACCTAGGCTTGCATGTTCTGCAAACTCAGCCGCTACTTGAGCAGCAGAGGTAGTATCCTTAAATTTCATGTTCCAATTCTGCTTGCCAACAAAAAAATTACCATTACCATATACAGGAAATGATTGACCATGTTCCAACCTTTCATCCTTGAAACCTAAGTGGCATGAACCACCATCATCAACACAATATTGCCTTGAAAGTTCTACAACAGCTCTGGCAGCTAGGCTTGCATGTTCTGCAAACTCAGCCGCTGCTTGAGCAGTAGAGGCAACATGCTTAAATTTCATGTTCCAATTCTTATTACCAATAGAAAAATTACCATAACCATCTCCAGGCAATGCTTGCCC
The DNA here is from genome assembly GCF_000390325.3 of Nicotiana tomentosiformis. NCBI lineage: Eukaryota > Viridiplantae > Streptophyta > Magnoliopsida > Solanales > Solanaceae > Nicotiana > Nicotiana tomentosiformis. Next base: position 38,974 of record NW_027174614.1, read on the forward strand.
ATGTTCCAACCTTTCATCCTTGAAACCTAAGTGGCATGAACCACCATCATCTACACAATATTGCCTTGAAAGTTCTACAACAGCTCTGGCAGCTAGGCTTGCATGTTCTGCAAACTCAGCCACTGCTTGAGCAGCAGAGGTAGCATCCTTAAATTTCAAGTTCCAATTCTTCTTACCAAGAGAAAAATTACCATTACCATCTCCAGGAAATGCTTGCCCATGTTCCAACCTTTCATCCTTGAAACCTAAGTGGCATGAACCACCATCATCCACACAATATTGCCTTGAAAGTTCTCCAACAGCTCTGGCACCTAGGCTTGCATGTTCTGCAAACTCAGCCGCTGCTTGAGCAGCAGAGGTAGTATCCTTAAATTTCATGTTCCAATTCTTCTGCCAACAGAAAAATTACCATTACCATCTCCAGGAAATGATTGCCCATGTTCCAATATTTCATCCTTGAAACATAAGTGGCATGAACCATCATCATCAACACAATATTGCCTTGAAAGTTCTCCAACAGCTCTGGCAGCTAGCCTTGCATGTTTTCTAAAATTAGCCGCGTCTTGAGCAGCAGAGGTAGCATCCTTAAATTTCATGTTCCAATACTGCATACGAACAGAAAAATAACCATTACCATCTCCAAGAAATGATTGCCCATGTTTCAACCTTTCATCCTTGAAACCTAAGTGGCATGAACCACCATCATCAACACAATATCGCCTTGAAAGTTCTCCAACAGCTCTGGCACCTAGGCTTGCATGTTCTGCAAACTCAGCCGCTGCTTGAGCAGCAGAGGTAGTATCCTTAAATTTCATGTTCCAATACTGCTTGTCAACAGAAAAATTACCATTACCATCTCCAGGAAATGATTGCCCATGTTCCAACCTTTCATCCTTGAAACCTAAGTGGCATGAACCACCACCATCAACACAATATTACCTTGAAAGTTCTCCAACAGCTCTGGCAGCTTGGCTTGCATGTTATCCTAACTCAGCCGCTGCTTGAGCAGTAGAAGTAGCATCCTTAAATTTCATGTTCCAATACTGCCTACCTACAGAAACATTACCATTAACACCTCAAGGAAATGATTGCCCATGTTCTAACCTTTCATCATTGAAACCTAAGTGGCATGAACCACCATCATCAACACAATATTGCCTTGAAAGTTCTACAACAATCTGGTAGCTAGGCTTGCATGTTCTGCAAACTCAGCTGCTGCTTGAGTAGCAGAGGTAGCATCCTTGAATTTCATGTTCCAATTCTACCTGCCAACAGAAAAATTACCATTACCATCTCCAGGAAATGATTGCCCATGTTCCAATCTTTCATCCTTGAAACCTATGTGGCATGAACCATCATCATCAACACAATATTGCCTTGAAAGTTCTACAACAGCTCTGGCAGCTAGGCTTGCATATTCTGCAAACTCAGCCACTGCTTGAGCAGCAGAGGTAGCATCCTTAAATTTCAAGTTCCAATTCTTCTTACCAAGAGAAAAATTACCATTACCATCTCCAGGAAATGCTTGCCCATGTTCCAACCTTTCATCCTTAAAACCTAAGTGGCATGAACCACCATCATCAACACAATATTGCCTTGAAAGTTCTACAATAGCTCTGGCAGCTAGGCTTGCATGTTCTCCAAATTCAGCCGCTGCTTGAGCAGTAGAGGTAGTATCCGTAAATTTCACGTTCCAATACTGCCTACCAACAGAAAAATTACCGTTACCATCTCAAGGAAATGATTGCCCATGTTCCAACCTTTCATCCTTGAAACTTACGTGGCATGAAACACCATCATCAACACAAAATTGTCTTAAAAGTTCTCCAACAGCTCTGGCACCTAGGCTTGCATGTTCTGCAACCTCAGCCGCTGCTTGAGCAGCAGAGGTAGTATCCTTAAATTTCATGTTCCAATTCTGCTTGCCAACAAAAAAATTACCATTACTATCTCCAGGAAATGATTGCCCATGTTCCAACATTTCATCCTTGAAACCTAAGTGGCATGAACCACCACCATCAACACAATATTACCTTGAAAGTTCTCCAACAGCTCTGGCAGCTAGGCTTGCATGTTATCCAAACTCAGCCGCTGCTTGGGCAGTAGAAGTAGCATCCTTAAATTTCATGTTCCAATACTGCCTACCAACAGAAAAATTACCATTACCATATACAGGAAATGATTGACCATGTTCCAACCTTTCATCCTTGAAACCTAAGTGGCATGAACCACCATCATCAACACAATATTGCCTTGAAAGTTCTACAACAGCTCTGGCAGCTAGGCTTGCATGTTCTGCAAACTCAGCCGCTGCTTGAGCAGCAGAGGCAACATGCTTAAATTTCATGTTCCAATTCTTATTACCAATAGAAAAATTACCATAACCATCTCCAGGCAATGCTTGCCCATGTTCCAACCTTTCATCCTTGAAACCTAAGTGGCATGAACCACCATCATCTACACAATATTGCCTTGAAAGTTCTACAACAGCTCTGGCAGCTAGGCTTGCATGTTCTGCAAACTCAGCCACTGCTTGAGCAGCAGAGGTAGCATCCTTAAATTTCAAGTTCCAATTCTTCTTACCAAGAGAAAAATTACCATTACCATCTCCAGGAAATGCTTGCCCATGTTCCAACCTTTCATCCTTGAAACCTAAGTGGCATGAACCACCATCATCCACACAATATTGCCTTGAAAGCTCTCCAACAGCTCTGGCACCTAGGCTTGCATGTTCTGCAAACTCAGCCGCTGCTTGAGCAGCAGAGGTAGTATCCTTAAATTTCATGTTCCAATTCTTCTTGCCAACAGAAAAATTACCATTACCATCTCCAGGAAATGATTGCCCATGTTCCAATCTTTCATCCTTGAAACATAAGTGGCATGAACCATCATCATCAACACAATATTGCCTTGAAAGTTCTCCAACAGCTCTGGCAGCTAGCCTTGCATGTTTTCTAAAATTAGCCGCGTCTTGAGCAGCAGAGGTAGCATCCTTAAATTTCATGTTCCAATACTGCATACGAACAGAAAAATAACCATTACCATCTCCAAGAAATGATTGCCCATGTTTCAACCTTTCATCCTTGAAACCTAAGTGGCATGAACCACCATCATCAACACAATATCGCCTTGAAAGTTCTCCAACAGCTCTGGCACCTAGGCTTGCATGTTCTGCAAACTCAGCCGCTGCTTGAGCAGCAGAGGTAGTATCCTTAAATTTCATGTTCCAATACTGCTTGTCAACAGAAAAATTACCATTACCATCTCCAGGAAATGCTTGCCCATGTTCCAACCTTTCATCCTTGAAACCTAAGTGGCATGAACAACCATCATCAACACAATATTGCCTTGAAAGTTCTCCAACAGCTCTGGCAGCTAGCCTTGCATGTTTTCTAAAATTAGCCGCGTCTTGAGCAGCAGAGGTAGCATCCTTAAATTTCATGTTCCAATACTGCATACGAACAGAAAAATAACCATTACCATCTCCAAGAAATGATTGCCCATGTTTCAACCTTTCATCCTTGAAACCTAAGTGGCATGAACCACCATCATCAACACAATATCGCCTTGAAAGTTCTCCAACAGCTCTGGCACCTAGGCTTGCATGTTCTGCAAACTCAGCCGCTGCTTGAGCAGCAGAGGTAGTATCCTTAAATTTCATGTTCCAATACTGCTTGTCAACAGAAAAATTACCATTACCATCTCCAGGAAATGATTGCCCATGTTCCAACCTTTCATCCTTGAAACCTAAGTGGCATGAACCACCACCATCAACACAATATTACCTTGAAAGTTCTCCAACAGCTCTGGCAGCTTGGCTTGCATGTTATCCTAACTCAGCCGCTGCTTGAGCAGTAGAAGTAGCATCCTTAAATTTCATGTTCCAATACTGCCTACCTACAGAAACATTACCATTAACACCTCAAGGAAATGATTGCCCATGTTCTAAGCTTTCATCATTGAAACCTAAGTGGCATGAACCACCATCATCAACACAATATTGCCTTGAAAGTTCTACAACAATCTGGTAGCTAGGCTTGCATGTTCTGCAAACTCAGCTGCTGCTTGAGTAGCAGAGGTAGCATCCTTGAATTTCATGTTCCAATTCTACCTGCCAACAGAAAAATTACCATTACCATCTCCAGGAAATGATTGCCCATGTTCCAATCTTTCATCCTTGAAACCTATGTGGCATGAACCATCATCATCAACACAATATTGCCTTGAAAGTTCTACAACAGCTCTGGCAGCTAGGCTTGCATATTCTGCAAACTCAGCCACTGCTTGAGCAGCAGAGGTAGCATCCTTAAATTTCAAGTTCCAATTCTTCTTACCAAGAGAAAAATTACCATTACCATCTCCAGGAAATGCTTGCCCATGTTCCAACCTTTCATCCTTAAAACCTAAGTGGCATGAACCACCATCATCAACACAATATTGCCTTGAAAGTTCTACAATAGCTCTGGCAGCTAGGCTTGCATGTTCTCCAAATTCAGCCGCTGCTTGAGCAGTAGAGGTAGTATCCGTAAATTTCACGTTCCAATACTGCCTACCAACAGAAAAATTACCGTTACCATCTCAAGGAAATGATTGCCCATGTTCCAACCTTTCATCCTTGAAACTTACGTGGCATGAAACACCATCATCAACACAAAATTGTCTTAAAAGTTCTCCAACAGCTCTGGCACCTAGGCTTGCATGTTCTGCAAACTCAGCCGCTGCTTGAGCAGCAGAGGTAGTATCCTTAAATTTCATGTTCCAATTCTGCTTGCCAACAAAAAAATTACCATTACTATCTCCAGGAAATGATTGCCCATGTTCCAACATTTCATCCTTGAAACCTAAGTGGCATGAACCACCACCATCAACACAATATTACCTTGAAAGTTCTCCAACAGCTCTGGCAGCTAGGCTTGCATGTTATCCAAACTCAGCCGCTGCTTGGGCAGTAGAAGTAGCATCCTTAAATTTCATGTTCCAATACTGCCTACCAACAGAAAAATTACCATTACCATATACAGGAAATGATTGACCATGTTCCAACCTTTCATCCTTGAAACCTAAGTGGCATGAACCACCATCATCAACACAATATTGCCTTGAAAGTTCTACAACAGCTCTGGCAGCTAGGCTTGCATGTTCTGCAAACTCAGCCGCTGCTTGAGCAGCAGAGGCAACATGCTTAAATTTCATGTTCCAATTCTTATTACCAATAGAAAAATTACCATAACCATCTCCAGGCAATGCTTGCCCATGTTCCAACCTTTCATCCTTGAAACCTAAGTGGCATGAACCACCATCATCTACACAATATTGCCTTGAAAGTTCTACAACAGCTCTGGCAGCTAGGCTTGCATGTTCTGCAAACTCAGCCACTGCTTGAGCAGCAGAGGTAGCATCCTTAAATTTCAAGTTCCAATTCTTCTTACCAAGAGAAAAATTACCATTACCATCTCCAGGAAATGCTTGCCCATGTTCCAACCTTTCATCCTTGAAACCTAAGTGGCATGAACCACCATCATCCACACAATATTGCCTTGAAAGCTCTCCAACAGCTCTGGCACCTAGGCTTGCATGTTCTGCAAACTCAGCCGCTGCTTGAGCAACAGAGGTAGTATCCTTAAATTTCATGTTCCAATTCTTCTTGCCAACAGAAAAATTACCATTACCATCTCCAGGAAATGATTGCCCATGTTCCAATCTTTCATCCTTGAAACATAAGTGGCATGAACCATCATCATCAACACAATATTGCCTTGAAAGTTCTCCAACAGCTCTGGCAGCTAGCCTTGCATGTTTTCTAAAATTAGCCGCGTCTTGAGCAGCAGAGGTAGCATCCTTAAATTTCATGTTCCAATACTGCATACGAACAAAAAAATAACCATTACCATCTCCAAGAAATGATTGCCCATGTTTCAACCTTTCATCCTTGAAACCTAAGTGGCATGAACCACCATCATCAACACAATATCGCCTTGAAAGTTCTCCAACAGCTCTGGCACCTAGGCTTGCATGTTCTGCAAACTCAGCCGCTGCTTGAGCAGCAGAGGTAGTATCCTTAAATTTCATGTTCCAATACTGCTTGTCAACAGAAAAATTACCATTACCATCTCCAGGAAATGCTTGCCCATGTTCCAACCTTTCATCCTTGAAACCTAAGTGGCATGAACAACCATCATCAACACAATATTGCCTTGAAAGTTCTCCAACAGCTCTGGCACCTAGGCTTGCATGTTCTGCAAACTCAGCCGCTACTTGAGCAGCAGAAGTAGTATCCTTAAATTTCATGTTCCAATTCTGCTTGCCAACAGAAAAATTACCATTACCATATACAGGAAATGATTGCCCATATTCCAACCTTTCATCCTTGAAACTTACGTGGCATGAACCACCATCATCAACACAATATTGCCTTGAAAGTTCTCCAACAGCTCTGGTACCTAGGCTTGCATGTTCTGCAAACTCAGCCGCTGCTTGAGCAGCAGAGGTAGTATCCTTAAATTTCATGTTCCAATTCTGCTTGCCAACAAAAAAATTACCATTACCATCTACAGGAAATGATTGCCCATGTTCCAACCTTTCATCCTTGAAACCTAAGTGGCATGAACCACCATCATCAACACAATATTGCCTTGAAAGTTCTCCAATAGCTCTGGTAGCTAGGCTTGCATGTTCTCCAAACTCAGCCGCTGCTTGAGTAGTAGAGGTAGCATCCTTAAATTTCACGTTCCAATAATGCCTACCAACAGAAAAATTACCATTACCATCTCAAGGAAATGATTGCCCATGTTCCAACCTTTCATCCTTGAAACCTAAGTGGCATGAACCACCACTATCAACACAATATTACCTTGAAAGTTCTCCAACAGCTCTGGCCGCTTGGCTTGCATGTTATCCTAACTCAGCCGCTGCTTGAGCAGTAGAAGTAGCATCCTTAAATTTCATGTTCCAATACTGCCTACCTACAGAAACATTACCATTAACACCTCAAGGAAATGATTGCCCATGTTCTAACCTTTCATTATTGAAACCTAAGTGGCATGAACCACCATCATCAACACAATATTGCCTTGAAAGTTCTACAACAACTCTGGTAGCTAGGCTTGCATGTTCTGCAAACTCAGCTGCTGCTTGAGTAGCAGAGGTAGCATCCTTGAATTTCATGTTCCAATTCTACCTGCCAACAGAAAAATTACCATTACCATCTCCAGGAAATGATTGCCCATGTTCCAATCTTTTATCCTTGAAACCTATGTGGCATGAACCATCATCATCAACACAATATTGCCTTGAAAGTTCTACAACAGCTCTGGCAGCTAGGCTTGCATGTTCTGCAAACTCAGCCACTGCTTGAGCAGCAGAGGTAGCATCCTTAAATTTCAAGTTCCAATTCTTCTTACCAAGAGAAAAATTACCATTACCATCTCCAGGAAATGCTTGCCCATGTTCCAACCTTTCATCCTTGAAACCTAAGTGGCATGAACCACCATCATCAACACAATATTGCCTTGAAAGTTCTACAATAGCTCTGGCAGCTAGGCTTGCATGTTCTCCAAATTCAGCCGCTGCTTGAGCAGTAGAGGTAGTATCCTTAAATTTCACGTTCCAATACTGCCTACCAACAGAAAAATTACCGTTACCATCTCAAGGAAATGATTGCCCATGTTCCAACCTTTCATCCTTGAAACTTACGTGGCATGAAACACCATCATCAACACAAAATTGTCTTAAAAGTTCTCCAACAGCTCTGGCACCTAGGCTTGCATGTTCTGCAAACTCAGCCGCTGCTTGAGCAGCAGAGGTAGTATCCTTAAATTTCATGTTCCAATTCTGCTTGCCAACAAAAAAATTACCATTACTATCTCAAGGAAATGATTGCCCATGTTCCAACATTTCATCCTTGAAACCTAAGTGGCATGAACCACCACCATCAACACAATATTACCTTGAAAGTTCTCCAACAGCTCTGGCAGCTAGGCTTGCATGTTATCCAAACTCAGCCGCTGCTTGAGCAGTAGAAGTAGCATCCTTAAATTTCATGTTCCAATACTGCCTACCAACAGAAAAATTACCATTAACACCTCAAGGAAATGATTGCCCATGTTCTAACCTTTCATCCTTGAAACCTAAGTGGCATGAACCACCATCATCAACACAATATTGCCTTGAAAGTTCTACAACAACTCTGGCAGCTAGGCTTGCATGTTCTGCAAACTCAGCCGCTGCTTGAGTAGCAGAGGTAGCATCCTTGAATTTCATGTTCCAATTCTACCTGCCAACAGAAAAATTACCATTACCATCTCCAGGAAATGATTGCCCATGTTCCAATCTTTCATCCTTGAAACCTAAGTGGCATGAACCATCATCATCAACAAAATGTTGCCTTGAAAGTTCTACAACAGCTCTGGCAGCTAGGCTTGCATGTTCTGCAAGCTCAGCCGCTGCTTGAGCAGCAGAGGTAATATCCTTAAATTTCATGTTCCAATTCTGCTTGCCAACAGAAAAATTACCATTACCATATACAGGAAATGATTGCCCATATTCCAACCTTTCATCCTTGAAACTTACGTGGCATGAACCACCATCATCAACACAATATTGCCTTGAAAGTTCTCCAACAGCTCTGGTACCTAGGCTTGCATGTTCTGCAAACTCAGCCGCTGCTTGAGCAGCAGAGGTAGTATCCTTAAATTTCATGTTCCAATTCTGCTTGCCAACAAAAAAATTACCATTACCATCTACAGGAAATGATTGCCCATGTTCCAACCTTTCATCCTTGAAACCTAAGTGGCATGAACCACCATCATCAACACAATATTGCCTTGAAAGTTCTCCAATAGCTCTGGTAGCTAGGCTTGCATGTTATCCAAACTCAGCCGCTGCTTGAGCAGTAGAAGTAGCATCCTTAAATTTCATGTTCCAATACTGCCTACCAACAGAAAAATTACCATTAACACCTCAAGGAAATGATTGCCCATGTTCTAACCTTTCATCCTTGAAACCTAAGTGGCATGAACCACCATCATCAACACAATATTGCCTTGAAAGTTCTACAACAACTCTGGCAGCTAGGCTTGCATGTTCTGCAAACTCAGCCGCTGCTTGAGTAGCAGAGGTAGCATCCTTGAATTTCATGTTCCAATTCTACCTGCCAACAGAAAAATTACCATTACCATCTCCAGGAAATGATTGCCCATGTTCCAATCTTTCATCCTTGAAACCTAAGTGGCATGAACCATCATCATCAACAAAATGTTGCCTTGAAAGTTCTACAACAGCTCTGGCAGCTAGGCTTGCATGTTCTGCAAGCTCAGCCGCTGCTTGAGCAGCAGAGGTAATATCCTTAAATTTCATGTTCCAATTCTGCTTGCCAACAGAAAAATTACCATTACCATATACAGGAAATGATTGCCCATATTCTAACCTTTCATCCTTGAAACTTACGTGGCATGAACCACCATCATCAACACAATATTGCCTTGAAAGTTCTCCAACAGCTCTGGTACCTAGGCTTGCATGTTCTGCAAACTCAGCCGCTGCTTGAGCAGCAGAGGTAGTATCCTTAAATTTCATGTTCCAATTCTGCTTGCCAACAAAAAAATTACCATTACCATCTACAGGAAATGATTGCCCATGTTCCAACCTTTCATCCTTGAAACCTAAGTGGCATGAACCACCATCATCAACACAATATTGCCTTGAAAGTTCTCCAATAGCTCTGGTAGCTAGGCTTGCATGTTCTCCAAACTCAGCCGCTGCTTGAGTAGTAGAGGTAGCATCCTTAAATTTCACGTTCCAATAATGCCTACCAACAGAAAAATTACCATTACCATCTCCAGGAAATGCTTGCCCATGTTCCAACCTTTCATCCTTGAAACCTAAGTGGCATGAACAACCATCATCAACACAATATTGCCTTGAAAGTTCTCCAACAGCTCTGGCACCTAGGCTTGCATGTTCTGCAAACTCAGCCGCTACTTGAGCAGCAGAGGTAGTATCCTTAAATTTCATGTTCCAATTCTGCTTGCCAACAGAAAAATTACCATTACCATATACAGGAAATGATTGCCCATATTCCAACCTTTCATCCTTGAAACTTACGTGGCATGAACCACCATCATCAACACAATATTGCCTTGAAAGTTCTCCAACAGCTCTGGTACCTAGGCTTGCATGTTCTGCAAACTCAGCCGCTGCTTGAGCAGCAGAGGTAGTATCCTTAAATTTCATGTTCCAATTCTGCTTGCCAACAAAACAATTACCATTACCATCTACAGGAAATGATTGCCCATGTTCCAACCTTTCATCCTTGAAACCTAAGTGGCATGAACCACCACCATCAACACAATATTGCCTTGAAAGTTCTCCAATAGCTCTGGTAGCTAGGCTTGCATGTTCTCCAAACTCAGCCGCTGCTTGAGTAGTAGAGGTAGCATCCTTAAATTTCACGTTCCAATAATGCCTACCAACAGAAAAATCACCATTACCATCTCAAGGAAATGATTGCCCATGTTCCAACCTTTCATCCTTGAAACCTAAGTGGCATGAACCACCACCATCAACACAATATTACCTTGAAAGTTCTCCAACAGCTCTGGCAGCTTGGCTTGCATGTTATCCTAACTCAGCCGCTGCTTGAGCAGTAGAAGTAGCATCCTTAAATTTCATGTTCCAATACTGCCTACCTACAGAAACATTACCATTAACACCTCAAGGAAATGATTGCCCATGTTCTAACCTTTCATCATTGAAACCTAAGTGGCATGAACCACCATCATCAACACAATATTGCCTTGAAAGTTCTACAAAAACTCTGGTAGCTAGGCTTGCATGTTCTGCAAGCTCAGCTGCTGCTTGAGTAGCAGAGGTAGCATCCTTGAATTTCATGTTCCAATTCTACCTGCCAACAGAAAAATTACCATTACCATCTCCAGGAAATGATTGCCCATGTTCCAATCTTTCATCCTTGAAACCTAAGTGGCATGAACCATCATCATCAACACAATATTGCCTTGAAAGTTCTACAACAGCTCTGGCAGCTAGGCTTGCATGTTCTGCAAGCACAGCCGCTTCTTGAGCAGCAGAGGTAATATCCTTAAATTTCATGTTCCAATTTTGCTTGCCAACAGAAAAATTACCATTACCATCTCAAGGAAATGATTGCCCATGTTCCAACCTTTCATCCTTGAAACCTAAGTGGCATGAACCAACATCATCAACACAATATTGCCTTGAAAGTTCTACAATAGCCCTGGCAGCTAGGCTTGCATGTTCTCCAAATTCAGCCGCTGCTTGAGCAGTAGAGGTAGCATCCTTAAATTTCACGTTCCAATACTGCCTACCAACAGAAAAATTACCGTTACCATCTCAAGGAAATGATTGCCCATGTTCCACCCTTTCATCCTTGAAACTTACATGGCATGAAACACCATCATTAACACAAAATTCTCTTAAAAGTTCTCCAACAGCTCTGGCACCTAGGCTTGCATGTTCTGCAAACTCAGCCGCTGCTTGAGCAGCAGAGGTAGTCTCCTTTAATTTCATGTTCCAATTCTGCTTGCCAACAAAAAATTACCATTACTATCTCAAGGAAATGATTGTCCATGTTCCAACATTTCATCCTTGAAACCTAAGTGGCATGAACCACCACCATCAACACAATATTACCTTGAAAGTTCTCCAACAGTTCTGGCAGCTAGGCTTGCATGTTATCCAAACTCAGCCGCTGCTTGAGCAGTAGAAGTAGCATCCTTAAATTTCATGTTCCAATACTGCCTACCAACAGAAAAATTACCATTAACACCTCAAGGAAATGATTGCCCATGTTCTAACCTTTCATCCTTGAAACCTAAGTGGCATGAACCACCATCATCAACACAATATTGCCTTGAAAGTTCTACAACAACTCTGGCAGCTAGGCTTGCATGTTCTGCAAACTCAGCCGCTGCTTGAGTAGCAGAGGTAGCATCCTTGAATTTCATGTTCCAATTCTACCTGCCAACAGAAAAATTACCATTACCATCTCCAGGAAATGATTGACCGTGTTCCAATCTTTCATCCTTGAAACCTAAGTGGCATGAACCATCATCATCAACAAAATATTGCCTTGAAAGTTCTACAACAGCTCTGGCAGCTAGGCTTGCATGTTCTGCAAGCTCAGCCGCTGCTTGAGCAGTAGAGGTAATATCCTTAAATTTCATGTTCCAATTCTGCTTGCCAACAGAAAAATTACCATTACCATATACAGGAAATGATTGCCCATATTCCAACCTTTCATCCTTGAAACTTACGTGGCATGAACCACCATCATCAACACAATATTGCCTTGAAAGTTCTCCAAAAGCTCTGGTACCTAGGCTTGCATGTTCTGCAAACTCAGCCGCTGCTTGAGCAGCAGAGGTAGTATCTTTAAATTTCATGTTCCAATTCTGCTTGCCAACAAAAAAATTACCATTACCATCTACAGGAAATGATTGCCCATGTTCCAACCTTTCATCCTTGAAACCTAAGTGGCATAAACCACCATCATCAACACAATATTGCCTTGAAAGTTCTCCAATAGCTCTGGTAGCTAGGCTTGCATGTTCTCCAAACTCAGCCGCTGCTTGAGTAGTAGAGGTAGCATCCTTAAATTTCACGTTCCAATAATGCCTACCAACAGAAAAATCACCATTACCATCTCAAGGAAATGATTGCCCATGTTCCAACCTTTCATCCTTGAAACCTAAGTGGCATGAACCACCACCATCAACACAATATTACCTTGAAAGTTCTCCAACAGCTCTGGCAGCTTGGCTTGCATGTTATCCTAACTCAGCCGCTGCTTGAGCAGTAGAAGTAGCATCCTTAAATTTCATGTTCCAATACTGCCTACCTACAGAAACATTACCATTAACACCTCAAGGAAATGATTGCCCATGTTGTAACCTTTCATCATTGAAACCTAAGTGGCATGAACCACCATCATCAACACAATATTGCCTTGAAAGTTCTACAACAACTCTGGTAGCTAGGCTTGCATGTTCTGCAAACTCAGCTGCTGCTTGAGTAGCAGAGGTAGCATCCTTGAATTTAATGTTCCAATTCTACCTGCCAACAGAAAAATTACCATTACCATCTCCAGGAAATGATTGCCCATGTTCCAATCTTTCATCCTTGAAACCTAAGTGGCATGAACCATCATCATCAACACAATATTGCCTTGAAAGTTCTACAACAGCTCTGGCAGCTAGGCTTGCATGTTCTGCAAGCACAGCCGCTTCTAGAGCAGCAGAGGTAATATCCTTAAATTTCATGTTCCAATTCTACTTGCCAACAGAAAAATTACTATTACCATCTCAAGGAAATGATTGCCCATGTTCCAACCTTTCTTCCTTGAAACCTAAGTGGCATGAACCACCATCATCAACACAATATTGCCTTGAAAGTTCTACAATAGCTCTGGCAGCTAGGCTTGCATGTTCTCCAAATTCAGCCGCAGCTTGAGCAGTAGAGGTAGCATCCTTAAATTTCACGTTCCAATACTGCCTACCAACAGAAAAATTACCGTTACCATCTCAAGGAAATGATTGCCCATGTTCCAACCTTTCATCCTTGAAACTTACGTGACATGAAACACCATCATCAACACAAAATTGCCTTAAAAGTTCTCCAACAGCTCTGGCACCTAGGCTTGCATGTTCTGCAAACTCAGCCGCTGCTTGAGCAGCAGAGATAGTATCCTTAAATTTCATGTTCCAATTCTGCTTGCCAACAAAAAAATTACCATTACTATCCCAAGGAAATGATTGCCCATGTTCCAACATTTCATCCTTGAAACCTAAGTGGCATGAACCACCACCATCAACACAATATTACCTTGAAAGTTCTCCAACAGCTCTGGCAGCTAGGCTTGCATGTTATCCAAACTCAGCCGCTGCTTGAGCAGTAGAAGTAGCATCCTTAAATTTCATGTTCCAATACTGCCTACCAACAGAAAAATTACCATTAACACCTCAAGGAAATGATTGCCGATGTTCTAACCTTTCATCCTTGAAACCTAAGTGGCATGAACCACCATCATCAACACAATATTGCCTTGAAAGTTCTACAACAACTCTGGCAGCTAGGCTTGCATGTTCTGCAAACTCAGCCGCTGTTTTAGTAGCAGAGCTAGCATCCTTGAATTTCATGTTCCAATTCTACCTGCCAACAGAAAAATTACCATTACCATCTCTAGGAAATGATTGCCCATGTTCCAATCTTTCATCCTTGAAACCTAAGTGGCATGAACCATCATCATCAACAAAATATTGCCTTGAAAGTTCTACAACAGCTCTGGCAGCTAGGCTTGCATGTTCTGCAAGCTCAGCCGCTGCTTGAGCAGCAGAGGTAATATCCTTAAATTTCATGTTCCAATTCTGCTTGCCAACAGAAACATTACCATTACCATCTCAAGGAAATGATTGCCCATGTTCCAACCTTTCATCCTTGAAACCTAAGTGGCATGAACCACCATCATCAACACAATATTGCCTTGAAAGTTCTACAACAGCTCTGGCAGCTAGGCTTGCATGTTCTGCAAGCTCAGCCGCTGCTTGAGCAGCAGAGGTAATATCCTTAAATTTCATGTTCCAATTCTGCTTGCCAACAGAAAAATTACCATTACCATCTCAAGGAAATGATTGCCCATGTTCCAACCTTTCATCCTTGAAACCTAAGTGGCATGAACCACCATCATCAACACAATATTGCCTTGAAAGTTCTACAACAACTCTGGCAGCTAGGCTTGCATGTTCTGCAAACTCAGCCGCTGTTTTAGTAGCAGAGGTAGCATCCTTGAATTTCATGTTCCAATTCTACCTGCCAACAAAAAAATTACCATTACCATCTCTAGGAAATGATTGCCCATGTTCCAATCTTTCATCCTTGAAACCTAAGTGGCATGAACCATCATCATCAACAAAATATTGCCTTGAAAGTTCTACAACAGCTCTGGCAGCTAGGCTTGCATGTTCTGCAAGCTCAGCCGCTGCTTGAGCAGCAGAGGTAATATCCTTAAATTTCATGTTCCAATTCTGCTTGCCAACAGAAAAATTACCATTACCATCTCAAGGAAATGATTGCCCGTGTTCCAACCTTTCATCCTTGAAACCTAAGTGGCATGAACCACCATCATCAACACAATATTGCCTTGAAAGTTCTCCAACAGCTCTGGTAGCTAGGCTTGCATGTTCTGCAAACTCAGCCGCTGCTTGACTAGCAGAGGTAACATCCTTAAATTTCACGTTCCAATACTGCCTACCAACAGAAAAATTACCATTACCATCTCAAGGAAATGATTGCCCATGTTCCAACCTTTCATCCTTAAAACTTACGTGGCATGAACCACCATCATCAACACAATATTGCCTTGAAAGTTCTCCAACAGCTCTGGTACCTAGGCTTGCATGTTCTGCAAACTCAGCCGCTACTTGAGCAGCAGAGGTAGTATCCTTAAATTTCATGTTCCAATTCTGCTTGCCAACAGAAAAATTACCATTACCATATACAGGAAATGATTGCCCATATTCCAACCTTTCATCCTTGAAACTTACGTGGCATGAACCACCATCATCAACACAATATTGCCTTGAAAGTTCTCCAACAGCTCTGGTACCTAGGCTTGCATGTTCTGCAAACTCAGCCGCTGCTTGAGCAGCAGAGGTAGTATCCTTAAATTTCATGTTCCAATTCTGCTTGCCAACAAAAAAATTACCATTACCATCTACAGGAAATGATTGCCCATGTTCCAACCTTTCATCCTTGAAACCTAAGTGGCATGAACCACCATCATCAACACAATATTGCCTTGAAAGTTCTCCAATAGCTCTGGTAGCTAGGCTTGCATGTTCTCCAAACTCAGCCGCTGCTTGAGTAGTAGAGGTAGCATCCTTAAATTTCACGTTCCAATAATGCCTACCAACAGAAAAATCACCATTACCATCTCAAGGAAATGATTGCCCATGTTCTAACCTTTCATCCTTGAAACCTAAGTGGCATGAACCACCACCATCAACACAATATTACCTTGAAAGTTCTCCAACAGCTCTGGCAGCTTGGCTTGCATGTTATCCTAACTCAGCCGCTGCTTGAGCAGTAGAAGTAGCATCCTTAAATTTCATGTTCCAATACTGCCTACCTACAGAAACATTACCATTAACACCTCAAGGAAATGATTGCCAATGTTCTAACCTTTCATCATTGAAACCTAAGTGGCATGAACCACCATCATCAACACAATATTGCCTTGAAAGTTCTACAACAACTCTGGTAGCTAGGCTTGCATGTTCTGCAAACTCAGCTGCTGCTTGAGTAGCAGAGGTAGCATCCTTGAATTTCATGTTCCAATTCTACCTGCCAACAGAAAAATTACCATTACCATCTCCAGGAAATGATTGCCCATGTTCCAATCTTTCATCCTTGAAACCTATGTGGCATGAACCATCATCATCAACACAATATTGCCTTGAAAGTTCTACAACAGCTCTGGCAGCTAGGCTTGCATGTTCTGCAAACTCAGCCACTGCTTGAGCAGCAGAGGTAGCATCCTTAAATTTCAAGTTCCAATTCTTCTTACCAAGAGAAAAATTACCATTACCATCTCCAGAAAATGCTTGCCCATGTTCCAACCTTTCATCCTTGAAACCTAAGTGGCATGAACAACCATCATCAACACAATATTGCCTTGAAAGTTCTACAATAGCTCTGGCAGCTAGGCTTGCATGTTCTCCAAATTCAGCCGCTGCTTGAGCAGTAGAGGTAGTATCCTTAAATTTCACATTCCAATACTGCCTACCAACAGAAAAATTACCGTTACCATCTCAAGGAAATGATTGCCCATGTTCCAACCTTTCATCCTTGAAACTTACGTGGCATGAAACACCATCATCAACACAAAATTGTCTTAAAAGTTCTCCAACAGCTCTGGCACCTAGGCTTGCATGTTCTGCAAACTCAGCCGCTGCTTGAGCAGCAGAGGTAGTATCCTTAAATTTCATGTTCCAATTCTGCTTGCCAACAAAAAAATTACCATTACTATCTCAAGGAAATGATTGCCCATGTTCCAACATTTCATCCTTGAAACCTAAGTGGCATGAACCACCACCATCAACACAATATTACCTTGAAAGTTCTCCAACAGCTCTGGCAGCTAGGCTTGCATGTTATCCAAACTCAGCCGCTGCTTGAGCAGTAGAAGTAGCATCCTTAAATTTCATGTTCCAATACTGCCTACCAACAGAAAAATTACCATTAACACCTCAAGGAAATGATTGCCCATGTTCTAACCTTTCATCCTTGAAACCTAAGTGGCATGAACCACCATCATCAACACAATATTGCCTTGAAAGTTCTACAACAACTCTGGCAGCTAGGCTTGCATGTTCTGCAAACTCAGCCGCTGCTTGAGTAGCAGAGGTAGCATCCTTGAATTTCATGTTCCAATTCTACCTGCCAACAGAAAAATTACCATTACCATCTCCAGGAAATGATTGCCCATGTTCCAATCTTTCATCCTTGAAACCTAAGTGGCATGAACCATCATCATCAACAAAATGTTGCCTTGAAAGTTCTACAACAGCTCTGGCAGCTAGGCTTGCATGTTCTGCAAGCTCAGCCGCTGCTTGAGCAGCAGAGGTAATATCCTTAAATTTCATGTTCCAATTCTGCTTGCCAATAGAAAAATTACCATTACCATATACCGGAAATGATTGCCCATATTCCAACCTTTCATCCTTGAAACTTACGTGGCATGAACCACCATTATCAACACAATATTGCCTTGAAAGTTCTCCAACAGCTCTGGTACCTAGGCTTGCATGTTCTGCAAACTCAGCCGCTGCTTGAGCAGCAGAGGTAGTATCCTTAAATTTCATGTTCCAATTCTGCTTGCCAACAAAAAAATTACCATTACCATCTACAGGAAATGATTGCCCATGTTCCAACCTTTCATCCTTGAAACCTAAGTGGCATGAACCACCATCATCAACACAATATTGCCTTGAAAGTTCTCCAATAGCTCTGGTAGCTAGGCTTGCATGTTCTCCAAACTCAGCCGCTGCTTGAGTAGTAGAGGTAGCATCCTTAAATTTCACGTTCCAATAATGCCTACCAATAGAAAAATTACCATTACCATCTCCAGGAAATGCTTGCCCATGTTCCAACCTTTCATCCTTGAAACCTAAGTGGCATGAACAACCATCATCAACATAATATTGCCTTGAAAGTTCTCCAATAGCTCTGGCACCTAGCTTGCATGTTCTGCAAACTCAGCCGCTACTTGAGCAGCAGAGGTAGTATCCTTAAATTTCATGTTCCAATTCTGCTTGCCAACAGAAAAATTACCATTACCATATACAGGAAATGATTGCCCATATTCCAACCTTTCATCCTTGAAACTTACGTGGCATGAACCACCATCATCAACACAATATTGCCTTGAAAGTTCTCCAACAGCTCTGGTACCTAGGCTTGCATGTTCTGCAAACTCAGCCGCTGCTTGAGCAGCAGAGGTAGTATCCTTAAATTTCATGTTCCAATTATGCTTGCCAACAAAAAAATTACCATTACCATCTACAGAATATGATTGCCCATGTTCCAACCTTTCATCCTTGAAACCTAAGTGGCATGAACCACCACCATCAACACAATATTGCCTTGAAAGTTCTCCAATAGCTCTGGTAGCTAGGCTTGCATGTTCTCCAAACTCAGCCGCTGCTTGAGTAGTAGAGGTAGCATCCTTAAATTTCACGTTCCAATAATGCCTACCAACAGAAAAATCACCATTACCATCTCAAGGAAATGATTGCCCATGTTCCAACCTTTCATCCTTGAAACCTAAGTGGCATGAACCACCACCATCAACACAATATTACCTTGAAAGTTCTCCAACAGCTCTGGCAGCTTGGCTTGCATGTTATCCTAACTCAGCCGCTGCTTGAGCAGTAGAAGTAGCATCCTTAAATTTCATGTTCCAATACTGCCTACCTACAGAAACATTACCATTAACACCTCAAGGAAATGATTGCCCATGTTCTAACCTTTCATCATTGAAACCTAAGTGGCATGAACCACCATCATCAACACAATATTGCCTTGAAAGTTCTACAAAAACTCTGGTAGCTAGGCTTGCATGTTCTGCAAACTCAGCTGCTGCTTGAGTAGCAGAGGTAGCATCCTTGAATTTCATGTTCCAATTCTACCTGCCAACATAAAAATTACCATTACCATCTCCAGGAAATGATTGCCCATGTTCTAACCTTTCATCATTGAAACCTAAGTGGCATGAACCACCATTATCAACACAATATTGCCTTGAAAGTTCTCCAACAGCTCTGGTACCTAGGCTTGCATGTTCTGCAAACTCAGCCGCTGCTTGAGCAGCAGAGGTAGTATCCTTAAATTTCATGTTCCAATTCTGCTTGCCAACAAAAAAATTACCATTACCATCTACAGGAAATGATTGCCCATGTTCCAACCTTTCATCCTTGAAACCTAAGTGGCATGAACCACCATCATCAACACAATATTGCCTTGAAAGTTCTCCAATAGCTCTGGTAGCTAGGCTTGCATGTTCTCCAAACTCAGCCGCTGCTTGAGTAGTAGAGGTAGCATCCTTAAATTTCACGTTCCAATAATGCCTACCAACAGAAAAATTACCATTACCATCTCCAGGAAATGCTTGCCCATGTTCCAACCTTTCATCCTTGAAACCTAAGTGGCATGAACAACCATCATCAACACAATATTGCCTTGAAAGTTCTCCAATAGCTCTGGCACCTAGCTTGCATGTTCTGCAAACTCAGCCGCTACTTGAGCAGCAGAGGTAGTATCCTTAAATTTCATGTTCCAATTCTGCTTGCCAACAGAAAAATTACCATTACCATATACAGGAAATGATTGCCCATATTCCAACCTTTCATCCTTGAAACTTACGTGGCATGAACCACCATCATCAACACAATATTGCCTTGAAAGTTCTCCAACAGCTCTGGTACCTAGGCTTGCATGTTCTGCAAACTCAGCCGCTGCTTGAGCAGCAGAGGTAGTATCCTTAAATTTCATGTTCCAATTATGCTTGCCAACAAAAAAATTACCATTACCATCTACAGAATATGATTGCCCATGTTCCAACCTTTCATCCTTGAAACCTAAGTGGCATGAACCACCACCATCAACACAATATTGCCTTGAAAGTTCTCCAATAGCTCTGGTAGCTAGGCTTGCATGTTCTCCAAACTCAGCCGCTGCTTGAGTAGTAGAGGTAGCATCCTTAAATTTCACGTTCCAATAATGCCTACCAACAGAAAAATCACCATTACCATCTCAAGGAAATGATTGCCCATGTTCCAACCTTTCATCCTTGAAACCTAAGTGGCATGAACCACCACCATCAACACAATATTACCTTGAAAGTTCTCCAACAGCTCTGGCAGCTTGGCTTGCATGTTATCCTAACTCAGCCGCTGCTTGAGCAGTAGAAGTAGCATCCTTAAATTTCATGTTCCAATACTGCCTACCTACAGAAACATTACCATTAACACCTCAAGGAAATGATTGCCCATGTTCTAACCTTTCATCATTGAAACCTAAGTGGCATGAACCACCATCATCAACACAATATTGCCTTGAAAGTTCTACAAAAACTCTGGTAGCTAGGCTTGCATGTTCTGCAAACTCAGCTGCTGCTTGAGTAGCAGAGGTAGCATCCTTGAATTTCATGTTCCAATTCTACTTGCCAACATAAAAATTACCATTACCATCTCCAGGAAATGATTGCCCATGTTCCAATCTTTCATCCTTGAAACCTAAGTGGCATGAACCATCATCATCAACACAATATTGCCTTGAAAGTTCTACAACGGCTCTGGCAGCTAGGCTTGCATGTTCTGCAAGCACAGCCGCTTCTTGAGCAGTAGAGGTAATATCCTTAAATTTCATGTTCCAATTCTGCTTGCCAACAGAAAAATTACCATTACCATCTCAAGGAAATGATTGCCCATGTTCCAACCTTTCATCCTTGAAACCTAAGTGGCATGAACCACCATCATCAACACAATATTGCCTTGAAAGTTCTACAATAGCTCTGGCAGCTAGGCTTGCATGTTCTCCAAATTCAGCCGCTGCTTGAGCAGTAGAGGTAGCATCCTTAAATTTCACGTTCCAATACTGCCTACCAACAGAACAATTACCGTTACCATCTCAAGGAAATGATTGCCCATGTTCCACCCTTTCATCCTTAAAACTTACGTGGCATGAAACACCATCATCAACACAAAATTGTCTTAAAAGTTCTCCAACAGCTCTGGCACCTAGGCTTGCATGTTCTGCAAACTCAGCCGCTGCTTGAGCAGCAGAGGTAGTATCCTTTAATTTCATGTTCCAATTCTGCTTGCCAACAAAAAAATTACCATTACTATCTCAAGGAAATGATTGCCCATGTTCCAACATTTCATCCTTGAAACCTAAGTGGCATGAACCACCACCATCAACACAATATTACCTTGAAAGTTCTCCAACAGCTCTGGCAGCTAGGCTTGCATGTTATCCAAACTCAGCCGCTGCTTGAGCAGTAGAAGTAGCATCCTTAAATTTCATGTTCCAATACTGCCTACCAACAGAAAAATTACCATTAACACCTCAAGGAAATGATTGCCCATGTTCTAACCTTTCATCCTTGAAACCTAAGTGGCATGAACCACCATCATCAACACAATATTGCCTTGAAAGTTCTACAACAACTCTGGCAGCTAGGCTTGCATGTTCTGCAAACTCAGCCGCTGCTTGAGTAGCAGAGGTAGCATCCTTGAATTTCATGTTCCAATTCTACCTGCCAACAGAAAAATTACCATTACCATCTCCAGGAAATGATTGCCCATGTTCCAATCTTTCATCCTTGAAACCTAAGTGGCATGAACCATCATCATCAACAAAATATTGCCTTGAAAGTTCTACAACAGCTCTGGCAGCTAGGCTTGCATGTTCTGCAAGCTCAGCCGCTGCTTGAGCAGCAGAGGTAATATCCTTAAATTTCATGTTCCAATTCTGCTTGCCAACAGAAAAATTACCATTACCATATACAGGAAATGATTGCCCATATTCCAACCTTTCATCCTTGAAACTTACGTGGCATGAACCACCATCATCAACACAATATTGCCTTGAAAGTTCTCCAACAGCTCTGGTACCTAGGCTTGCATGTTCTGCAAACTCAGCCGCTGCTTGAGCAGCAGAGGTAGTATCCTTAAATTTCATGTTCCAATTCTGCTTGCCAACAAAAAAATTACCATTACCATCTACAGGAAATGATTGCCCATGTTCCAACCTTTCATCCTTGAAACCTAAGTGGCATGAACCACCATCATCAACACAATATTGCCTTGAAAGTTCTCCAATAGCTCTGGTAGCTAGGCTTGCATGTTCTCCAAACTCAGCCGCTTCTTGAGTAGTAGAGGTAGCATCCTTAAATTTCACGTTCCAATAATGCCTACCAACAGAAAAATCACCATTACCATCTCAAGGAAATGATTGCCCATGTTCCAACCTTTCATCCTTGAAACCTAAGTGGCATGAACCACCACCATCAACACAATATTACCTTGAAAGTTCTCCAACAGCTCTGGCAGCTTGGCTTGCATGTTATCCTAACTCAGCCGCTGCTTGAGCAGTAGAAGTAGCATCCTTAAATTTCATGTTCCAATACTGCCTACCTACAGAAACATTACCATTAACACCTCAAGGAAATGATTGCCCATGTTGTAACCTTTCATTATTGAAACCTAAGTGGCATGAACCACCATCATCAACACAATATTGCCTTGAAAGTTCTACAACAACTCTGGTAGCTAGGCTTGCATGTTCTGCAAACTCAGCTGCTGCTTGAGTAGCAGAGGTAGCATCCTTGAATTTAATGTTCCAATTCTACCTGCCAACAGAAAAATTACCATTACCATCTCCAGGAAATGATTGCCCATGTTCCAATCTTTCATCCTTGAAACCTAAGTGGCATGAACCATCATCATCAACACAATATTGCCTTGAAAGTTCTACAACAGCTCTGGCAGCTAGGCTTGCATGTTCTGCAAGCACAGCCGCTTCATGAGCAGCAGAGGTAATATCCTTAAATTTCATGTTCCAATTCTGCTTGCCAACAGAAAAATTACCATTACCATCTCAAGGAAATGATTGCCCATGTTCCAACCTTTCTTCCTTGAAACCTAAGTGGCATGAACCACCATCATCAACACAATATTGCCTTGAAAGTTCTACAATAGCTCTGGCAGCTAGGCTTGCATGTTCTCCAAATTCAGCCGCTGCTTGAGCAGTAGAGGTAGCATCCTTAAATTTCACGTTCCAATACTGCCTACCAACAGAAAAATTACCGTTACCATCTCAAGGAAATGATTGCCCATGTTCCAACCTTTCATCCTTGAAACTTACGTGGCATGAAACACCATCATCAACACAAAATTGCCTTAAAAGTTCTCCAACAGCTCTGGCACCTAGGCTTGCATGTTCTGCAAACTCAGCCGCTGCTTGAACAGCAGAGGTAGTATCCTTAAATTTCATGTTCCAATTCTGCTTGCCAACAAAAAAATTACCATTACTATCTCAAGGAAATGATTGCCCATGTTCCAATATTTCATCCTTGAAACCTAAGTGGCATGAACCACCACCATCAACACAATATTACCTTGAAAGTTCTCCAACAGCTCTGGCAGCTAGGCTTGCATGTTATCCAAACTCAGCCGCTGCTTGAGCAGTAGAAGTAGCATCCTTAAATTTCATGTTCCAATACTGCCTACCAACAGAAAAATTACCATTAACACCTCAAGGAAATGATTGCCCATGTTCTAACCTTTCATCCTTGAAACCTAAGTGGCATGAACCACCATCATCAACACAATATTGCCTTGAAAGTTCTACAACAACTCTGGCAGCTAGGCTTGCATGTTCTACAAACTCAGCCGCTGTTTTAGTAGCAGAGCTAGCATCCTTGAATTTCATGTTCCAATTCTACCTGCCAACAGAAAAATTACCATTGCCATCTCTAGGAAATGATTGCCCATGTTCCAATCTTTCATCCTTGAAACCTAAGTGGCATGAACCATCATCATCAACAAAATATTGCCTTGAAAGTTCTACAACAGCTCTGGCAGCTAGGCTTGCATGTTCTGCAAGCTCAGCCGCTGCTTGAGCAGCAGAGGTAATATCCTTAAATTTCCTGTTCCAATTCTGCTTGCCAACAGAAACATTACCATTACCATCTCAAGGAAATGATTGCCCATGTTCCAACCTTTCATCCTTGAAACCTAAGTGGCATGAACCACCATCATCAACACAATATTGCCTTGAAAGTTCTCCAATAGCTCTGGAAGCTAGGCTTGCATGTTCTGCAAACTCAGCCGCTGCTTGAGTAGCAGAGGTAACATCCTTAAATTTCACGTTCCAATACTGCCTACCAACAGAAAAATTACCATTACCATCTCAAGGAAATGATTGCCCATGTTCCAACCTTTCATCCTTAAAACTTACGTGGCATGAACCACCATCATCAACACAATATTGCCTTGAAAGTTCTCCAACAGCTCAGTCACCTAGGCTTGCATGTTCTGCAAACTCAGCCGCTACTTGAGCAGTAGAGGTAGTATCCTTAAATTTCATGTTCCAATTCTGCTTGCCAACAGAAAAATTACCATTACCATCTACAGGAAATGCTTGCCCATATTCCAACCTTTCATCCTTGAAACCTAAGTGGCATGAACCACCATCATCAACACAATATTGCCTTGAAAGTTCTACAATAGATCTGGCAGCTAGGCTTGCATGTTCTCCAAATTCAGCCGCTGCTTGAGCAGTAGAGGTAGCATCCTTAAATTTCACATTCCAATACTGCCTACCAACAGAAAAATTACCATTACCATCTCAAGGAAATGATTGCCCATGTTGGTACCTTTCATCCTTGAAACTTACGTGGCATGAACCACCATCATCAACACAAAATTGCCTTAAAAGTTCTCCAACAGCTCTGGCACCTAGGCTTGCATGTTCTGCAAACTCAGCCGCTGCTTGAGCAGCAGAGGTAGTATCCTTAAATTTCATGTTCCAATTCTGCTTGCCAACAAAAAAATTACCATTACCATCTACAGGAAATGCTTGCCCATGTTCCAACCTTTCATCCTTGAAACCTAAGTGGCATGAACCACCATCATCAACACAATATTGCCTTGAAAGTTCTCTAACAGCTCTGGTAGCTAGGCTTGCATGTTCTCCAAACTCAGTCGCTGCTTGAGTAGTAGAGGTAGCATCCTTAAATTTCACGTTCCAATACTGCCTACCAACAGAAAAATTACCATTAACACCTCAAGGAAATGATTGCCCATGTTCTAACCTTTCATCCTTGAAACCTAAGTGGCATGAACCACCATCATCAACACAATATTGCCTTGAATGTTCTACAACAACACTGGTAGCTAGGCTTGCATGTTCTGCAAACTCAGCCGCTGCTTGAGTAGCAGAGGTAGCATCCTTGAATTTCATGTTCCAATTCTACCTGCCAACAGAAAAATTACCATTACCATCTCCAGGAAATGATTGCCCATGTTCCAATCTTTCATCCTTGAAACCTAAGTGGCATGAACCATCATCATCAACAAAATATTGCCTTGAAAGTTCTACAACAGCTCTGGCAGCTAGGCTTGCATGTTCTGCAAGCTCAGCCGCTGCTTGAGCAGCAGAGGTAATATCCTTAAATTTCATGTTCCAATTCTGCTTGCCAACAGAAAAATTACCATTACCATCTCAAGGAAATGATTGCCCATGTTCCAACCTTTCATCCTTGAAACCTAAGTGGCATGAACCACCATCATCAACACAATATTGCCTTGAAAGTTCTCCAACAGCTCTGGTAGCTAGGCTTGCATGTTCTGCAAACTCAGCCGCTGCTTGAGTAGCAGAGGTAACATCCTTAAATTTCACGTTCCAATACTGCCTACCAACAGAAAAATTACCATTACCATCTCAAGGAAATGATTGCCCATGTTCCAACCTTTCATCCTTAAAACTTACGTGGCATGAACCACCATCATCAACACAATATTGCCTTGAAAGTTCTCCAACAGCTCAGTCACCTAGGCTTGCATGTTCTGCAAACTCAGCCGCTACTTGAGCAGTAGAGGTAGTATCCTTAAATTTCATGTTCCAATTCTGCTTGCCAACAGAAAAATTACCATTACCATCTACAGGAAATGCTTGCCCATATTCCAACCTTTCATCCTTGAAACCTAAGTGGCATGAACCACCATCATCAACACAATATTGCCTTGAAAGTTCTACAATAGCTCTGGCAGCTAGGCTTGCATGTTCTACAAATTCAGCCGCTGCTTGAGCAGTAGAGGTAGCATCCTTAAATTTCACATTCCAATACTGCCTACCAACAGAAAAATTACCATTACCATCTCAAGGAAATAATTGCCCATGTTGGTACCTTTCATCCTTGAAACTTACGTGGCATGAACCGCCATCATCAACACAAAATTGCCTTAAAAGTTCTCCAACAGCTCTGGCACCTAGGCTTGCATGTTCTGCAAACTCAGCCGCTGCTTGAGCAGCAGAGGTAGTATCCTTAAATTTCATGTTCCAATTCTGCTTGCCAACAAAAAAATTACCATTACCATCTACAGGAAATGCTTGCCCATGTTCCAACCTTTCATCCTTGAAACCTAAGTGGCATGAACCACCATCATCAACACAATATTTCCTTGAAAGTTCTCCAACAGCTCTGGTAGCTAGGCTTGCATGTTCTCCAAACTCAGTCGCTGCTTGAGTAGTAGAGGTAGCATCCTTAAATTTCACGTTCCAATACTGCCTACCAACAGAAAAATTACCATTAACACCTCAAGGAAATGATTGCCCATGTTCTAACCTTTCATCCTTGAAACCTAAGTGGCATGAACCACCATCATCAACACAATATTGCCTTGAATGTTCTACAACAACACTGGTAGCTAGGCTTGCATGTTCTGCAAACTCAGCCGCTGCTTGAGTAGCAGAGGTAGCATCCTTGAATTTCATGTTCCAATTCTACCTGCCAACAGAAAAATTACCATTACCATCTCCAGGAAATGATTGCCCATGTTCCAATCTTTCATCCTTGAAACCTAAGTGGCATGAACCATCATCATCAACAAAATATTGCCTTGAAAGTTCTACAACAGCTCTGGCACCTAGGCTTGCATGTTCTGCAAACTCAGCCGCTGCTTGAGCAGCAGAGGTAGTATCCTTAAATTTCATGTTCCAATACTGCCTACCAACAGAAAAATTACCATTAACACCTCAAGGAAATGAATTCCCATGTTCCAACCTTTCATCCTTGAAACCTAAGTGGGATGAACCACCATCATCAACACAATATTGCCTTGAAAGTTCTCCAACAACTCTGGCACCTAAGCTTGAATGTTCTGCAAACTCAGCCGCTGCTTGAGCAGCAGAGGTAGTATCCTTAAATTTCATGTTCCAATTCTGATTGCCAACAGAACAATTACCATTACCATCTCAAGGAAATGATTGCCCATGTTCCAACCTTTCATCCTTGAAACCTAAGTGGCATGAACCACCATCATCAACACAATATTGCCTTGAAAGTTCTCCAACAGCTCTGGTAGCTAGGCTTGCATGTTCTGCAAACTCAGCCGCTTCTTGAGTAGCAGAGGTAGCATCCTTAAATTTCACGTTCCAATACTGCCTACCAACAGAAAAATTACCATTACCATCTCAAGGAAATGATTTCCCATGTTCCAACCTTTCATCCTTGAAAGTTACGTGGCATGAACCACCATCATCAACACAATATTGCCTTGAAAGTTCTCCAATAGCTCTGGCACCTAGGCTTGCATGTTCTGCAAACTCAGCAGCTGCTTGAGCACCATAGGTAGTATCCTTAAATTTCATGTTCCAATTTTGCTTGCCAACAGAAAAATTACCATTACCATCTACAGGAAATGATTGCCCATGTTCCAACCTTTCATGCTTGAAACCTAAGTGGCATGAACTACCATCATCAACACAATATTGCCTTGAAACTTCTCCAACAGCTCTGGCAGCAAGGCTTGCATATTCTCCAAACTCAGCCGCTGCTTGAGCAGAGAGGTAGCATCCTTAAATTTTATGTTCCAATACTGTTACCAACAGAAAAATCACCATTACCATATCAAGGAAATGATTGCCCATGTTCCAACCTTTCATGGTTGAAACCTAAGTGGCATGAACTACCATCATCAACACAATATTGCCTTGAAACTTCTCCAACAGCTCTGGCAACTAGGCTTGCATGTTCTCCAAACTCAGCCGCTGCTTGAGCAGCAGAGGTAGCATCCTTAAATTTCATGTTCCAATTCTGCTTGCCAACAGAAAATTTACCATTACCATCTCAAGGAAATGATTGCCCATGTTCCAACCTTTCATCCTTGAAACCTAAGTGGCATGAACCGCCATCATCAACACAATATTTCCTTGAAAGATCTACAACAGCTCTGGCCGCTAGGCTTGCATGTTCTACAAACTCAGTCACTACTTGAGCAGCTGAGGTAGAATCCTTAATTTTCATGTTCCAATTCTGCTTGCCAATAGAAAACTTACCATTACCATCTCCAGGAAATGATTGCCCATGTTCCAACCTTTCATGCATGAAACCTAAGTGGCATGAACTACCATCATCAACACAATATTGCCTTGAAACCTCTCCAACAGCTCTGGCAGCTAGGCTTGCATGTTCTCCAAACTCAACCGCTGCTTGAGCAGCAGAGGTAGCATCCTTAAATTTCATGTTCCAATACTGCCTACCAACAGAAAAATTACCATTACCATCTCAAGGAAATGATTGCCCATGTTCCAACCTTTCATCCTTGAAACCTAAGTGGCATGAACCGCCATCATCAACACAATATTTCCTTGAAAGTTCTACAACAGCTCTGGCCGCTAGGCTTGCATGTTCTGCAAACTCAGTCGCTGCTTGAGCAGCTGAGGTAGAATCCTCAAATTTCATGATCCAATTCTGCTTGCCAACAGAAAAATTACCATTACCATCTCCAGGAAATGCTTGCCCATGTTCCAACCTTTCATCCTTAAAACCTAAGTGGCATGAACCGCCATCATCAACACAATATTGCCTTGAAAGTTCTCAAACAGCTCTGGCAGCTAGGTTTGCATGTTCTCCAAACTCAGCCGCTACTTGAGCAGTAGATGTAGCATCCTTAAATTTCATGTTCAAATACTGCCTACCAACAGAAAAATTACCATTACCATCTCAAGGAAATGATTGCCCATGTTCCAACCTTTCATCCTTGAAACCTAAGTGGCATGAACCGCCATCATCAACACAATATTTCATTGAAAGTTCTACAACAGCTCTGGCCGCTAGGCTTGCATGTTCTCCAAACTCAGTCGCTGCTTGAGCAGCTGAGGTAGAATCCTCAAATTTCATGTTCCAATACTGCCTACCAACAGAAAAATTACCATTACCATCTCAAGGAAATGATTGCCCATGTTCCAACCTTTCATCCTTGAAACCTAAGTGGCATGAATCGCCATCATCAACACAATATTTCCTTGAAAGATCTACAACTGCTCTGGCCGCTAGGCTTGCATTTTCTACAAACTCAGTCGCTACTTGAGCAGCTGAGGTAGAATACTCAAATTTGATGTTCCAATTCTGCTTGCCAATAGAAAACTTACCATTACCATCTCCAGGAAATGCTTGCCCATGTTCAAAACGTTCATCGTTGAAACCTAAGTGGCATGAACCACCATCATCAACACAATATTTCCTTGAAAGTTCTACAACAGCTCTGGCACCTAGGCTTGCATGTTCTGCAAACTCAGCCGCTGCTTGAGCAGCAGAGGTAGTATCCTCAATTTTCATGTTCCAATTCTGCTTGCCAATAGAAAACTTACCATTACCATCTCCAGGAAATGATTGCCCATGTTCCAACCTTTCATGCTTGAAACCTAAGTGGCATGAACTACCATCATCAACACAATATTGCCTAGAAACTTCTCCACCAGCTCTGGCAGCTAGGCTTGCATGTTCTCCAAACTCAGCCGCTGCTTGAGCAGCAGAGGTAGCATCCTTAAATTTCATGTTCCAATACTGCCTACCAACAGAAAAATTACCATTACCATCTCAAGGAAATGATTGCCCATGTTCCAACCTTTCATCCTTGAAACCTAAGTGGCATGAATCGCCATCATCAACACAATATTTCCTTGAAAGATCTACAACTGCTCTGGCCGCTAGGCTTGCATTTTCTACAAACTCAGTCGCTACTTGAGCAGCTGAGGTAGAATACTCAAATTTGATGTTCCAATTCTGCTTGCCAATAGAAAACTTACCATTACCATCTCCAGGAAATGCTTGCCCATGTTCAAAACGTTCATCGTTGAAACCTAAGTGGCATGAACCACCATCATCAATATAATATTGCCTTGAACCTTCTCCAACAGCTCTGGCAGCTAGGCTTGCATGTTCTCCAAACTCAGCCGCTGCTTGAGCAGCAAAGGTAGCATCCTTAAATTTCATGTTCAAATACTGCCTACCAACAGAAAAATTACCATTACCATCTTAAGGAAATGATTGCCCATGTTCCAACCTTTCATCCTTGAAACCTAAGTGGCATGAACCGCCATCATCAACACAATATTTCCTTGAAAGTTCTACAACAGTTCTGGCCGCTAGGCTTGCATGTTCTGCAAACTCAGTCGCTGCTTGAGCAGCTGAGGTAGAATCCTCAAATTTCATGTTCCAATTCTGCTTGCCAATAGAAAACTTACCATTACCATCTCCAGGTAATGATTGCCCATGTTCCAACCTTTCATGGTTGAAACCTAAGTGGCATGAACTACAATCATCAACACAATATTACCTTGAAACTTCCCCAACAGCTCTGGCAGCTAGGCTTGCATGTTCTCCAAACTCAGCCGCTGCTTGAGCAGCAGAGGTAGCATCCTTAAATTTCATGTTCCAATTCTACTTGCCAACAGAAAAATTACCATTACCATCTCAAGGAAATGATTGCCCATGTTCCAACCTTTCATCCTTGAAACCTAAGTGGCATGAACCGCCATCATCAACACAATATTTCCTTGAAAGTTCTACAACAGCTCTGGCCGCTAGGCTTGTATGTTCTGCAAACTCAGTCGCTACTTGAGCAGCTGAGGTAGAATCCTCAAATTTCATGTTCCAATTCTGCCTATCAAAAGAAAACTTACCATTACCATCTCCATGAAATGATTGCCCATGTTCCAACCTTTCATCCTTGAAAACTAAGTGGCATGAACCGCCATCATCAACACAATATTTCCTTGAAAGTTCTACAACAGCTCTGGCCGCTAGGCTTGCATGTTCTGCAAACTCAGTCGCTACTTGAGCAGCTGAGGTAGAATCCTCAATTTTCATGTTCCAATTCTGCTTGCCAATAGAAAACTTACCATTACCATCTCCAGGAAATGATTGCCCATGTTCCAACCTTTCATGCTTGAAACCTAAGTGGCATGAACTACCATCATCAACACAATATTGCCTTGAAACTTCTCCAACAGCTCTGGCAGCAAGGCTTGCATGTTCTCCAAACTCAGCCGCTGCTTGAGCAGAGAGGTAGCATCCTTAAATTTCATGTTCCAATACTGCCTACCAACAGAAAAATCACCATTACCATATCAAGGAAATGATTGCCCATGTTCCAACCTTTCATGGTTGAAACCTAAGTGGCATGAACTACCATCATCAACAAAATATTGCCTTGAAACTTCTCCAACAGCTCTGGTAACTTGGCTTGCATGTTCTCCAAACTCAGCCGCTGCTTGAGCAGCAGAGGTAGCATCCTTAAATTTCATGTTCCAATTCTGCTTGCCAACAGAAAAATTACCATTACCATCTCAAGGAAATGATTGCCCATGTTCCAACCTTTCATCCTTGAAACCTAAGTGGCATGAACCGCCATCATCAACACAATATTTCCTTGAAAGTTCTACAACAGCTCTGGCCGCTAGGCTTGCATGTTCTGCAAACTCAGTCGCTACATGAGCAGCTGAGGTAGAATCCTCAAATTTCATGTTCCAATTCTGCCTACCAAAAGAAAAATTACCATTACCATCTCCATGAAATGATTGCCCATGTTCCAACCTTTCATCCTTGAAACCTAAGTGGCATGAACCGCCATCATCAACACAATATTTCCTTGAAAGTTCTACAACAGCTCTGGCCGCTAGGCTTGCATGTTCTGCAAACTCAGTCGCTACTTGAGCAGCTGAGGTAGAATCCTCAATTTTCATGTTCCAATTCTGCTTGCCAATAGAAAACTTACCATTACCATCTCCAGGAAATGATTGCCCATGTTCCAACCTTTCATGCTTGAAACCTAAGTGGCATGAACTACCATCATCAACACAATATTGCCTTGAAACTTCTCCACCAGCTCTGGCAGCTAGGCTTGCATGTTCTCCAAACTCAGCCGCTGCTTGAGCAGCAGAGGTAGCATCCTTAAATTTCATGTTCCAATACTGCCTACCAACAGAAAAATTACCATTACCATCTCAAGGAAATGATTGCCCATGTTCCAACCTTTCATCCTTGAAACCTAAGTGGCATGAACCGCCATCATCAACATAATATTTCCTTGAAAGTTCTACAACAGCTATGGCCGCTAGGCTTGCATGTTCTGCAAACTCAGTCGCTACTTGAGCAGCTGAGGTAGAATCCTCAAATTTCATGTTCCAATTCTGCTTGCCAATAGAAAACTTACCATTGCCATCTCCAGGAAATGCTTGCCCATGTTCAAAACTTTCATCGTTGAAACCTAAGTGGCATGAACCACCATCATCAATATAATATTGCCTTGAAACTTCTCCAACAGCTCTGGAAGCTAGGCTTGCATGTTCTCCAAACTCAACCGCTGCTTGAGCAGCAGAGGTAGCATCCTTAAATTTCATGTTCCAATACTGCCT
This sequence comes from Nicotiana tomentosiformis, assembly GCF_000390325.3. Classification (NCBI taxonomy): domain Eukaryota; kingdom Viridiplantae; phylum Streptophyta; class Magnoliopsida; order Solanales; family Solanaceae; genus Nicotiana; species Nicotiana tomentosiformis. The sequence goes on from NW_027174614.1 coordinate 71,989, forward strand.
ACCAACAGAAAAATTACCATTACCATCTCAAGGAAATGATTGCCCATGTTCCAACCTTTCATCCTTGAAACCTAAGTGGCATGAACTGCCATCATCAACACAATATTTCCTTGAAAGTTCTACAACAGCTCTGGCCGCTAGGCTTGCATATTCTGCAAACTCAGTCGCTGCTTGAGCAGCAGAGGTAGAATCCTCAAATTTCTTGTTCCACTTCTGCTTGCCAATGAAAACTTACAATTACCATCTCCAGGTAATGATTGCCCATATTCCAACCTTTCATGCTTGAAACCTAAGTGGCATGAACTACCATCATCAGCACAATAGTGCCTTAAAACTTCCCCAACAGCTCTGGCAGCTAGGCTTGCATGTTCTCCAAACTCAGCCGTTGCTTGAGCAGCAGAGGTAGCATCCTTAAATTTCATGTTCCAATACTGCCTACCAACAGAAAAATTACCATTACCATCTCAAGGAAATGATTGCCCATGTTCCAACATTTCATCCTTGAAACCTAAGTGGCATGAACTGCCATCATCAACACAAAATTTCCTTGAAAGTTCTACAAGAGCTCTGGCCGCTAGGCTTGCATGTTCTGCAAACTCAGCCGCTTCTTGAGCAGCAGGTGTAGTATCCTTAAATTTCATTTTGCAATTTTGCTTGCCAACAGAAAAATTACCATTACCATCTCCAGAAATGCTTGCCCATGTTCAAAACTTTCATCGTTGAAACCTAAGTGGCATGAACCACCATCATCAATATAATATTGCCTGGAAACTTCTCCAACAGCTCTGGCAGCTAGGCTTGCATGTTCTCCAAACTCAGCCGCTACTTGAGCAGCAGAGGTAGCATCCTTAAATTTCATGTTCCAATATTGCCTACCAACAGAAAAATTACCATTACCATCTCAAGGAAATAATTGCCCATGTTCCAACCTTTCATCCTTGAAACCTAAGTGGCATGAACTGCCATCATCAACACAATATTTCCTTGAAAGTTCTACAACAGCTCTGGCCGCTAGGCTTGCATGTTCTGCAAACTCAGTCGCTGCTTGAGCAGCTGAGGTAGAATCCTCAAATTTCATGTTCCAATTCTGCTTTCCATTAGAAAACTTACCATTACCATCTCCAGGTAATGATTGCCCATATTCCAACCTTTCATGCTTGAAACCTAAGTGGCATGAACTACCATCATCAACACAATATTGCCTTGAAACTTCTCCAACAGCTCTGGCAGCTAGGCTTGCATGTTCTCCAAACTCAGCCGCTGCTTGAGCAGCAGAGGTAGCATCCTTAAATTTCATGTTCCAATTCTGCTTGCCAACAGAAAAATTACCATTACCATCTCAAGGAAATGATTGCCCATGTTCCAACCTTTCATCCTTGAAACCTAAGTGGCATGAACTGCCATCATCAACACAATATTTCCTTGAAAGTTCTACAACAGCTCTGGCCGCTAGGCTTGCATGTTCTGCAAACTCAGTCGCTACGTGAGCAGCTGAGGTAGAATCCTCAATTTTCATGTTCCAATTTTGCCTACCAAAAGAAAAATTACCATTACCATCTCCATGAAATGATTGCCCATGTTCCAACCTTTCATCCTTGAAACCTAAGTGGCATGAACCGCCATCATCAACACAATATTTCCTTGAAAGTTATACAACAGCTCTGGCCGCTAGGCTTGCATGATCTGCAAACTCAGTCGCTACTTGAGCAGCTGAGGTAGAATCCTCAATTTTCATGTTCCAATTCTGCTTGCCAATTGAAAACTTACCATTACCATCTCCAGGAAATGATTGCCCATGTTCCAACCTTTCATGCTTGAAACCTAAGTGGCATGAACTACCATCATCAACACAATATTGCCTTGAAACTTCTCCAACAGCTCTGGCAGCTAGGCTTGCATGTTCTCCAAACTCAGCCGTTGCTTGAGCAGCAGAGGTAGCAGCCTTAAATTTCATGTTCCAATACTGCCTACCAAAAGAAAAATTACCATTACCATCTCAAGGAAATGATTGCCCATGTTCCAACATTTCATCCTTGAAACCTAAGTGGCATGAACCGCCATCATCAACACAATATTTCCTTGAAAGTTCTACAACAGCTCTGGCCACTAGGCTTGCATATTCTGCAAACTCAGCCACTGCTTGAGCAGCAGGTGTAGTATCCTTAAATTTCATGTTGCAATTCTGCTTGCCAACAGAAAAATTACCATTACCATCTCTAGGAAATGCTTGCCCATGTTCAAAACTTTCATCATTGAAACCTAAGTGGCATGAACCACCATCATCAATATAATATTGCCTTGAAACTTCTCCAACAGCTCTAGCAGCTAGGCTTGCATGTTCTCCAAACTCAGCCGATGCTTGAGCAGCAGAGGTAGCATCCTTAAATTTCATGTTCCAATACTGCCTACCAATAGAAAAATTAATATTACCATCTCAAGGAAATGATTGCCCATGTTCCAGCCTTTCATCCTTGAAACCTAAGTGGCATGAACCGCCATCATCAACACAATATTTCCTTGAAAGTTCTACAACAGCTCTGGCCGCTAGGCTTGCATGTTCTGCAAACTCAGTCGCTGCTTGAGCAGCTGAGGTAGAATCCTCAAATTTCATGTTCCAATTCTGCTTGCCAATAGAAAACTTACCATTACCATCTCCAGGTAATGATTGCCCATGTTCCAACCTTTCATGCTTGAAACCTAAGTGGCATGAACTACCATCATCAACACAATATTGCCTTGAAAGTTCTGCAACAGCTCTGGCCGCTAGGCTTTCATGTTCTACAAACTCAGTCGCTACTAGAGAAGCTGAGGTAGCATCCTTAAATTTCATGTTCCAATTCTGCTTGCCAACATAAAAATTACCATTACCATCTCAATGAAATGATTGCCCATGTTCCAACCTTTCATTCTTGAAACCTAATTGGCATGAACCGCCATCATCAACACAATATTTCCTTGAAAGTTCTACAACAGCTTTGGCCGCTAGGCTTGCAAGTTCTGCAAACTCAGTCGCTACTTGAGCAGCTGAGGTAGAATCCTCAATTTTCATGTTCCAATTCTGCCTACCAAAAGAAAAATTGCCATTACCATCTCCAGGAAATGATTGCCCATGTTCCAACCTTTCATCCTTGAAACCTAAGTGGCATGAATCGCCATCATCAACACAATATTTCCTTGAAAGTTATACAACAGCTCTGGCCGCTAGGCTTGCATGTTCTGCAAACTCAGTCGCTACTTGAGCAGCTGAGGTAGAATCCTCAATTTTCATGTTCCAATTCTGCTTGCCAATAGAAAACTTACCATTACCATCTCCAGGAAATGATTGCCCATGTTCCAACCTTTCATGCTTGAAACCTAAGTGGCATGAACTACCATCATCAACACAATATTGCCTTGAAACTTCTCCAACAGCTCTGGCAGCTAGGCTTGCATGTTCTCCAAACTCAGCCGCTGCTTGAGCAGCAGAGGTAGCATCCTTAAATTTCATGTTCCAATTCTGCTTGCCAACAGAAAAATTACCATTACCATCTCAAGGAAATGATTGCCCATGTTCCAACCTTTCATCCTTGAAACCTAAGTGGCATGAACCGCCATCATCAACACAATATTTCCTTGAAAGTTCTACAACAGCTCTGGCCGCTAGGCTTGCATGTTCTGCAAACTCAGTCGCTACTTGAGCAGCTGAGGTAGAATCCTCAATTTTCATGTTCCAATTCTGCTTGCCAATAGAAAACTTACCATTACCATCTCCAGGAAATGATTGCCCATGTTCCAACCTTTCATGCTTGAAACCTAAGTGGCATGAACTACCATCATCAACACAATATTGCCTTGAAACTTCTCCAACAGCTCTGGCAGCTAGGCTTGCATGTTCTCCAAACTCAGCCGCTGCTTGAGCAGCAGAGGTAGCATCCTTAAATTTCATGTTCCAATTCTGCTTGCCAACAGAAAAATTACCATTACCATCTCAAGGAAATGATTGCCCATGTTCCAACCTTTCATCCTTGAAACCTAAGTGGCATGAACTGCCATCATCAACACAATATTTCCTTGAAAGTTCTACAACAGCTCTGGCCGCTAGGCTTGCATGTTCTGCAAACTCAGTCGCTACGTGAGCAGCTGAGGTAGAATCCTCAATTTTCATGTTCCAATTTTGCCTACCAAAAGAAAAATTACCATTACCATCTCCATGAAATGATTGCCCATGTTCCAACCTTTCATCCTTGAAACCTAAGTGGCATGAACCGCCATCATCAACACAATATTTCCTTGAAAGTTATACAACAGCTCTGGCCGCTAGGCTTGCATGATCTGCAAACTCAGTCGCTACTTGAGCAGCTGAGGTAGAATCCTCAATTTTCATGTTCCAATTCTGCTTGCCAATTGAAAACTTACCATTACCATCTCCAGGAAATGATTGCCCATGTTCCAACCTTTCATGCTTGAAACCTAAGTGGCATGAACTACCATCATCAACACAATATTGCCTTGAAACTTCTCCAACAGCTCTGGCAGCTAGGCTTGCATGTTCTCCAAACTCAGCCGTTGCTTGAGCAGCAGAGGTAGCAGCCTTAAATTTCATGTTCCAATACTGCCTACCAACAGAAAAATTACCATTACCATCTCAAGGAAATGATTGCCCATGTTCCAATATTTCATCCTGGAAACCTAAGTGGCATGAACCGCCATCATCAACACAATATTTCCTTGAAAGTTCTACAACAGCTCTGGCCACTAGGCTTGCATATTCTGCAAACTCAGCCACTGCTTGAGCAGCAGGTGTAGTATCCTTAAATTTCATGTTGCAATTCTGCTTGCCAACAGAAAAATTACCATTACCATCTCTAGGAAATGCTTGCCCATGTTCAAAACTTTCATCATTGAAACCTAAGTGGCATGAACCACCATCATCAATATAATATTGCCTTGAAACTTCTCCAACAGCTCTAGCAGCTAGGCTTGCATGTTCTCAAAACTCAGCCGATGCTTGAGCAGCAGAGGTAGCATCCTTAAATTTCATGTTCCAATACTGCCTACCAACAGAAAAATTAATATTACCATCTCAAGGAAATGATTGCCCATGTTCCAGCCTTTCATCCTTGAAACCTAAGTGGCATGAACCGCCATCATCAACACAATATTTCCTTGAAAGTTGTACAACAGCTCTGGCCGCTAGGCTTGCATGTTCTGCAAACTCAGTCGCTGCTTGAGCAGCTGAGGTAGAATCCTCAAATTTCATGTTCCAATTCTGCTTGCCAATAGAAAACTTACCATTACCATCTCCAGGTAATGATTGCCCATGTTCCAACCTTTCATGCTTGAAACCTAAGTGGCATGAACTACCATCATCAACACAATATTGCCTTGAAACTTCTCCAACAGCTCTGGCAGCTGGGCTTGCATGTTCTCCAAACCCAGCCGCTGCTTGAGCAGCAGAGGTAGCATCCTTAAATTTCATGTTCCAATTCTGCTTGCCAACATAAAAATTACCATTACCATCTCAATGAAATGATTTCCCATGTTCCAACCTTTCATTCTTGAAACCTAAGTGGCATGAACCGCCATCATCAACACAATATTTCCTTGAAAGTTCTACAACAGCTTTGGCCGCTAGGCTTGCAAGTTCTGCAAACTCAGTCGCTACTTGAGCATCTGAGGTAGAATCCTCAATTTTCATGTTCCAATTCTGCCTACCAAAAGAAAAATTGCCATTACCATCTCCATGAAATGATTGCCCATGTTCCAACCTTTCATCCTTGAAACCTAAGTGGCATGAATCGCCATCATCAACACAATATTTCCTTGAAAGTTATACAACAGCTCTGGCCGCTAGGCTTGCATGTTCTGCAAACTCAGTCGCTACTTGAGCAGCTGAGGTAGAATCCTCAATTTTCATGTTCCAATTCTGCTTGCCAATAGAAAACTTACCATTACCATCTCCAGGAAATGATTGCCCATGTTCCAACCTTTCATGCTTGAAACCTAAGTGGCATGAACTACCATCATCAACACAATATTGCCTTGAAACTTCTCCAACAGCTCTGGCAGCTAGGCTTGCATGTTCTCCAAACTCAGCCGCTGCTTGAGCAGCAGAGGTACCATCCTTAAATTTCATGTTCCAATTCTGCTAGCCAACAGAAAAATTACCGTTACCATCTCAAGGAAATGATTGCCCATGTTCCAACCTTTCATCCTTGAAACCTAAGTGGCATGAACCGCCATCATCAACACAATATTTCCTTGAAAGTTCTACAACAGCTCTCGCCGCTAGGCTTGCAAGTTCTGCAAACTCAGTCGCTACTTGAGCAGCTGAGGTAGAATCCTCAATTTTCATGTTCCAATTCTGCCTACCAAAAGAAAAATTGCCATTACCATCTCCATGAAATGATTGCCCATGTTCCAACCTTTCATCCTTGAAACCTAAGTGGCATGAACCGCCATCATCAACACAATATTTCCTTGAAAGTTATATAACAGCTCTGGCCACTAGGCTTGCATGTTCTGCAAACTCAGTCGCTACTTGAGCAGCTGAGGTAGAATCCTCAATTTTCATGTTCCAATTCTGCTTGCCAATAGAAAACTTACCATTAACATCTCCAGGAAATGATTGCCCATGTTCCAACCTTTCATGCTTGAAACCTAAGTGGCATGAACTACCATCATCAACACAATATTGCCTTGAAACTTCTCCAACAGCTCTGGCAGCTAGGCTTGCATGTTCTCCAAACTCAGGCGCTGCTTGAGCAGCAGAGGTACCATCCTTAAATTTCATGTTCCAATTCTGCTAGCCAACAGAAAAATTACCGTTACCATCTCAAGGAAATGATTGCCCATGTTCCAACCTTTCATCCTTGAAACCTAAGTGGCATGAACCGCCATCATCAACACAATATTTCCTTGAAAGTTCTACAACAGCTCTCGCCGCTAGGCTTGCATGTTCTGCAAACTCAGTCGCTACTTGAGCAGCTGAGGTAGAATCCTCAAATTTCATGTTCCAATTCTGCCTACCAAAAGAAAAATTACCATTACCATCTCCATGAAATGATTGCCCATGTTCCAACCTTTCATCCTTGAAACCTAAGTAGCATGAACCGCCATCATCAACACAATATTTCCTTGAAAGTTGTACAACAGCTCTGGCCGCTAGGCTTGCATGTTCTGCAAACTTAGTCGCTACTTGAGCAGCTGAGGTAGAATCCTCAATTTTCATGTTCCAATTCTGCTTGCCAATAGAAAACTTACCATTACCATCTCCAGGAAATGATTGCCCATGTTCCAACCTTTCATGCTTGAAACCTAAGTGGCATGAACTACCATCATCAACACAATATTGCCTTGAAACTTCTCCAACAGCTCTGGCAGCTAGGCTTGCATGTTCTCCAAACTCAGCCGCTGCTTGAGCAGCAGAGGTAGCATCCTTAAATTTCATGTTCCAATACTGCCTACCAACAGAAAAATTACCGTTACCATCTCAAGGAAATGATTGCCCATGTTCCAACCTTTAATCCTTGAAACCTAAGTGGCATGAACCGCCATCAGCAACACAATATTTCCTTGAAAGTTCTACAACAGCTCTGGCCGCTAGGCTTGCATGTTCTGCAAACTCAGTCGCTACTTGAGCAGCTGAGGTAGAATCCTCAAATTTCATGTTCCAATTCTTCTTGCCAATAGAAAACTTACCATTACCATCTCCAGGAAATGATTGCCCATGTTCCAACCTTTCATGCTTGAAACCTAAGTGGCATGAACTACCATCTTCAACACAATATTGCCTTGAAAGTTCTACAACAGCTCTGGCAGCTAGGCTTGCATGTTCTGCAAACTCAGCCGCTGCTTGAGCAGCAGAGGTAGTATCCTTAAATTTCATGTTCCAATTCTGCTTGCCAATAGAAAAATTACCATTACCATCTCTAGTAAATGCTTGCCCATGTTTCAACCTTTCATCCTTGAAACCTAAGTGGCATAAACCACCATCATCAACAAAATATTGCCTTGAAAGTTCTCCAACAGCTCTGGCAGCTAGGCTTCCATGTTCTCCAAACTCAGCCGCTGCTTGAACAGCAGAGGTAGTATCCTTATATTTCATGTTCCAATACTGCCTACCAACAGAAAAATTACCATTACCATCTCAAGGAAATGATTGCCCATGTTCCAACCTTTCAACCTTAAAACCTAAGTGGCATGAACCGCCATCATCAACACAATATTGCCTTGAAAGTTCTCCAACAGCTCTGGCAGCTAGGCTTGCATGTTCTCCAAACTAAGCCGCTGCTTGAGCAGCAGAGGTAGCATCCTTAAATTTCCTGTTCCAATACTGCCTACCAACAGAAAAATTACCATTACCATCTCAAGGAAATGATTGCCCATGTTTCAACCTTTCATCCTTGAAACCTAAGTGGCATGAACCGCCATCATCAACACAATATTTCCTTGAAAGTTCTACAATAGCTCTGGCCGCTAGGCTTGCATGTTCTGCAAACTCACTCGCTACTTGAGCAGCTGAGGTAGAATCCTCAATTTTTATGTTCCAATTCTGCTTGCCAATAGAAAACTTACCATTACCATCTCCAGGAAATGATTGCCCATGTTCCAACCTTTCATGCTTGAAACCTAAGTGGCATGAACTACCATCATCAACACAATATTGCCTTGAAACTTCTCCAACAGCTCTGGCAGCTAGGCTTGCATGTTCTCCAAACTCAGCCGCTGCTTGAGCAGCAGAGGTAGCATCCTTAAATTTCATGTTCCAATACTGCCTACCAACAGAAAAATTACCATTACCATCTCAAGGAAATGATTGCCCATGTTCCAACCTTTCATCCTTAAAACCTAAGTGGCATGAACCGCCATCATCAGCATAATATTGCCTTGAAAGTTCTCCAACAGCTCTGGCAGCTAGGCTTGCATGTTCTCCAAACTAAGCCGCTGCTTGAGCAGCAGAGGTAGCATCCTTAAATTTCCTGTTCCAATACTGCCTACCAACAGAAAAATTACCATTACCATCTCAAGGAAATGATTGCCCATGTTCCAACCTTTCATCCTTCAAACCTAAGTGGCATGAACCGCCATCATCAACACAATATTTCCTTGAAAGTTCTACAACAGCTCTGGCCGCTAGGCTTGCATGTTCTGCAAACTCAGTCGCTACTTGAGCAGCTGAGGTAGAATCCTCAATTTTCATGTTCCAATTCTGCCTACCAAAAGAAAAATTACCATTACCATCTCCATGAAATGATTGCCCATGTTCCAACCTTTCATCCTTGAAACCTAAGTGGCATGAACCGCCATCATCAACACAATATTTCCTTGAAAGTTCTACAACAGCTCTGGCCGCTAGGCTTGCATGTTCTGCAAACTCAGTCGCTACTTGAGCAGCTGAGGTAGAATCCTCAAATTTCATGTTCCAATTCTGCTTGCCAATAAAAAACTTACCATTACCATCTCCAGGAAATGCTTGCCCATGTTTCAACTTTTCATCCTTGAAACCTAAGTGGCATGAACCACCATCATCAACACAATATTGCCTTGAAAGTTCTCCAATAGCTCTGGTAGCTAGGCTTCCATGTTCTCCAAACTCAGCCGCTGCTTGAACAGCAGAGGTAGTATCCTTAAATTTCATGTTCCAATACTGCCTACCAACAGAAAAATTACCATTACCATCTCAAGGAAATGATTGCCCATGTTCCAACCTTTCATCCTTAAAACCTAAGTGGCATGAACCACCATCATCAACACAATATTTCCTTGAAAGTTCTCCAACAGCTCTGGCAGCTAGGCTTGCATGTTCTCCAAACTCAGCCGCTGCTTGAGCAGCTGAGGTAGCATCCTTAAATTTCCTGTTCCAATACAGCCTACCAACAGAAAAATTACCATTACCATCTCAAGGAAATGATTGCCCATGTTCCAACCTTTCATCCTTGAAACCTAAGTGACATGAACCACAATCATCATCACAATATTTCCTTGAAAGTTCTACAACAGCTCTGGCCGGCAGGCTTGCATGTTCTGCAAACTCAGTCGCTACTTGAGCAGTTGAGGTAGAATCCTCAAATTTCATGATCCAATTCTTCTTGCCAATAGAAAACATACCATTACCATCTCCAGGAAATGATTGCCCATGTTCCAACCTTTCATCCTTGAAACCTAAGTGGCATGAACCACCATCATCAACACATTATTGCCTTGAAAGTTCTACAACAACTCTGGCAGCTAGGCTTGCATGTTCTGCAAACTCAGCCGCTGCTTGAGCAGCAGAGGTAGTATCCTTAAATTTCATGTTCCAATACTGCCTACCAACAGAAAAATTACCGTTACCATCTCAAGGAAATGATTGCCCATGTTCCAACCTTTAATCCTTGAAACCTAAGTGGCATGAACCGCCATCAGCAACACAATATTTCCTTGAAAGTTCTACAATAGCTCTGGCCGCTAGGCTTGCATGTTCTGCAAACTCAGTCGCTACTTGAGCAGCTGAGGTAGAATCCTCAAATTTCATGTTCCAATTCTTCTTGCCAATAGAAAACTTACCATTACCATCTCCAGGAAATGATTGCCCATGTTCCAACCTTTCATGCTTGAAACCTAAGTGGCATGAACTACCATCATCAACACAATATTGCCTTGAAAGTTCTACAACAGCTCTGGCAGCTAGGCTTGCATGTTCTGCAAACTCAGCCGCTGCTTGAGCAGCAGAGGTAGTATCCTTAAATTTCATGTTCCAATTCTGCTTGCCAACAGAAAAATTACCATTACCATCTCTAGGAAATGCTTGCCCATGTTTCAACCTTTCATCCTTGAAACCTAAGTGGCATAAACCACCATCATCAACAAAATATTGCCTTGAAAGTTCTCCAACAGCTCTGGCAGCTAGGCTTCCATGTTCTCCAAACTCAGCCGCTGCTTGAACTGCAGAGGTAGTATCCTTAAATTTCATGTTCCAATTCTGCCTACCAACAGAAAAATTACCATTACCATCTCTAGGAAATGCTTGCCCATGTTTCAACCTTTCATCCTTGAAACCTAAGTGGCATAAACCACCATCATCAACAAAATATTGCCTTGAAAGTTCTCCAACAGCTCTGGCAGCTAGGCTTCCATGTTCTCCAAACTCAGCCGCTGCTTGAACAGCAGAGGTAGTATCCTTAAATTTCATGTTCCAATACTGCCTACCAACAGAAAAATTACCATTACCATCTCAAGGAAATGATTGCCCATGTTCCAACCTTTCATCCTTAAAACCTAAGTGGCATGAACCACCATCATCAACACAATATTTCCTTGAAAGTTCTCCAACAGCTCTGGCAGCTAGGCTTGCATGTTCTCCAAACTCAGCCGCTGCTTGAGCAGCTGAGGTAGCATCCTTAAATTTCCTGTTCCAATACAGCCTACCAACAGAAAAATTACCATTACCATCTCAAGGAAATGATTGCCCATGTTCCAACCTTTCATCCTTGAAACCTAAGTGACATGAACCACAATCATCATCACAATATTTCCTTGAAAGTTCTACAACAGCTCTGGCCGGCAGGCTTGCATGTTCTGCAAACTCAGTCGCTACTTGAGCAGTTGAGGTAGAATCCTCAGATTTCATGATCCAATTCTTCTTGCCAATAGAAAACATACCATTACCATCTCCAGGAAATGATTGCCCATGTTCCAACCTTTCATCCTTGAAACCTAAGTGGCATGAACCACCATCATCAACACATTATTGCCTTGAAAGTTCTACAACAACTCTGGCAGCTAGGCTTGCATGTTCTGCAAACTCAGCCGCTGCTTGAGCAGCAGAGGTAGTATCCTTAAATTTCATGTTCCAATACTGCCTACCAACAGAAAAATTACCGTTACCATCTCAAGGAAATGATTGCCCATGTTCCAACCTTTAATCCTTGAAACCTAAGTGGCATGAACCGCCATCAGCAACACAATATTTCCTTGAAAGTTCTACAATAGCTCTGGCCGCTAGGCTTGCATGTTCTGCAAACTCAGTCGCTACTTGAGCAGCTGAGGTAGAATCCTCAAATTTCATGTTCCAATTCTTCTTGCCAATAGAAAACTTACCATTACCATCTCCAGGAAATGATTGCCCATGTTCCAACCTTTCATGCTTGAAACCTAAGTGGCATGAACTACCATCATCAACACAATATTGCCTTGAAAGTTCTACAACAGCTCTGGCAGCTAGGCTTGCATGTTCTGCAAACTCAGCCGCTGCTTGAGCAGCAGAGGTAGTATCCTTAAATTTCATGTTCCAATTCTGCTTGCCAACAGAAAAATTACCATTACCATCTCTAGGAAATGCTTGCCCATGTTTCAACCTTTCATCCTTGAAACCTAAGTGGCATAAACCACCATCATCAACAAAATATTGCCTTGAAAGTTCTCCAACAGCTCTGGCAGCTAGGCTTCCATGTTCTCCAAACTCAGCCGCTGCTTGAACTGCAGAGGTAGTATCCTTAAATTTCATGTTCCAATACTGCCTACCAACAGAAAAATTACCATTACCATCTCAAGGAAATGATTGCCCATGTTCCAACCTTTCATCCTTAAAACCTAAGTGGCATGAACCGCCATCATCAACACAATATTGCCTTGAAAGTTCTCCAACAGCTCTGGCAGCTAGGCTTGCATGTTCTCCAAACTAAGCCGCTGCTTGAGCAGCAGAGGTAGCATCCTTAAATTTCCTGTTCCAATACTGCCTACCAACAGAAAAATTACCATTACCATCTCAAGGAAATGATTGCCCATGTTCCAACCTTTCATCCTTGAAACCTAAGTGGCATGAACCGCCATCATCAACACAATATTTCCTTGAAAGTTCTACAACAGCTCTGGCCGCTAGGCTTGCATGTTCTGCAAACTCACTCGCTACTTGAGCAGCTGAGGTAGAATCCTCAATTTTCATGTTCCAATTCTGCTTGCCAATAGAAAACTTACCATTACCATCTCCAGGAAATGATTGCCCATGTTCCAACCTTTCATGCTTGAAACCTAAGTGGCATGAACTACCATCATCAACACAATATTGCCTTGAAACTTCTCCAACAGCTCTGGCAGCTAGGCTTGCATGTTCTCCAAACTCAGCCGCTGCTTGAGCAGCAGAGGTAGCATCCTTAAATTTCATGTTCCAATACTGCCTACCAACAGAAAAATTACCATTACCATCTCAAGGAAATGATTGCCCATGTTCCAACCTTTCATCCTTAAAACCTAAGTGGCATGAACCGCCATCATCAGCACAATATTGCCTTGAAAGTTCTCCAACAGCTCTGGCAGCTAGGCTTGCATGTTCTCCAAACTAAGCCGCTGCTTGAGCAGCAGAGGTAGCATCCTTAAATTTCCTGTTCCAATACTGCCTACCAACAGAAAAATTACCATTACCATCTCAAGGAAATGATTGCCCATGTTCCAACCTTTCATCCTTGAAACCTAAGTGGCATGAACCGCCATCATCAACACAATATTTCCTTGAAAGTTCTACAACAGCTCTGGCCGCTAGGCTTGCATGTTCTTCAAACTCAGTCGCTACTTGAGCAGCTGAAGTAGAATCCTCAATTTTCATGTTCCAATTCTGCCTACCAAAAGAAAAATTACCATTACCATCTCCATGAAATGATTGCCCATGTTCCAACCTTTCATCCTTGAAACCTAAGTGGCATGAACCGCCATCATAAACACAATATTTCGTTGAAAGTTCTACAACAGCTCTGGCCGCTAGGCTTGCATGTTCTGCAAACTCAGTCGCTACTTGAGCAGCTGAGGTAGAATCCTCAAATTTCATGTTCCAATTCTGCTTGCCAATAGAAAACTTACCATTACCATCTCCAGGAAATGCTTGCCCATGTTTCAACCTTTCATCCTTGAAACCTAAGTGGCATGAACCACCATCATCAACATAATATTGCCTTGAAAGTTCTCCAACAGCTCTGGTTGCTAGGCTTCCATGTTCTCCAAACTCAGCCGCTGCTTGAACAGCAGAGGTAGTATCCTTAAATTTCATGTTCCAATACTGCCTACCAGCTGAAAAATTACCATTACCATCTCAAGGAAATGATTGCCCATGTTCCAACCTTTCATCCTTAAAACCTAAGTGGCATGAACCACCATCATCAACACAATATTTCCTTGAAAGTTCTCCAACAGCTCTGGCAGCTAGGCTTGCATGTTCTCCAAACTCAGCCGCTGCTTGAGCAGCAGAGGTAGCATCCTTAAATTTCCTGTTCCAATACTGCCTACCAACAGAAAAATTACCATTACCATCTCAAGGAAATGATTGCCCATGTTCCAACCTTTCATCCTTGAAACCTAAGTGACATGAACCACAATCATCATCACAATATTTCCTTGAAAGTTCTACAACAGCTCTGGCCAGCAGGCTTGCATGTTCTGCAAACTCAGTCGCTACTTGAGCAGTTGAGGTAGAATCCTCAAATTTCATGATCCAATTCTTCTTGCCAATAGAAAACTTACCATTACCATCTCCAGGAAATGATTGCCCATGTTCCAACCTTTCATCCTTGAAACCTAAGTGGCATGAACCACAATCATCAACACAATATTGCCTTGAAAGTTCTACAACAACTCTGGCAGCTAGGCTGGCATGTTCTGCAAACTCAGCCGCTGCTAGAGCAGCAGAGGTAGTATCCTTAAATTTCATGTTCGAATTCTGCTTGCCAACAGAACAATTGCCATTACCATCTCCAGGAAATGCTTGCCCATGTTCCAACCTTTCATCCTTGAAACCTAAGTGGCATGAACCACCATCATCAATACAATATTGCCTTGAAAGTTCTCCAATAGCTCTGGCAGGTAGGCTTGCATGTTCTCCAAACTCAGCCGCTGCTTGAGCAGCAGAGGTGGTATCCTTAAATTTCATGTTCCAATTCTGCTTGCCAACAGAAAAATTACCATTACAGTCTCCAGGAAATGCTTGCCCATGTTCAAAACTTTCATCATTGAAACCTAAGTGGCATGAACCACCATCATCAACATAATATTGCCTTGAAAGTTCTCCAACATCTCTGGCAGCTAGGCTTGCATGTTCACCAAACTCAGCCGCGGCTTGAGCAGCTGAGGTAGCATCCTTAAATTTCATATTCCATTACTGCCTACCAACAGAAAAATTACCATTACCATCTCAAGGAAATGATTGCCCATGTTCCAACCTTTCATCCTTAAAACCTAAGTGGCATGAACCGCCATCATCAGCACAATATTGCCTTGAAAGTTCTCCAACAGCTCTGGCAGCTAGGCTTGCATGTTCTCCAAACTAAGCCGCTGCTTGAGCAGCAGAGGTAGCATCCTTAAATTTCCTGTTCCAATACTTCCTACCAACAGAAAAATTACCATTACCATCTCAAGGAAATGATTGCCCATGTTCCAACCTTTCATCCTTGAAACCTAAGTGGCATGAACCGCCATCATCAACACAATATTTCCTTGAAAGTTCTACAACAGCTCTGGCCGCTAGGCTTGCATGTTCTTCAAACTCAGTCGCTACTTGAGCAGCTGAGGTAGAATCCTCAATTTTCATGTTCCAATTCTGCCTACCAAAAGAAAAATTACCATTACCATCTCCATGAAATGATTGCCCATGTTCCAACCTTTCATCCTTGAAACCTAAGTGGCATGAACCGCCATCATCAACACAATATTGCCTTGAAAGTTCTACAACAGCTCTGGCAGCTAGGCTTGCATGTTCTGCAAACTCAGCCGCTGCTTGAGCAGCAGAGGTAGTATCCTTAAATTTCATGTTCCAATTCTGCTTGCCAACAGAAAAATTACCATTTCCATCTCCAGGAAATGCTTGCCCATGTTCAAAACTTTCATCGTTGAAACCTAAGTGGCATGAACCACCATCATCAACACAATATTGCCTTGAAAGTTCTCCAACAACTCTGGCAGCTAGGCTTGCATGTTCTCCAAACTCAGCAGCTGCTTGAACAGCAGAGGTAGTATCCTTAAATTTCATGTTCCAATACTGCCTACCAACAGAAAAATTACCATTACCATCTCAAGGAAATGATTGCCCATGTTCCAACCTTTCATCCTTGAAACCTAAGTGACATGAACCACAATCATCATCACAATATTTCCTTGAAAGTTCTCCAACAGCTCTGGCAGCTAGGCTTGCATGTTCTCCAAACTCAGTCGCTGCTTGAGCAGCAGTGGTAGCATCCTTAAATTTCCTGTTCCAATACTGCCTACCAACAGAAAAATTACCATTACCATCTCAAGGAAATGATTGCCCATGTTCCAACCTTTCATCCTTGAAACCTAAGTGGCATGAACCACCATCATCAACACAATATTGCCTTGAAAGTTCTACAACAGCTCTGGCAGCTAGGCTTGCATGTTCTGCAAACTCAGCCGCTGCTTGAGCAGCAGAGGTAGTATCCTTAAATTTCATGTTCCAATTCTGCTTGCCAACAGAAAAATTACCATTTCCATCTCCAGGAAATGCTTGCCCATGTTCAAAACTTTCATCGTTGAAACCTAAGTGGCATGAACCACCATCATCAACACAATATTGCCTTGAAAGTTCTCCAACAACTCTGGCAGCTAGGCTTGCATGTTCTCCAAACTCAGCAGCTGCTTGAACAGCAGAGGTAGTATCCTTAAATTTCATGTTCCAATACTGCCTACCAACAGAAAAATTACCATTACCATCTCAAGGAAATGATTGCCCATGTTCCAAACTTTCATCCTTAAAACCTAAGTGGCATGAACCACCATCATCAACACAATATTTCCTTGAAAGTTCTCCAACAGCTCTGGCAGCTAGGCTTGCATGTTCTCCAAACTCAGCCGCTGCTTGAGCAGCAGAGGTAGCATCCTTAAATTTCCTGTTCCAATACTGCCTACCAACAGAAAAATTACCATTACCATCTCAAGGAAATGATTGCCCATGTTCCAACCTTTCATCCTTGAAACCTAAGTGACATGAACCACAATCATCATCACAATATTTCCTTGAAAGTTCTACAACAGCTCTGGCCAGCAGGCTTGCATGTTCTGCAAACTCAGTCGCTACTTGAGCAGTTGAGGTAGAATCCTCAAATTTCATGATCCAATTCTTCTTGCCAATAGAAAACTTACCATTACCATCTCCAGGAAATGATTGCCCATGTTCCAACCTTTCATCCTTGAAACCTAAGTGGCATGAACCACAATCATCAACACAATATTGCCTTGAAAGTTCTACAACAACTCTGGCAGCTAGGCTGGCATGTTCTGCAAACTCAGCCGCTGCTAGAGCAGCAGAGGTAGTATCCTTAAATTTCATGTTCGAATTCTGCTTGCCAACAGAACAATTGCCATTACCATCTCCAGGAAATGCTTGCCCATGTTCCAACCTTTCATCCTTGAAACCTAAGTGGCATGAACCACCATCATCAATACAATATTGCCTTGAAAGTTCTCCAACAGCTCTGGCAGCTAGGCTTGCATGTTCTCCAAACTCAGCCGCTGCTTGAGCAGCAGAGGTAGCATCCTTAAATTTCCTGTTCCAGTACTGCCTACCAACAGAAAAATTACCATTACCATCTCAAGGAAATGATTGCCCATGTTCCAAAATTTCATCCTTGAAACCTAAGTGGCATGAACCACCATCATCAACACAATATTACCTTGAAAGTTCTCCAACAGCACTGACAACTAGGTTTGCATGTACTCCAAACTCAGCCGCTGCTTGAGCAGCAGAGGTAGCATCCTTAAATTTCACGTTCCAATACTGCCTACCAACAGAAAAATTACCATTACCATATCAAGGAAATGATTGCCCATGTTCCAGCCTTTCATCCTTGAAACCTAAGTGGCATGAAAAACCATCATCAACACAATATTGCCTTGAAAGTTCAACAACAGCTCTGGCAGCTAGGCTTGCATGTTCTGCAAACTCAGTCGCTGCTTGAGCAGCAGAGGTAGTATCCTTAAATTTCATGTTCCAATTCTGCTTGCCAATAGAAAAATTACCATTACCATCTCCAGGAAATGCTTGCCCATGTTCAAAACTTTCATCGTTGAAACCTAAGTGGCATGAACAACCATCAAGAACATAATATTGCCTTGAAAGTTCTCCAACAGCTCTGGCAGCTAGGCTTGCATGTTCTCCAAACTCAGTCGCTGCTTGAGCAGAAGAGGTGGCATCCTTAAATTTTCTGTTCTAATACTGCCTACCAACAGAAACATTACCATTACCATCTCAAGGAAATGATTGCCCATGTTCCAACCTTTCATCCTTGAAACCTAAGTGGCATGAACCACCATCAACAACACAATATTGCCTTCAAAGTTCTCCAACAGCTCTGGCATCTAGTTTTGCATGTTCTCCAAACTCAGCCGCTGCTTGAGCAGCAGAGGTAGCATCCTTAAATTTCACGTTCCAATACTGCCTACCAACAGAAAAATTACCATTACCATATCAAGAAAATAATTGCCCATGTTCCAACCTTTTATCCTTGAAACCTAAGTGGCATGAACCACCATCATCAACACAATATTGCCTTGAAAGTTCTACCATAGCTCTGGCAGCTAGGCTTGCATGTTCTGCAAACTCAGCCGCTGCTTGAGCAGCAGAGGTAGTATCCTTAAATTTCATGTTCCAATTCTGCTTGCCAATAGAAAAATTACCATTACCATCTCCAGGAAATGCTTGCCCATGTTCCAACCTTTCATCCTTGAAACCTAAGTGGCATGAACCACCATCATCAATACAATATTGCCTTGAAACTTCTCCAACAGCTCTGGCAGCTAGGCTTGCATGTTCTCCAAACTCAGCCGCTGCTTGAGCAGCAGAGGTAGCATCCTTAAATTTCCTGTTCCAATACTGCCTACCAACAGAAAAACTACCATTACCATCTCAAGGAAATGATTGCCCATGTTCCAAAATTTCATCCTTGAAACCTAAGTGGCATGAACCACCATCATCAACACAATATTGCCTTGAAAGTTCTCCAACTGCACTGACAACTAGGTTTGCATGTTCTCCAAACTCAGCCGCTGCTTGAGCAGCAGAGGTAGCATCCTTAAATTTCACGTTCCAATACTGCCTACCAACAGAAAAATTACCATTACCATCTCAAGGAAATGATTGCCCATGTTCCAGCCTTTCATCCTTGAAACCTAAGTGGCATGAACAACCATCATCAACACAATATTGCCTTGAAAGTTCAACAACAGCTCTGCAGCTAGGCTTGCATGTTCTGCAAACTCAGTCGCTGCTTGAGCAGCAGAGGTAGTATCCTTAAATTTCGTGTTCCAATTCTGCTTGCCAACAGAAAAATTACCATTACCATCTCCAGGAAATGCTTGCCCATGTTCAAAACTTTCATCGTTGAAACCTAAGTGGCATGAACAACCATCATGAACATAATATTGCCTTGAAAGTTCTCCAACAGCTCTGGCAGCTAGGCTTGTATGTTCTCCAAACTCAGTCGCTGCTTGAGCAGAAGAGGTGGCATCCTTAAATTTTCTGTTCCAATACTGCCTACCAACAGAAACATTACCATTACCATCTCAAGGAAATGATTGCCCATGTTCCAACCCTTCATCCTTGAAACCTAAGTGGCATGAACCGCCATCATCAACACAATATTGCCTTCAAAGTTCTCCAACAGCTCTGGCATCTAGGTTTGCATGTTCTCCAAACTCAGCCGCTGCTTGAGCAGCAGAGGTAGCATCCTTAAATTTCACGTTCCAATACTGCCTACCAACAGAAAAATTACCATTACCATATTAAGGAAATAATTGCCCATGTTCCAACCTTTTATCCTTGAAACCTAAGTGGCACGAACCACCATCATCAACACAATATTGCCTTGAAAGTTCTACAACAGCTCTGGCAGCTAGGCTTGCATGTTCTGCAAACTCAGCCACTGCTTGAGCAGCAGAGGTAGTATCCTTAAATTTCATGTTCCAATTTTGGTTGCCAGTAGAAAAATTACCATTACAATCTCCAGGAAATGATTGCCCATGTTCCAACCTTTCATCCTTGAAACCTAAGTGGCATGAACCACCATCATCAACACAATATTTCCTTGAAAGTTCTGCAACAGCTCTGGCCGCTAGGCTTTCATGTTCTACAAACTCAGTCGCTACTAGAGAAGCTGAGGTAGCATCCTTAAATTTCATGTTCCAATTCTGCTTGCCAACAGAAAAATTACCATTACCATCTCCAGGAAATGCTTACCCATGTTCAAAACTTTCATCGTTGAAACCTAAGTGGCATGAACCACCATCATCAACAACATATTGCCTTGAAAGTTCTTCAACAGCTCTGGCAACTAGGCTTGCATGTTCTCCAAACTCAGCCACTGCTTGTGCAGCAGTGGTAGTATCCTCAAATTTCATGTTCCAATTCTTCTTGCCAACAGAAAAATTACCATTACCATCTCCAGGAAATGATTGCCCATGTTCCAACCTTTCATCCTTGGAACCTAAGTGGCATGAACCACCATCATCAACACAATATTGCCTTGAAAGTTCTCCAACAGTTCTGGCAGCTAGGCTTGCATGTTCTTCAAACTCAGCCGCTGCTTGAGCAGCAGAGGTAGCATCCTTAAATTTCCTGTTCCAATACTGCCTACCAACAAAAAAATTACAATTACCATCTCAAGGAAATGATTGCCCATGTTCTAACCTTTCATCGTTGAAACCTAAGTGGCATGAACCACCATCATCAACACAATATTTCCTTGAAAGTTCTGCAACAGCTCTGGCCGCTAGGCTTTCATGCTCTACAAACTCAGTCGCTACTTGAGAAGCTGAGGTAGCATCCTTAAATTTCATGTTCCAATTCTGCTTGCCAACAGAAAAATTACCATTACCATCTCCAGGAAATGCTTGCCCATGTTCAAAACTTTCATCGTTGAAACCTAAGTGGCATGAACCACCATCATCAACACAATATTGCCTTGAAAGTTCTCCAACAGCTCTGGCAGCTAGGCTTGCATGTTCTCCAAACTCAGCCACTGCTTGAGCAGCAGAGGTAGTATCCTTAAATTTCATGTTCCAATTCTGCTTGCCAACAGAAAAATTACCATTACCATCTCCAGGAAATGCTTGCCCATGTTCAAAACATTCATCGTTGAAACCTAAGTGGCATGAACCACCATCATCAACACAATATTGCCTTGAAAGTTCTCCAACAACTCTGGCAGCTAGACTTGCATGTTCTCCAAACTCTGCCGCTGCTTGAGCAGCAGAGGTAGTATCCTTAAATTTCATGTTCCAATTCTTCTTGCCAACAGAAAAATTACCATTACCATCTCCAGGAAATGCTTGCCCATGTTCCAACCTTTCATCCTTAAAACCTAAGTGGCATGAACCACCATCATCAACATAATATTTCCTTGAAAGATCTCCAACAGCTCTGGCAGCTAGGCTTGCATGTTCTCCAAACTCAGCCGCTGCTTGAGCCACAGAGGTAGCATCCTTAAATTTCCTGTTCCAATACTGCCTACCAACAGAAAATTTACCATTACCATCTCAAGGAAATTATTGCCCATGTTCCAACCTTTCATCCTTTAAACCTAAGTGGCATGAACCACCATCATCAACACAATATTGCCTTGAAAGTTATACAACAGCTCTGGCAGCTAGGCTTGCATGTTCTGCAAACTCAGTCGCTGCTTGAGCAGCTGAGGTAGAATCCTCAAATTTCATGTTCCAATTCTGCTTGCCAATAGAAAACTTTCCATTACCATCTCCAGGTAATGATTGCCCATGTTCCAACCTTTCATGGTTGAAACCTAAGTGGCATGAACTACCATCATCAACACAATATTGCCTTGAAACTTCCCCAACAGCTCTGGCAGCTAGGCTTGCATGTTCTCCAAACTCAGCCGCTGCTTGAGCAGCAGAGGTAGCATCCTTAAATTTCATGTTCCAATTCTGCTTGCCAACAGAAAAATTACCATTACCATCTCAAGGAAATGATTGCCCATGTTCCAACCTTTCATCCTTGAAACCTAAGTGGCATGAACCGCCATCATCAACGCAATATTTCCTTGAAAGTTCTATAACAGCGATGGCCGCTAGGCTTGCATGTTCTGCAAACTCAGTCGCTACTTGAGCAGCTGAGGTAGAATCCTCAAATTTCATGTTCCAATTCTGCTTGCCAACAGAAAAATTGCCATTACCATCTCCAGGAAATGCTTGCCCATATTCAAAACTTTCATCCTTGAAACCTAAGTGGCATGAACCACCATCATCAACACAATATTGCCTTGAAAGTTCTACAACAGCTCTGGCAGCTAGGCTTGCATGTTCTGCAAACTCAGCCGCTGCTTGAGCAGCAGAGGTAGCATCCTTAAATTTCCTGTTCCAATACTGCCTACCAACAGAAAAAAATACCATTACCATCTCAAGGAAATGATTGCCCATGTTCAAACCTTTCATCCTTGAAAACTAAGTGGCATGAACCACCATCATCAACACAATATTTCCTTGAAAGTTCGGCAACAACTCTGGCCGCTAGGCTTGCATGTTCTACAAACTCAGTCGCTACTTGAGCAGCTGAGGTAGAATCCTCAAATTTCATGTTCCAATTCTTCTTGCCAACAAAAAAATTACCATTACCATCTCCAGGAAATGATTGCCCATGTTCCAACCTTTCATCCTTGAAACCTAAGTGGCATGAACCACCATCATCAACACAATATTGCCTTGAAAGTTCTCCAACAGTTCTGGCAGCTAGGCTTGCATGTTCTCCAAACTCAGCCGCTGCTTGAGCAGCAGAGGTAGCATCCTTAAATTTCCTGTTCCAATACTGCCTACCAACAGAAAAATTACAATTACCATCTCAAGGAAATGATTGCCCATGTTCCAACCTTTCATCGTTGAAACCTAAGTGGAATGAACCACCATCATCAACACAATATTTCCTTGAAAGTTCAGCAACAGCTCTGGCCGCTAGGCTTTCATATTCTACAAACTCAGTCGCTACTTGAGAAGCTGAGGTAGCATCCTTAAATTTCATGTTCCAATTCTGCTTGCCAACAGAAAAATTACCATTACCATCTCCAGGAAATGCTTGCCCATGTTCAAAACTTTCATCGTTGAAACCTAAGTGGCATGAACCACCATCATCAACACAATATTGCCTTGAAAGTTCTCCAACAGCTCTGGCAACTAGGCTTGCATGTTCTCCAAACTCAGCCACTGCTTGTGCAGCAGCGGTAGTATCCTTAAATTTCATGTTCCAATTCTGCTTGCCAACAGAAAAATTTCCATTACCATCTCCAAGAAACGCTTGCCCATGTTCCAAACATTCATCCTTAAAACCTAAGTGGCATGAACCACCATCATGAACATAATGTTGCCTTGAAAGTTCTCCAACAGCTCTGGTAGCTAGGCTTGCATGTTCTCCAAACTCAGCCACTGCTTGAGCAGCAGAGGTAGCATCCTTAAATTTCCTGTTCCAATACTGCCTACCAACAGAAAAATTACCATTATCATCTCAAGGAAATGATTGCCCATGTTTCGACCTTTCATCCTTAAAACCTAAGTGGCATGAACCACCATCATCAACACAATATTGCCTTGAATGTTCTCCAACAGCTCTGGCAGCTAGGCTTGCATATTCTCCAAACTCAGCCGCTGCTTGAGCAGCAGCGGTAGTATCCTTAAATTTCATGTTCCAATTCTGCTTGCCAACAGAAAAATTTCCCTTACCATCTCCAGGAAATGATTACCCATGTTCCAACCTTTCATCCTTAAAACCTAAGCGGCATGAACCACCATCATCAACACAATATTGCCTTGAAAGATCTCCAACAGCTCTGGCAGTTAGGCTTGCATGTTCTGCAAACTCAGCCGCTGCTTGAGCAGCAGAGGTAGTATCCTTAAATTTCCTGTTCCAATACTGCCTACCAATAGAATATTTACCATTACCATCTCAAGGAAATGATTGCCCATGTTCCAACCTTTCATCCCTGAAACCTAAGTGGTATGAACCACCATCATCAACATAATATTGCCTTGAAAGTTCTACAACAGCTCTGGCAGCTAGGCTTGCATGTTCTACAAACTCAGTCGCTGCTTGAGCAGCAGAGGTAGTATCCTTAAATTTCATGTTCCAATTCTGCTTGCCAACAAAAAAATTACCATTACCATCTCCGGGAAATGCTTGCCCGTGTTCAAAACTTTCATCGTTGAAACCTAAGTGGCATGAACCACCATCATCAACACAATATTGCCTTGAAAGTTCTACAACAGCTCTGGCAGCTAGGCTTACATGTTCTACAAACTCAGTCACTGCTTGAGCAACAGAGGTAGTATCCTTAAATTTCATGTTCCAATTCTGCTTGCCAATAGAAAAATTACCTTTACGATCTCCAGGAAATGCTTGCCCAAGTTCCAACCTTTCATCCTTAAAACCTAAGTGGCATGAACCACCATCATCAACACAATATTGCCTTGAAAGATCTCCAATAGCTATGGCAGCTAGGCTTGCATGTTCTCCAAACTCAGCCGCTGCTTGAGCCGCAGAGGTAGCATCCTTAAATTTCCTGTTCCAATACTGCCTACCAACAGAAAATTTACCATTACCATCTCAAGGAAATGATTGCCCACGTTCCAACCTTTCATCCTTGAAACCTAAGTGGCATGAACCACCATCATCATCACAATATTTCCTTGAAAGTTCTGCAACAGCTCTGGCCTCTAGGCTTGCATGTTCTACAATCTCAGTCGCTACATGAGCAGCTGAGGTAGAATCCTCAAATTTCATGTTCCAATTCTTCTTGCCAATAGAAAACTTACCATTACCATCTCCAGGAAAAGATTGCCCATGTTCCAACCTTTCATCCTTGAAACCTAAGTGGCATGAACCACCATCATCAACACAATATTGCCTTGAAAGTTCTCCAACAGCTCTAGTAGCTAGGTTTGCATGTTCTCCAAACTCAGCCGCTGCTTGAGCAGCAGAGGTAGCTTCCTTAAATTTCACGTTCCAACACTGTCTAACAACAAAAAAATTACCATTACAATCTCCAGGAAATGCTTGCCCATGTTCCAACCTTTCATCTTTGAAACCTAGGTGGCATGAACCTCCATCATGAACATAATATTGCCTTGAAAGTTCTCCAACATCTCTGGCAGCTAGCCTTGCATGTTCTCCAAACTCAGCCGCTGCTTGAGCAGTAGAGGTAGTATCCTTAAATTTCGTGTTCTAATACTGCCTACCAATAGAAAAATTACCATTAACACCTCAAGGAAATGATTGCCCATGTTCAAACCTTTCATCCTTGAAACCTAAGTGGCATGAACCACCATCATCAACACAATATTACCTCGAAAGTTCTACAACAACTCTGGCAGCTAGGCTTGCATGTTCTGTAAACTCAGCTGCTCCTTGAGTAGCAGAGGTAGCATCCTTTAATTTCATGTTCCAATTCTACCTGCCAACAGAAAAATTACCATTACCATCTCCAGGAAATGATTACCCATGTTCCAACCTTTCATCCTTGAAACCTAAGCGGCATGAACCACCATCATCAACACATTATTGCCTTGAAAGTTCTACAACAGCTCAGGCAGCAAGGCTTGCATGTTCTGCTAGCCCAGCCGCTGCTTGAGCAGCAGAGGTAGTATCCTTAAATTTCCTGTTCCAATACTGCCTACCAACAGAAAATTTACCATTACCATCTCAAGGAAATGATTGCCCATGTTCTAACCTTTCATCCCTGAAACCTAAGTGGCATGAACCACCATCATCAACACAATATTGCCTTGAAAGTTCTACAACAGCTCTGGCAGCTAGGCTTACATGTTCTACAAACTCAGTCACTGCTTGAGCAACAGAGGTAGTATCCTTAAATTTCATGTTCCAATTCTGCTTGCCAATAGAAAAATTACCTTTACGATCTCCAGGAAATGCTTGCCCAAGTTCCAACCTTTCATCCTTAAAACCTAAGTGGCATGAACCACCATCATCAACACAATATTGCCTTGAAAGATCTCCAATAGCTATGGCAGCTAGGCTTGCATGTTCTCCAAACTCAGCCGCTGCTTGAGCCGCAGAGGTAGCATCCTTAAATTTCCTGTTCCAATACTGCCTACCAACAGAAAATTTACCATTACCATCTCAAGGAAATGATTGCCCACGTTCCAACCTTTCATCCTTGAAACCTAAGTGGCATGAACCACCATCATCATCACAATATTTACTTGAAAGTTCTGCAACAGCTCTGGCCTCTAGGCTTGCATGTTCTACAATCTCAGTCGCTACATGAGCAGCTGAGGTAGAATCCTCAAATTTCATGTTCCAATTCTTCTTGCCAATAGAAAACTTACCATTACCATCTCCAGGAAAAGATTGCCCATGTTCCAACCTTTCATCCTTGAAACCTAAGTGGCATGAACCACCATCATCAACACAATATTGCCTTGAAAGTTCTCCAATAGATGGGGCAGCTAGGCTTGCATGTTCTCCAATCTCAGCCGCTGCTTGAGCAGCAGAGGTAGTATCCTTAAATTTCCTGTTCCAATACTGCCTACCAATAGAAAATTTACCATTACCATCTCAAGGAAATGATTGCCCATGTTCCAACCTTTCATCCTTGAAACCTAAGTGGCATGAACCACCATCATCAACACAATATTGCCTTGAAAGTTCTACAACAGCTCTGGCAGCTAGGCTTGCATGTTCTACAAACTCAGTCGCTGCTTGAGCAGCAGAGGTAGTATCCTTAAATTTCATGTTCCAATTCTGCTTGCCAACAGAAAAATTACCATTACCATTTCCAGGAAATGCTTGCCCATGTTCAAAACTTTCATCGTTGAAACCTAAGTGGCATGAACCACCATCATCAACACAATACTGCATTGAAAGTTCTCCAACAACTCTGGCAGCTAGGCTTGCATGTTCTCCAAAGTCAGCCGCTGCTTGTGCAGCAGCGGTAGTATCCTTAAATTTCATGTTCCAATTCTGCTTGCCAACAGAAAAATTTCCATTACCATCTCCAGGAAACGCTTGCCCATGTTCCAACCTTTCATCCTTGAAACCTAAGTGGCATGAACCACCATCATCAACACAATATTTCCTTGAAAGTTCTGCAACAGCTCTAGACGCTAGGCTTTCATGTTCTACAAACTCAGTCGCTACTTGAGCAGCTGAGGTAGCATCCTTAAATTTCACGTTCCAATTCTGCTTGCCAACAGAAAAATTACCACTACCATCTCCAGGAAATGCTTGCCCATGTTCAAAACTTTCATGGTTGAAACCTAAGTGGCATGAACCACCATCATCAACACAATATTGCCTTGAAAGTTCTCCAACAGCTCTGGCAGCTAGGCTTGCATGTTCTCCAAACTCAGCCGCTGCTTGTGCAGCAGCGGTAGTATCCTTAAATTTCATGTTCCAATTCTGCTTGCCAATAGAAAAATTTCCATTACCATCTCCAGGAAACGCTTGCCCATGTTCCAACCTTTCATCCTTAAAACCTAAGTGGCATGAACCACCATCATGAACATAATATTGCCTGGAGAGTTCTCCAACAGCTCTGGTAGCTAGGCTTGCATGTTCTCCAAACTTAGCCACTGCTTGAGCAGCAGAGGTAGCATCCTTAAATTTCCTATTCCAATACTGCCTACCAACAGAAAAATTACCATTACCATCTCAAGGAAATGATTGCCCATGGTCCGACCTTTCATCCTTAAAACCTAAGTGGCATGAACCACCATCATCAACACAATATTGCCTTGAAAGTTCTCCAACAGCTCTAGTAGCTAGGTTTGCATGTTCTCCAAACTCAGCCGCTGCTTGAGCAGCAGAGGTAGCTTCCTTAAATTTCACGTTCCAACACTGTCTACCAACAGAAAAATTACCATTACAATCTCCAGGAAATGCTTGCCCATGTTCCAACCTTTCATCTTTGAAACCTAGGTGGCATGAACCTCCATCATGAACATAATATTGCCTTGAAAGTTCTCCAACATCTCTGGCAGCTAGCCTTGCATGTTCTCCAAACTCAGCCGCTGCTTGAGCAGTAGAGGTAGCATCCTTAAATTTCGTGTTCCAATACTGCCTACCAACAGAAATTACCATTAACACCTCAAGGAAATGATTGCCCATGTTCAAACCTTTCATCCTTGAAACCTAAGTGGCATGAACCACCATCATCAACACAATATTGCCTCGAAAGTTCTACAACAGCTCTGGCAGCTAGGCTTGCATGTTCTGTAAACTCAGCCGCTGCTTGAGTAGCAGAGGTAGCATCCTGGAATTTCATGTTCCAATTCTACCTGCCAACAAAAAAATTACCATTACCATCTCCAGGAAATGATTACCCATGTTCCAACCTTTCATCCTTGAAACCTAAGCAGCATGAACCACCATCATCAACACAATATTGCCTTGAAAGTTCTACAACAGCTCTGGCAGCTAGGCTTGCATGTTCTGCTAGCTCAGCCGCTGCTTGAGCAACAGAGGTAGTATCCTTAAATTTCATGTTCCAATTCTGCTTGCCAACAGAAAAATTACCATTACCATCTCTAGGAAATGCTTACCCATGTTTCAACCTTTCATCCTTGAAACCTAAGTGGCATGAACCACCATCATCAACACAATATTGCCTTGAAAGTTCTCCAACAGCTCTGGCAGCTAGGCTTGCATGTTCTCCAAACTCAGCTGCTGCTTGAGCAGCAGAGGTAGCATCCCTAAATTTCCTGTTCCAATACTGCCTACCAACAGAAAAATTACAATTACCATCTCAAGGAAATGATTGCCCATGTTCCAACCTTTCATCGTTGAAACCTAAGTGGCATGAACCACCATCATCAACACAATATTTCCTTGAAAGTTGTGCAACAACTCTGGCTGCTTGGCTTGCATGTTCTATAAACTCAGTCGCTACTTGAGCAGTTGAGGTAGAATCCTCAAATTTCATGTTCCAACTCTTCTTGCCAATAGAAAACTTACCATTACCATCTCCCAGAAATGATTGCCCATGTTCCAACCTTTCATTCTTGAAACCTAAGTGGCATGAACCACCATCATCAACACAATATTGCCTTGAAAGTTCTACAACAGCTCTGGCAGCTAGGCTTGCATGTTCTGCAAACTCAGCCGCTGCTTGAGCAGCAGAGGTAGTATCCTTAAATTTCCTATTCCAATACTGCCTACCAAACGAAAATTTACCATTACCATCTCAAGGAAATGATTGCCCATGTTCCAACCTTTCATCCCTGAAACCTAAGTGGCATGAACCACCATCATCAACACAATATTGCCTTGAAAGTTCTACAACAGCTCTGGACGCTAGGCTTTCATGTTCTACAAACTCAGTCGCTGCTTGAGCAGCTGAGGTAGCATCCTTAAATTTCACGTTCCAATTCTGCTTGCCAACAGAAAAATTACCACTACCATCTCCAGGAAATGCTTGCCCATGTTCAAAACTTTCATTGTTGAAACCTAAGTGGCATGAACCACCATAATCAACACAATATTGCCTTGAAAGTTCTCCAACAGCTCTGGCAGCTAGGCTTGCATGTTCTCCAAACTCAGCCGCTGCTTGTGCAGCAGCGGTAGTATCCTTAAATTTCATGTTCCAATTCTGCTTGCCAATAGAAAAATTTCCATTACCATCTCCAGGAAACGCTTGCCCATGTTCCAACCTTTCATCCTTAAAACCTATGTGGCATGAACCACCATCATGAACATAATATTGCCTGGAGAGTTCTCCAACAGCTCTGGTAGCTAGGCTTGCATGTTCTCCAAACTTAGCCACTGCTTGAGCAGCAGAGGTAGCATCCTTAAATTTCCTATTCCAATACTGCCTACCAACAGAAAAATTACCATTACCATCTCAAGGAAATGATTGCCCATGTTCCGACCTTTCATCCTTAAAACTTAAGTGGCATGAACCACCATCATCAACACAATATTGCCTTGAAAGTTCTCCAACAGCTCTAGTAGCAAGTTTTGCATGTTCTCCAAACTCAGCCGCTGCTTGAGCAGCAGAGGTAGCTTCCTTAAATTTCACGTTCCAACACTGTCTACCAACAGAAAAATTACCATTACAATCTCCAGGTAATGCTTTCCCATGTTCCAACCTTTCATCCTTGAAACCTAGGTGGCATGAACCACCATCATGAACATAATATTGCCTTGAAAGTTCTCCAACATCTCTGGCAGCTAGCCTTGCAAGTTCTCCAAACTCAGCCGCTGCTTGAGCAGTAGAGGTAGCATCCTTAAATTTCGTGTTCCAATACTGCCTACCAACAGAACAATTACCATTAACACCTCAAGGAAATGATTGCCCATGTTCAAACCTTTCATCCTTGAAACCTAAGTGGCATGAACCACCATCATCAACACAATATTGCCTCGAAAGTTCTACAACAGCTCTGGCAGCTAGGCTTGCATGTTCTGTAAACTCAGCCGCTGCTTGAGTAGCAGAGGTAGCATCCTGGAATTTCATGTTCCAATTCTACCTGCCAACAGAAAAATTACCATTACCATCTCCAGGAAATGATTACCCATGTTCCAACCTTTCATCCTTGAAACCTAAGAGCATGAACCACTATCATCAACACAATATTGCCTTGAAAGTTCTACAACAGCTCTGGCAGCTAGGCTTGCATGTTCTGCTAGCTCACCCGCTGCTTGAGCAACAGAGGTAGTATCCTTAAATTTCATGTTCCAATTCTGCTTGCCAACAGAAAAATTACCATTACCATCTCTAGGAAATGCTTACCCATGTTTCAACATTTCATCCTTGAAACCTAAGTGGCATGAACCACCATCATCAACACAATATTGCCTTGAAAGTTCTCCAACAGCTCTGGCAGCTAGGCTTGCATGTTCTCCAAACTCAGCCGCTGCTTGAGCAGCAGAGGTAGCATCCCTAAATTTCCTGTTCCAATACTGCTACCAATAGAAAAATTACAATTACCATCTCAAGGAAATGATTGCCCATGTTCCAACCTTTCATCGTTGAAACCTAAGTGGCATGAACCACCATCATCAACACAATATTTCCTTGAAAGTTGTGCAACAACTCTGGCCGCTTGGCTTGAATGTTCTATAAACTCAGTCGCTACTTGAGCAGTTGAGGTAGAATCCTCAAATTTCATGTTCCAACTCTTCTTGCCAATAGAAAACTTACCATTACCATCTCCCAGAAATGATTGCCCATGTTCCAACCTTTCATTCTTGAAACCTAAGTGGCATGAACCACCATCATCAACACAATATTGCCTTAAAAGTTCTACAACAGCTCTGGCAGCTAGGCTTGCATGTTCTGCAAACTCAGCCGCTGCTTGAGCAGCAGAGGTAGCATCCTTAAATTTCATGTTCCAATTCTGCTTGCCAACAGAAAAATTACCATTACCATCTCCAGGAAATGCTTGCCCATGTTCTAACCTTTCATCCTTAAAACCTAAGTGGCATGAACCACCATCATCAACACAAAATTGCCTTGAAAGTTCTCCAACAGCTCTGGCAGCTAGGCTTGCATGTTCTCCAAACTCAGCCGCTGCTTGAGCAGCAGCGGTAGCATCCTTAAATTTCCTGTTCCAATACTGCCTACCAACAGAAAAATTACCATTACCATATCAAGGAAATGATTGCCCATGTTCTAACCTTTCATCCTTGAAACCTAAGTGGCTTGAACCACCATCATCAACACAATATTGCCTTGAAAGTTCTCCAACAGCTCTGGCAGCTAGGTTTGCATGTTCTCCAAACTCAGCCGCTGCTTGAGCAGCAGAGGTAGCTTCCTTAAATTTCACGTTCCATTACTGCCTACCAATAGAAAAATTACCATTACCATCTCAAGGAAATGATTGCCCATGTTCCAAGCTTTCATCCCTGAAACCTAAGTGGAATGAACCACCATCATCAATACAATATTGCCTTAAAAGTTCTCCATCAGCTCTAGCAGCTAGGCTTGCAAGTAATCCAAACTCAGCCGCTGCTTGAGCAGTAGAGGTAGCATCCTTAAATTTCATGTTCCAATACTGCCTACCAACAGAAAAATTACCATTAACACCTCAAGGAAATGATTTCCCATGTTCCAACCTTTCATCCTTGAAACCTAAGTGGCATGAACCAACATCATCAACATAATATTGCCTTGAAAGTTCTACAACAACTCTGGCAGCTAGGCTTGCATGTTCTGCAAACTCAGCCGTTGTTTGAGTAGCAGAGGTAGCATCCTTAAATTTCATGTTCCAATTCTACCTGCCAATAGAAAAATTACCATTACCATCTCCAGGAAATGATTACCCATGTTCCAACCTTTTATCCTTGAAACCTAAGCGGCATGAACCACCATCATCAACGCAATATTGCCTTGAAAGTTCTACAATAGCTCTGGCAGCTAGGCTTGCATGTTCTGCAAGCTCAGCCGCTGCTTGAGCAGTAGAGGTAGTATCCTTAAATTTCATGTTCCAATTCTGCTTGCCAACAGAAAAATTACCATTACCATCTCTAGGAAATGCTTACCCATGTTTCAACCTTTCATCCTTGAAACCTAAGTGGCATGAACCACAATCATCAACACAATATTGCCTTGAAAGTTCTCCAACAGCTCTGGCAGCTAGGCTTGCATGTTCTCTAAACTCAGCCGCTGCTTGAGCAGCAGAGGTAGTATCCTTAAATTTCATGTTCCAATTCTGCATGCCAATAGAAAAATTACCATTACCATCTCCAGGAAATGCTTGCCCATGTTCCAACCTTTCATCCTTAAAACCTAAGTGGCATGAACCACCATCATCAACACAATATTGCCTTGAAAGATCTCCAACAGCTCTGGCAGCTAGGCTTGCATGTTCTCCAAACTCAGCCGCTGCTTGAGCCGCAGAGGTGCATCCTTAAATTTCATGTTCCAATACTGCCTACCAATAGAAAATTTACCATTACAATTTCAATGAAATGATTGCCCATGTTCCAACCTTTCATCCTTGAAACCTAAGTGGCATGAACCACCATCATCAACACAATATTTCCTTTAAAGTTCTGCAACAACTCTGGCCGCTAGGCTTGCATGTTCTACAAACTCAGTCGCTACTTGAGCAGTTGAGGTAGAATCCTCAAATTTCTTGTTCCAACTCTTCTTGCCAATAGAAAACTTACCATTACCATCTCCCAGAAATGATTGCCCATGTTCCAACCTTTCATCCTTGAAACCTACGTGGCATGAACCACCATCATCAACACAATATTGCCTTGAAAGTTCTACAACAGCTCTGGCAGCTAGGCTTGCATGTTCTGCAAACTCAGCCGCTGCTTGAGCAGCAGAGGTAGCATCCTTAAATTTCATGTTCCAATTCTGCTTGCCAACAGAAAAATTACCATTACCATCTCCAGGAAATGCTTGCCCATGTTCCAACCTTTCATCCTTAAAACCTAAGTGGCATGAACCACCATCATCAACACAATATTGCCTTGAAAGTTCTCCAACAGCTCTGGCAGCTAGGTTTGCATGTTCTCCAAACTCAGCCGCTGCTTGAGCAGCAGAGGTAGCTTCCTTAAATTTCACGTTCCATTACTGCCTACCAACAGAAAAATTACCATTACCATCTCAAGGAAATGATTGCCCATGTTCCAAGCTTTCATCCTTAAAACCTAAGTGGAATGAACCACCATCATCAATACAATATTGCCTTGAAAGTTCTCCATCAGCTCTAGCAGCTAGGCTTGCAAGTAATCCAAACTCAGCCGCTGCTTGAGCAGTAGAGGTAGCATCCTTAAATTTCATGTTCCAATACTGCCTACCAACAGAAAAATTACCATTAACACCTCAAGGAAATGATTTCCCATGTTCCAACCTTTCATCCTTGAAACCTAAGTGGCATGAACCAACATCATCAACATAATATTGCCTTGAAAGTTCTACAACAACTCTGGCAGCTAGGCTTGCATGTTCTGCAAACTCAGCCGTTGTTTGAGTAGCAGAGGTAGCATCCTTAAATTTCATGTTCCAATTCTACCTGCCAATAGAAAAATTACCATTACCATCTCCAGGAAATGATTACCCATGTTCCAACCTTTTATCCTTGAAACCTAAGCGGCATGAACCACCATCATCAACACAATATTGCCTTGAAAGTTCTACAATAGCTCTGGCAGCTAGGCTTGCATGTTCTGCAAGCTCAGCCGCTGCTTGAGCAGTAGAGGTAGTATCCTTAAATTTCATGTTCCAATTCTGCTTGCCAACAGAAAAATTACCATTACCATCTCTAGGAAATGCTTTCCCATGTTTCAACCTTTCATCCTTGAAACCTAAGTGGCATGAACCACAATCATCAACACAATATTGCCTTGAAAGTTCTCCAACAGCTCTGGCAGCTAGGCTTGCATGTTCTCCAAACTCAGCCGCTGCTTGAGCAGCAGAGGTAGTATCCTTAAATTTCATGTTCCAATTCTGCATGCCAACAGAAAAATTACCATTACCATCTCCAGGAAATGCTTGCCCATGTTCCAACCTTTCATCCTTAAAACCTAAGTGGCATGAACCACCATCATCAACACAATATTGCCTTGAAAGATCTCCAACAGCTCTGGCAGCTAGGCTTGCATGTTCTCCAAACTCAGCCGCTGCTTGAGCCGCATAGGTAGCATCCTTAAATTTCATGTTCCAATACTGCCTACCAATAGAAAATTTACCATTACAATCTCAATGAAATGATTGCCCATGTTCCAACCTTTCATCCTTGAAACCTAAGTAGCATGAACCACCATCATCAACACAATATTTCCTTGAATGTTCTGCAACAACTCTGGCCGCTAGGCTTGCATGTTCTACAAACTCAGTCGCTACTTGAGCAGTTGAGGTAGAATCCTCAAATTTCATGTTCCAATTCTTCTTGCCAATAGAAAACTTACCATTACCATCTCCAGGAAATGATTGCCCATGTTCCAACCTTTCATCCTTGAAACCTAAGTGGCATGAACCACCATCATCAACACAATATTGCCTTGAAAGTTCTACAACAGCTCTGGCAGCTAGGCTTGCATGTTCTGCAAACTCAGCCGCTGCTTGAGCAGCAGAGGTAGCATCCTTAAATTTCATGTTCCAATTCTGCTTGCCAACAGAAAAATTACCATTACCATCTCCAGGAAATGTTTGCCCATGTTCCAACCTTTCATCCTTAAAACCTAAGTGGCATGAACCACCATCATCAACACAAAATTGCCTTGAAAGTTCTCCAACAGCTCTGGCAGCTAGGCTTGCATGTTCTCCAAACTCAGCCGCAGCTTGAGCAGTAGTGGTAGCATCCTTAAATTTCCTATTCCAATACTGCCTACCAACAGGAAAATTACCATTACCATATCAAGGAAATGATTGCCCATGTTCTAACCTTTCATCCTTGAAACCTAAGTGGCTTGAACCACCATCATCAACACAATATTGCCTTGAAAGTTCTCCAACAGCTCTGGCAGCTAGGTTTGCATGTTCTCCAAACTCAGCCGCTGCTTGAGCAGCAGAGGTAGCTTCCTTAAATTTCACGTTCCATTACTGCCTACCAACAGAAAAATTACCATTACCATCTCAAGGAAATGATTGCCTATGTTCCAAGCTTTCATCCTTGAAACCTAAGTGGAATGAACCACCATCATCAATACAATATTGCCTTGAAAGTTCTCCAACAGCTCTGGCAGCTAGGCTTGCAAGTAATCCAAACTCAGCCGCTGCTTGAGCAGTAGAGGTAGCATCCTTAAATTTCATGTTCCAATACTGCCTACCAACAGAAAAATTACCATTAACACCTCAAGGAAATGATTTCCCATGTTCTAACCTTTCATCCTTGAAACCTAAGTGGCATGAACCAACATCATCAACATAATATTGCCTTGAAAGTTCTACAACAACTATGGCAGCTAGGCTTGCATGTTCTGCAAACTCAGCCGTTGTTTGAGTAGCAGAGGTAGCATCCTTAAATTTCATGTTCCAATTCTGCTTGCCAACAGAAAAATTACCATTACCATCTCTAGGAAATGCTTACCCATGTTCCAACCTTTCATCCTTGAAACCTAAGTGGCATGAACAACCATCATCAACACAATATTGCCTTGAAAGTTCTACAACAGCTCTGGCAGCTAGGCATGCATGTTCTGCAAACTCAGCCGCTGCTTGAGCAGTAGAGGTAGCATCCTTAAATTTCATGTTCCAATTCTGCTTGCCAATAGAAAAATTACCATTACCATCTCCAGGAAATGCTTGCCCATGTTCCAACCTTTCAACCTTAAAACCTAAGTGGCATGAACCACCATCATCAACACAATATTTCCTTGAAAGATCTCCAACAGCTCTGGCAGCTAGGCTTGCATGTTCTCCAAACTCAGCCACTGCTCGAGCCGCAGAGGTAGCATCCTTAAATTTCATGTTCCAATACTGCCTACCAACAGAAAATTTACCATTACCATCTCAAGGTAATGATTGCCCATGTTCTAACCTTTCATCCTTGAAACCTAAGTGGCATGAACCACCATCATCATCACAATATTTCCTTGAAAGTTCTGCAACAGCTCTGGCCGCTAGGCTTGCATGTTCTACAAACTCAGTCGCTACTTGAGTAGCTGAGGTAGAATCCTCAAATTTCATGTTCCAATTCTTCTTGCCAATAGAAAACTTACCATTACCATCTCCAGGAAATGATTGCCCATGTTCCAACCTTTCATCCTTGAAACCTAAGTGGCATGAACCACCATCATCAACACAATATTGCCTTGAAAGTTCTACAACAGCTCTGGCAGCTAGGCTTGCATGTTCTGCAAACTCAGCCGCTGCTTGAGCAGCAGAGGTAGCATCCTTAAATTTCCTGTTCCAATACTGCCTACCAACAGAACAATTACCATTACCATCTCAAGGAAATGATTGCCCATGTTCAAACCTTTCATCCTTGAAAACTAAGTGGCATGAACCACCATCATCAACACAATATTTCCTTGAAAGTTCTGCAACAGCTCTGGCCGCTAGGCTTGCATGTTCTACAAACTCAGTCGCTACTTGAGCAGCTGAGGTAGAATCCTCAAATTTCATGTTCCAATTCTTCTTGCCAATAGAAAACTTACCATTACCATCTCCAGGAAATGATTGCCCATGTTCCAACCTTTCATCATTGAAACCTAAGTGGCATGAACCACCATCATCAACACAATATTGCCTTGAAAGTTCTCCAACAGCTCTGGCAGCTAGGCTTGCATGTTCTCCAAACTCAGCCGCTGCTTGAGCAGCAGAGGTAGCATCCCTAAATTTCCTGTTCCAATACTCCCTACCAACAGAAAAATTACAATTACCATCTCAAGGAAATGATTGCCCATGTTCCAACCTTTCATCGTTGAAACCTAAGTGGCTTGAACCACCATCATCAACACAATATTTCCTTGAATGTTCTGCAACAACTCTGGCCGCTAGGCTTGCATATTCTACAAACTCAGTCGCTACTTGAACAGTTGAGGTAGAATCCTCAAATTTCATGTTCCAACTGTTCTTGCCAATAGAAAACTTACCATTACCATCTCCCAGAAATGATTGCCCATGTTCCAACCTTTCATCCTTGAAACCTAAGTGGCATGAACAACCATCATCAACACAATATTGCCTTGAAAGTTCTACAACAGCTCTGGCAGCTAGGCATGCATGTTCTGCAAACTCAGCCGCTGCTTGAGCAGTAGAGGTAGCATCCTTAAATTTCATGTTCCAATTCTGCTTGCCAATAGAAAAATTACCATTACCATCTCCAGGAAATGCTTGCCCATGTTCCAACCTTTCAACCTTAAAACCTAAGTGGCATGAACCACCATCATCAACACAATATTTCCTTGAAAGATCTCCAACAGCTCTGGCAGCTAGGCTTGCATGTTCTCCAAACTCAGCCACTGCTCGAGCCGCAGAGGTAGCATCCTTAAATTTCATGTTCCAATACTGCCTACCAACAGAAAATTTACCATTACCATCTCAAGGTAATGATTGCCCATGTTCTAACCTTTCATCCTTGAAACCTAAGTGGCATGAACCACCATCATCATCACAATATTTCCTTGAAAGTTCTGCAACAGCTCTGGCCGCTAGGCTTGCATGTTCTACAAACTCAGTCGCTACTTGAGTAGCTGAGGTAGAATCCTCAAATTTCATGTTCCAATTCTTCTTGCCAATAGAAAACTTACCATTACCATCTCCAGGAAATGATTGCCCATGTTCCAACCTTTCATCCTTGAAACCTAAGTGGCATGAACCACAATCATCAACACAATATTGCCTTGAAAGTTCTACAACAGCTCTGGCAGCTAGGCTTGCAAGTTCTGCAAACTCAGCCGCTGCTTGTGCAGCAGAGGTAGCATCCTTAAATTTCCTGTTCCAATACTGCCTACCAACAGAACAATTACCATTACCATCTCAAGGAAATGATTGCCCATGTTCAAACCTTTCATCCTTGAAAACTAAGTGGCATGAACCACCATCATCAACACAATATTTCCTTGAAAGTTCTGCAACAGCTCTGGCCGCTAGGCTTGCATGTTCTACAAACTCAGTCGCTACTTGAGCAGCTGAGGTAGAATCCTCAAATTTCATGTTCCAATTCTTCTTGCCAATAGAAAACTTACCATTACCATCTCCAGGAAATGATTGCCCATGTTCCAACCTTTCATCATTGAAACCTAAGTGGCATGAACCACCATCATCAACACAATATTGCCTTGAAAGTTCTCCAACAGCTCTGGCAGCTAGGCTTGCATGTTCTCCAAACTCAGCCGCTGCTTGAGCAGCAGAGGTAGCATCCCTAAATTTCCTGTTCCAATACTCCCTACCAACAGAAAAATTACAATTACCATCTCAAGGAAATGATTGCCCATGTTCCAACCTTTCATCGTTGAAACCTAAGTGGCTTGAACCACCATCATCAACACAATATTTCCTTGAATGTTCTGCAACAACTCTGGCCGCTAGGCTTGCATATTCTACAAACTCAGTCGCTACTTGAACAGTTGAGGTAGAATCCTCAAATTTCATGTTCCAACTGTTCTTGCCAATAGAAAACTTACCATTACCATCTCCCAGAAATGATTGCCCATGTTCCAACCTTTCATCCTTGAAACCTAAGTGGCATGAACAACCATCATCAACATAATATTGCCTTGAAAGTTCTACAACAGCTCTGGCAGCTAGGCATGCATGTTCTGCAAACTCAGCCGCTGCTTGAGCAGTAGAGGTAGCATCCTTAAATTTCATGTTCCAATTCTGCTTGCCAATAGAAAAATTACCATTACCATCTCCAGGAAATGCTTGCCCATGTTCCAACCTTTCAACCTTAAAACCTAAGTGGCATGAACCACCATCATCAACACAAAATTGCCTTGAAAGTTCTCCAACAGCTCTGGCAGCTAGGCTTGCATGTTCTCCAAACTCAGCCGCTGCTTGAGCAGCAGTGGTAGCATCCTTAAATTTCCTGTTCCAATACTGCCTACCAACAGAAAACTTACCATTACCATATCAAGGAAATGATTGCCCATGTTCTAACCTTTCATCCTTGAAACCTAAGTGGCATGAACCACCATCATCAACACAATATTGCCTTGAAAGTTCTACAACAGCTCTGGCAGCTAGGCTTGCAAGTTCTGCAAACTCAGCCGCTGCTTGTGCAGCAGAGGTAGCATCCTTAAATTTCCTGTTCCAATACTGCCTACCAACAGAACAATTACCATTACCATCTCAAGGAAATGATTGCCCATGTTCAAACCTTTCATCCTTGAAAACTAAGTGGCATGAACCACCATCATCAACACAATATTTCCTTGAAAGTTCTGCAACAGCTCTGGCCGCTAGGCTTGCATGTTCTACAAACTCAGTCGCTACTTGAGCAGCTGAGGTAGAATCCTCAAATTTCATGTTCCAATTCTTCTTGCCAATAGAAAACTTACCATTACCATCTCCAGGAAATGATTGCCCATGTTCCAACCTTTCATCATTGAAACCTAAGTGGCATGAACCACCATCATCAACACAATATTGCCTTGAAAGTTCTCCAACAGCTCTGGCAGCTAGGCTTGCATGTTCTCCAAACTCAGCCGCTGCTTGAGCAGCAGAGGTAGCATCCCTAAATTTCCTGTTCCAATACTCCCTACCAACAGAAAAATTACAATTACCATCTCAAGGAAATGATTGCCCATGTTCCAACCTTTCATCGTTGAAACCTAAGTGGCTTGAACCACCATCATCAACACAATATTTCCTTGAATGTTCTGCAACAACTCTGGCCGCTAGGCTTGCATATTCTACAAACTCAGTCGCTACTTGAACAGTTGAGGTAGAATCCTCAAATTTCATGTTCCAACTGTTCTTGCCAATAGAAAACTTACCATTACCATCTCCCAGAAATGATTGCCCATGTTCCAACCTTTCATCCTTGAAACCTAAGTGGCATGAACAACCATCATCAACACAATATTGCCTTGAAAGTTCTACAACAGCTCTGGCAGCTAGGCATGCATGTTCTGCAAACTCAGCCGCTGCTTGAGCAGTAGAGGTAGCATCCTTAAATTTCATGTTCCAATTCTGCTTGCCAATAGAAAAATTACCATTACCATCTCCAGGAAATGCTTGCCCATGTTCCAACCTTTCAACCTTAAAACCTAAGTGGCATGAACCACCATCATCAACACAAAATTGCCTTGAAAGTTCTCCAACAGCTCTGGCAGCTAGGCTTGCATGTTCTCCAAACTCAGCCGCTGCTTGAGCAGCAGTGGTAGCATCCTTAAATTTCCTGTTCCAATACTGCCTACCAACAGAAAACTTACCATTACCATATCAAGGAAATGATTGCCCATGTTCTAACCTTTCATCCTTGAAACCTAAGTGGCATGAACCACAATCATCAACACAATATTGCCTTGAAAGTTCTACAACAGCTCTGGCAGCTAGGCTTGCATGTTCTGCAAACTCAGCCACTGCTTGAGCAGCAGAGGTAGCATCCTTAAATTTCATGTTCCAATTCTGCTTGCCAACAGAAAAATTACCATTACCATCTCCAGGAAATGCTTGCCCATGTTCCAACCTTTCATCCTTAAAACCTAAGTGGCATGAACCACCATCATCAACACAATATTGCCTTGAAAGTATTCCAACAGCTCTGGCAGCTAGGCTTGCATGTTCTCCAAACTCAGCCGCTGCTTGAGCAGCAGAGGTAGCATCCCTAAATTTCCTGTTCCAATACTCCCTACCAACAGAAAAATTACAATTACCATCTCAAGGAAATGATTGCCCATGTTCCAACCTTTCATCATTGAAACCTAAGTGGCTTGAACCACCATCATCAACACAATATTTCCTTGAAAGTTCTGCAACAACTCTGGCCGCTAGGCTTGCATGTTCTACAAACTCAGTCGCTACTTGAACAGTTGAGGTAGAATCCTCAAATTTCATGTTCCAACTGTTCTTGCCAATAGAAAACTTACCATTACCATCTCCCAGAAATGATTGCCCATGTTCCAACCTTTCATCCTTGAAACCTAAGTGGCATGAACAACCATCATCAACACAATATTGCCTTGAAAGTTCTACAACAGCTCTGGCAGCTAGGCATGCATGTTCTGCAAACTCAGCCGCTGCTTGAGCAGCAGAGGTAGCATCCTTAAATTTCATGTTCCAATTCTTCTTGCCAATAGAAAAATTACCATTACCATCTCCAGGAAATGCTTGCCCATGTTCCAACCTTTCAACCTTAAAACCTAAGTGGCATGAACCACCATCATCAACACAAAATTGCCTTGAAAGTTCTCCAACAGCTCTGGCAGCTAGGCTTGCATGTTCTCCAAACTCAGCCGCTGCTTGAGCAGCAGTGGTAGCATCCTTAAATTTCCTGTTCCAATACTGCCTACCAACAGAAAACTTACCATTACCATATCAAGGAAATGATTGCCCATGTTCTAACCTTTCATCCTTGAAACCTAAGTGGCATGAACCACCATCATCAACACAATATTGCCTTGAAAGTTCTACAACAGCTCTGGCAGCTAGGTTTGCATGTTCTGCAAACTCAGCCACTGCTTGAGCAGCAGAGGTAGCATCCTTAAATTTCATGTTCCAATTCTGCTTGCCAACAGAAAAATTACCATTACCATCTCCAGGAAATGCTTGCCCATGTTCCAACCTTTCATCCTTAAAACCTAAGTGGCATGAACCACCATCATCAACACAAAATTGCCTTGAAAGTTCTCCAATAGCTCTGGCAGCTAGGCTTGCATGTTCTCCAAACTCAGCCGCTGCTTGAGTAGCAGAGGTAGCATCCCTAAATTTCCTGTTCCAATACTGCCTACGAACAGAAAAATTACAATTACCATCTCAAGGAAATGATTGCCCATATTCCAACCTTTCATCGTTGAAACCTAAGTGGCATGAACCACCATCATCAACACAATATTTCCTTGAAAGTTCTGCAACAACTCTGGCCGCTAGGCTTGCATGTTCTACAAACTCAGTCGCTACTTGAACAGTTGAGGTAGAATCCTCAAATTTCATGTTCCAACTGTTCTTGCCAATAGAAAACTTACTATTACCATCTCCCAGAAATGATTGCCCATGTTCCAACCTTTCATCCTTGAAACCTAAGTGGCATGAACCACCATCATCAACACAATATTGCCTTGAAAGTTCTACAACAACTCTGGCAGCTAGGCTTGCATGTTCTGCAAACTCAGCCGCTGCTTGAGCAGCAGAGGTAGCATCCTTAAATTTCATGTTCCAATTCTGCTTGCCAATAGAAAAATTACCATTACCATCTCCAGGAAATGCTTGCCCATGTTCCAACCTTTCAACCTTAAAACCTAAGTGGCATGAACCACCATCATCAATACAATATTGCCTTGAAAGTTCTCCAACAGCTCTGGCAGCTAGGCATGCATGTTCTCCAAACTCAGCCGCTGCTTGAGCAGCAGAGGTAGTATCCTTAAATTTCATGTTCCAATTCTGCTTGCCAACAGAAAAATTACCATTACCATCTCCAGTAAATGCTTGCCCATGTTCCAACCTTTCATCCTTAAAACCTAAGTGGCATGAACCACCATCATCAACACAATATTTCCTTGAAAGATCTCCAACAGCTCTGGCAGCTAGGCTTGCATGTTCTCCAAACTCAGCCACTGCTCGAGCCGCAGAGGTAGCATCCTTAAATTTCATGTTCCAATACTGCCTACCAACAGAAAATTTACCATTACCATCTCAAGGTAATGATTGCCCATGTTCTAACCTTTCATCCTTGAAACCTAAGTGGCATGAACCACCATCATCATCACAATATTTCCTTGAAAGTTCTGCAACAGCTCTGGCCGCTAGGCTTGCATGTTCTACAAACTCAGTCGCTACTTGAGTAGCTGAGGTAGAATCCTCAAATTTCATGTTCCAATTCTTCTTGCCAATAGAAAACTTACCATTACCATCTCCAGGAAATGATTGCCCATGTTCCAACCTTTCATCCTTGAAACCTAAGTGGCATGAACCACCATCATCAACACAATATTGCCTTGAAAGTTCTACAACAGCTCTGGCAGCTAGGCTTGCATGTTCTGCAAACTCAGCCGCTGCTTGAGCAGCAGAGGTAGCATCCTTAAATTTCCTGTTCCAATACTGCCTACCAACAGAACAATTACCATTACCATCTCAAGGAAATGATTGCCCATGTTCAAACCTTTCATCCTTGAAAACTAAGTGGCATGAACCACCATCATCAACACAATATTTCCTTGAAAGTTCTGCAACAGCTCTGGCCGCTAGGCTTGCATGTTCTACAAACTCAGTCGCTACTTGAGCAGCTGAGGTAGAATCCTCAAATTTCATGTTCCAATTCTTCTTGCCAATAGAAAACTTACCATTACCATCTCCAGGAAATGATTGCC
This sequence comes from Nicotiana tomentosiformis, assembly GCF_000390325.3. NCBI lineage: Eukaryota > Viridiplantae > Streptophyta > Magnoliopsida > Solanales > Solanaceae > Nicotiana > Nicotiana tomentosiformis. The sequence goes on from NW_027174614.1 coordinate 115,826, forward strand.
CATGTTCCAACCTTTCATCATTGAAACCTAAGTGGCATGAACCACCATCATCAACACAATATTGCCTTGAAAGTTCTCCAACAGCTCTGGCAGCTAGGCTTGCATGTTCTCCAAACTCAGCCGCTGCTTGAGCAGCAGAGGTAGCATCCCTAAATTTCCTGTTCCAATACTCCCTACCAACAGAAAAATTACAATTACCATCTCAAGGAAATGATTGCCCATGTTCCAACCTTTCATCGTTGAAACCTAAGTGGCTTGAACCACCATCATCAACACAATATTTCCTTGAATGTTCTGCAACAACTCTGGCCGCTAGGCTTGCATATTCTACAAACTCAGTCGCTACTTGAACAGTTGAGGTAGAATCCTCAAATTTCATGTTCCAACTGTTCTTGCCAATAGAAAACTTACCATTACCATCTCCCAGAAATGATTGCCCATGTTCCAACCTTTCATCCTTGAAACCTAAGTGGCATGAAAAACCATCATCAACACAATATTGCCTTGAAAGTTCTACAACAGCTCTGGCAGCTAGGCATGCATGTTCTGCAAACTCAGCCGCTGCTTGAGCAGCAGAGGTAGCATCCTTAAATTTCATGTTCCAATTCTGCTTGCCAATAGAAAAATTACCATTACCATCTCCAGGAAATGCTTGCCCATGTTCCAACCTTTCAACCTTAAAACCTAAGTGGCATGAACCACCATCATCAACACAAAATTGCCTTGAAAGTTCTCCAACAGCTCTGGCAGCTAGGCTTGCATGTTCTCCAAACTCAGCCGCTGCTTGAGCAGCAGTGGTAGCATCCTTAAATTTCCTGTTCCAATACTGCCTACCAACAGAAAACTTACCATTACCATATCAAGGAAATGATTGCCCATGTTCTAACCTTTCATCCTTGAAACCTAAGTGGCATGAACCACAATCATCAACACAATATTGCCTTGAAAGTTCTACAACAGCTCTGGCAGCTAGGCTTGCATGTTCTGCAAACTCAGCCACTGCTTGAGCAGCAGAGGTAGCATCCTTAAATTTCATGTTCCAATTCTGCTTGCCAACAGAAAAATTACCATTACCATCTCCAGGAAATGCTTGCCCATGTTCCAACCTTTCATCCTTAAAACCTAAGTGGCATGAACCACCATCATCAACACAATATTGCCTTGAAAGTATTCCAACAGCTCTGGCAGCTAGGCTTGCATGTTCTCCAAACTCAGCCGCTGCTTGAGCAGCAGAGGTAGCATCCCTAAATTTCCTGTTCCAATACTCCCTACCAACAGAAAAATTACAATTACCATCTCAAGGAAATGATTGCCCATGTTCCAACCTTTCATCATTGAAACCTAAGTGGCTTGAACCACCATCATCAACACAATATTTCCTTGAAAGTTCTGCAACAACTCTGGCCGCTAGGCTTGCATGTTCTACAAACTCAGTCGCAACTTGAACAGTTGAGGTAGAATCCTCAAATTTCATGTTCCAACTGTTCTTGCCAATAGAAAACTTACCATTACCATCTCCCAGAAATGATTGCCCATGTTCCAACCTTTCATCCTTGAAACCTAAGTGGCATGAACAACCATCATCAACACAATATTGCCTTGAAAGTTCTACAACAGCTCTGGCAGCTAGGCATGCATGTTCTGCAAACTCAGCCGCTGCTTGAGCAGCAGAGGTAGCATCCTTAAATTTCATGTTCCAATTCTTCTTGCCAATAGAAAAATTACCATTACCATCTCCAGGAAATGCTTGCCCATGTTCCAACCTTTCAACCTTAAAACCTAAGTGGCATGAACCACCATCATCAACACAAAATTGCCTTGAAAGTTCTCCAACAGCTCTGGCAGCTAGGCTTGCATGTTCTCCAAACTCAGCCGCTGCTTGAGCAGCAGTGGTAGCATCCTTAAATTTCCTGTTCCAATACTGCCTACCAACAGAAAACTTACCATTACCATATCAAGGAAATGATTGCCCATGTTCTAACCTTTCATCCTTGAAACCTAAGTGGCATGAACCACCATCATCAACACAATATTGCCTTGAAAGTTCTACAACAGCTCTGGCAGCTAGGCTTGCATGTTCTGCAAACTCAGCCACTGATTGAGCAGCAGAGGTAGCATCCTTAAATTTCATGTTCCAATTCTGCTTGCCAACAGAAAAATTACCATTACCATCTCCAGGAAATGCTTGCCCATGTTCCAACCTTTCATCCTTAAAACCTAAGTGGCATGAACCACCATCATCAACACAAAATTGCCTTGAAAGTTCTCCAATAGCTCTGGCAGCTAGGCTTGCATGTTCTCCAAACTCAGCCGCTGCTTGAGCAGCAGAGGTAGCATCCCTAAATTTCCTGTTCCAATACTGCCTACGAACAGAAAAATTCCAATTACCATCTCAAGGAAATGATTGCCCATATTCCAACCTTTCATCGTTGAAACCTAAGTGGCATGAACCACCATCATCAACACAATATTTCCTTGAAAGTTCTGCAACAACTCTGGCCGCTAGGCTTGCATGTTCTACAAACTCAGTCGCTACTTGAACAGTTGAGGTAGAATCCTCAAATTTCATGTTCCAACTGTTCTTGCCAATAGAAAACTTACTATTACCATCTCCCAGAAATGATTGCCCATGTTCCAACCTTTCATCCTTGAAACCTAAGTGGCATGAACCACCATCATCAACACAATATTGCCTTGAAAGTTCTACAACAACTCTGGCAGCTAGGCTTGCATGTTCTGCAAACTCAGCCGCTGCTTGAGCAGCAGAGGTAGCATCCTTAAATTTCATGTTCCAATTCTGCTTGCCAATAGAAAAATTACCATTACCATCTCCAGGAAATGCTTGCCCATGTTCCAACCTTTCATCCTTAAAACCTAAGTGGCATCAACCACCATCATCAACACAAAATTGCCTTGAAAGTTCTCCAACAGCTCTGGCAGCTAGGCTTGCATGTTCTCCAAACTCAGCCGCTGCTTGAGCAGCAGTGGTAGCATCCTTAAATTTCCTGTTCCAATACTGCCTACCAACAGAAAACTTACCATTACCATATCAAGGAAATGATTGCCCATGTTCTAACCTTTCATCCTTGAAACCTAAGTGGCATGAACCACCATCATCAACACAATATTGCCTTGAAAGTTCTACAACAGCTCTGGCAGCTAGGCTTGCATGTTCTGCAAACTCAGCCGCTGCTTGAGTAGCAGAGGTAGCATCCTTAAATTTCATGTTCCAATTCTGCTTGCCAATAGAAAAATTACCATTACCATCTCTAGGAAATGCTTGCCCATGTTCCAACCTTTCATCCTTAAAACCTAAGTGGCATGAACCACCATCATCAACACAAAATTGCCTTGAAAGTTCTCCAACAGCTCTGGCAGCTAGGCTTGCATGTTCTCCAAACTCAGCCGCTGCTTGAGCAGCAGTGGTAGCATCCTTAAATTTCCTGTTCCAATACTGCCTACCAACAGAAAAATTACCATTACCATATCAAGGAAATGATTTCCCATGTTCTAACCTTTAATCCTTGAAACCTAAGTGGCTTGAACCACCATCATCAACACAATATTGCCTAGAAAGTTCTCCAACAGCTCTGGCAGCTAGGTTTGCATGTTCTCCAATCTCAGCCGCTGCTTGAGCAGCAGAGGTAGCTTCCTTAAATTTCACGTTCCATTACTGCCTACCAACAGAAAAATTACCATTACCATCTCAAGGAAATGATAGATCATGTTCCAAGCTTTCATCCTTGAAACCTAAGTGGAATGAACCACCATCATCAATACAATATTGCCTTGAAAGTTCTCCAACAGCTCTGGTAGCTAGGCTTGCAAGTAATCCAAACTCAGCCGCTGCTTGAGCAGTAGAGGTAGCATCCTTAAATTTCATGTTCCAATACTGCCTACCAACAGAAAAATTACCATTAACACCTCAAGGAAATGATTTCCCATGTTCCAACCTTTCATCCTTGAAACCTAAGTGGCATGAACCAACATCATCAACACAATATTGCCTTGAAAGTTCTACAACAACTCTGGCAGCTAGGCTTGCATGTTCTGCAAACTCAGCCGTTGTTTGAGTAGCAGAGGTAGCATCCTTAAATTTCATGTTCCAATTCTACCTGCCAATAGAAAAATTACCATTACCATCTCCAGGAAATGATTACCCATGTTCCAACCTTTTATCCTTGAAACCTAAGCGGCATGAACCACCATCATCAACACAATATTGCCTTGAAAGTTCTACAATAGCTCTGGCAGCTAGGCTTGCATGTTCTGCAAGCTCAGCCACTGCTTGAGAAGTAGAGGTAGTATCCTTAAATTTCATGTTCCAATTCTGCTTGCCAACAAAAAAATTCCATTACCATCTCTAGGAAATGCTAGGCCATGTTTCAACCTTTCATCCTTGAAACCTAAGTGGCATGAACCACCATCATCAACACAATATTTCCTTGAAAGTTCTCCAACAGCTCTAGCAGCTAGGCTTGCATGTTCTCGGAACTCAGCCGCTGCTTGAGCAGCAGAGGTAGTATCCCTAAATTTCAGGTTCCAATTCTGCTTGCCAACAGAAAAATTGCCATTACCATCTCCAGGAAATGCTTTCCCATGTTCCAACCTTTAATCCTTAAAACCTAAGTGGCATGAACCACCATCATCAACACAATATTGCCTTGAAAGTTCTCCAACAGCTCTGGCAGTTAGGCTTGCATGTTCTCCAAACTCAGCCGCTGCTTGAGCAGCAGAGGTAGCATCCTTAAATTTCTTGTTCCAATACTGCCTACCAACAGAAAAATTACCATTACCATCTCAAGGAAATGATTGCCCATGTTCCAACCTTTCATCCTTGAAACCTAAGTGGCATGAACCACCATCATCAACATAATATTTCCTTGAAAGTTCTGCAACAGCTCTGGCCGCTAGGCTTGCATGTTCTACAAACTTAGTCGCTACTTGAGCAGCTGAGGTAGAATCCTCAAATTTCATGTTCCAATTCTTCTTGCCAATAGAAAACTTACCATTACCATCTCCAGGAAATGATTGCCCATGTTCCAACCATTCATCCTTGAAACCTAAGTGGCATGAACCACCATCATCAACACAATATTGCCTTGAAAGTTCTACAACAGCTCTGGCAGCTAGGCTTGCATGTTCTGCAAACTCAGCCGCTGCTTGAGAAGCAGAGGTAGCATCCTTAAATTTCATGTTCCAATACTGCTTGCCAATAGAAAAATTACCATTACCATCTCCAGCAAATGATTGCCCATGTTCAAAACTTTCATCGTTGAAACCTAAGTGGCATGATCTACCATCATCAACACAATATTGCCTTGAATGTTCTACAATAGCTCTGGCAGCTAGGCTTGCATGTTCTGCAAACTCAGCCGCTGCTTGAGCAGCAGAGGCAGCATCCTTAAATTTCATGTTCCAATTCTGCTTGCCAATAGAAAAATTACCATTACCATCTCCAGGAAATACTTGCCCATGTTCAAAACATTCATCGTTATAACCTAAGTGGCATGATCTACCATCATCAACACAATATTGCCTTGAAAGTTCTACAACAGCTCTGGCAGTTAGGCCTGCTTCTTCTGCAAACGCAGCCGCTGCTTGAGCAGCAGAGGTAGTATCCTTAAATTTCATGTTCCAATTCTGCTTGCCAATAGAAAAATTACCATTACCATCTCCAGGAAATGCTTGCCCATGTTCCAACCTTTCATCCTTGAAACCGAAGTGGCATGAACCACCATCATCAACACAATATTGCCTTGAAAGTTCTCCAACAGCTCTGGCAGCTAAGTTTGCATGTTCTCCAAACTCAGCCGCTGCTTGAGCAGCAGAGGTAGCATCCCTAAATTTCCTGTTCCAATACTGCCTACCAACAGAGAAATTACAATTACCATCTCAAGGAAATGATTGCCCATGTTCCATCCTTTCATCGTTGAAACCTAAGTGGCATGAACCACCATCATCAACACAATATTTCCTTGAAAGTTCTGCAACAGCTCTGGCCGCTAGGCTTGCATGTTCTACAAACTCAGTCGCTACTTGAGCAGCTGAGGTAGAATCCTCAAATTTCATGTTCCAATTCTTCTTGCCAATAGAAAACTTACCATTACCATCTCCAGGAAATGATTGCCCATGTTCCAACCTTTCATCCTTGAAACCTAAGTGGCATGAACCACCATCATCAACACAATATTGCCTTGAAAGTTCTACAACAGCTCTGGCAGCTAGGCTTGCATGTTCTGCAAACTCAGCCGCTGCTTGAGCAGCAGAGGTAGCATCCTTAAATTTCATGTTCCAATTCTGCTTGCCAACAGAAAAATAACCATTACCATCTCCAGGAAATGCTTGCCCATGTTCCAACCTTTCATCCTTAAAACCTAAGTGGCATGAACCACCATCATCAACACAAAATTGCCTTGAAAGTTCTCCAATAGCTCTGGCAGCTAGGCTTGCATGTTCTCCAAACTCAGCCGCTGCTTGAGCAGCAGTGGTAGCATCCTTAAATTTCCTGTTCCAATACTGCCTACCAACAGAAAAATTACCATTACTATATCAAGGAAATGATTGCCCATGTTCTAACCTTTCATCCTTGAAACCTAAGTGGCTTGAACCACCATCATCAACACAATATTGCCTTGAAAGTTCTCCAACAGCTCTGGCAGCTAGGTTTGCATGTTCTCCAAACTCAGCCGCTGCTTGAGAAGCAGAGGTAGCTTCCTTAAATTTCATGTTCCATTACTGCCTACCAACAGAAAAATTACCATTACCATCTCAAGGAAATAATTGCCCATGTTCCAAGCTTTCATCCTTGAAACCTAAGTGGAATGAACCACCATCATCAATACAATATTGCCTTAAAAGTTCTCCAACAGCTCTGGCAGCTAGGCTTGCAAGTAATCCAAACTCAGCCGCTGCTTGAGCAGTAGAGGTAGCATCCTTAAATTTCATGTTCCAATACTGCCTACCAACAGAAAAATTACCATTAACACCTCAAGGAAATGATTTCCCATGTTCCAACCTTTCATCCTTGAAACCTAAGTGGCATGAACCAACATCATCAACACAATATTGCCTTGAAAGTTCTACAACAACTCTGGCAGCTAGGCTTGCATGTTCTGCAAACTCAGCCGTTGTTTGAGTTGCAGAGGTAGCATCCATAAATTTCATGTTCCAATTCTACCTGCCAACAGAAAAATTACCATTACCATCTCCAGGAAATGATTACCCATGTTCCAACCTTTTATCCTTGAAACCTAAGCGGCATAAACCACCATCATCAACACAATATTGCCTTGAAAGTTCTACAATAGCTCTGGCAGCTAGGCTTGCATGTTCTGCAAGCTCGGCCGCTGCTTGAGCAGTAGAGGTAGTATCCTTAAATTTCATGTTCCAATTCTGCTTGCCAACAGAAAAATTACCATTACCATCTCTAGGAAATGCTAGGCCATATTTCAACCTTTCATCCTTGAAACCTAAGTGGCATGAACCACCATCATCAATACAATATTGCCTTGAAAGTTCTCCAACAGCTCTAGCAGCTAGGCTTGCATGTTCTCGGAACTCAGCCGCTGCTTGAGCAGCAGAGGTAGTATCCTTAAATTTCATGTTCCAATTCTGCTTGCCAACAGAAAAATTACCATTACCATCACCAGGAAATGCTTGCCCATGTTCCAACCTTTAATCCTTAAAACCTAAGTGGCATGAACCACCATCATCAACACAATATTGCCTTGAAAGTTCTCCAACAGCTCTGGCAGGTAGGCTTGCATGTTCTCCAAACTCAGCCGCTGCTTGAGCAGCAGAGGTAGCATCCTTAAATTTCCTGATCCAATACTGCCTACCAACAGAAAAATTACCATTACCATCTCAAGGAAATGATTGCCCATGTTCCAACCTTTCATCCTTGAAACTTAAGTGGCATGAACCACCATCATCAACATAATATTTCCTTGAAAGTTCTGCAACAGCTCTGGCCGCTAGGCTTGCATGTTCTACAAACTTAGTCGCTACTTGAGAAGCTGAGGTAGAATCCTCAAATTTCAAGTTCTAATTCTTCTCGCCAATAGAAAACTTACCATTACCATCTCCAAGAAATGATTGCCCATGTTCCAACCTTTCATCCTTGAAACCTAAGTGGCATGAACCACCATCATCAACACAATATTGCCTTGAATGTTCTACAACAGCTCTGGCAGCTAGGCTTGCATGTTCTGCAAAATCAGCCGCTGCTTGAGCAGCAGAGGTAGCATCCTTAAATTTCATGTTCCAATACTGCTTGCCAATAGAAAAATTACCATTACCATCTCCAGGAAATGATTGCCCATGTTCAAAACTTTCATCGTTGAAACCTAAGTGGCATGATCTACCATCATCAACACAATATTGCCTTGAATGTTCAACAACAGCTCTGGCAGCTAGGCTTGCATGTTCTGCAAACTCAGCCGCTGCTTGAGCAGCAGAGGTAGCATCCTTAAATTTCATGTTCCAATTCTGCTTGCCAATAGAAAAATTACCATTACCATCTCCAGGAAATACTTGCCCATGTTCAAAACATTCATCGTTATAACCTAAATGGCATGATCTACCATCATCAACACAATATTGCCTTGAAAGTTCTACAACAGCTCTGGCAGCTTGGCCTACATCTTCTGCAAACGCAGCCGCTGCTTGAGCAACAGAGGTAGTATCCTTAAATTTCATGTTCCAATTCTGCTTGCCAACAGAAAAATTACCATTACTATCTCCAGGAAATGCTTGCCCATGTTCCAACCTTTCATCCTTGAAACCGAAGTGGCATGAACCACCATCATCAACACAATATTGCCTTGAAAGTTCTCCAACAGCTCTGGCAGCTAAGTTTGCATGTTCTCCAAACTCAGCCGCTGCTTGAGTAGCAGACGTAGTATCCTTAAATTTCATGTTCCCATTCTGCTTGCCAACAGAAAAATTACCATTACCATCTACAGGAAATGCTTGCCCATGTTCAAAACTTTCATCGTTGAAACCTAAGTGGCATGAACCACCATCATCAACACAATATTGCCTTGAAAGTTCTCCAACAGCTCTGGCAGCTAGGCTTGCATGTTCTCCGAACTCAGTCGCTGCTTGAGCAGCAGAGGTAGTATCCTTAAATTTCATGTTCCAATTCTGCTTGCCAACAGAAAAATTACCATTACCATCTCCAGGAAATGCTTGCCCATGTTCAAAACTTTCATCGTTGAAACCTAAGTGGCATGAACCACCATCATCAAAATAATATTGCCCTGAAAGTTCTCCAACAGCTCTGGCAGCTAGGCTTGCATGTTCTCCAAACACAGCCGCTGCTTGAGCAGCAGAGGTAGCATCCTTAAATTTCATGTTCCAATACTGCCTACCAACAGAAAAATTACCATTACCATCTCAAGGAAATGATTGCCCAAGTTCCAACCTTTGATCCTTGAAACCTAACTGTCATGAACCACCATCTTCAACATAATATTGCCTTGAAAGTTCTCCAACAGCTCTGGCAGCTAGGCCCACATGTTCTCCAAACTCAGCCTCTACTTGAGCAGCAGAGGTAGCATCCTTAAATTTCATGTTCCAATAGTGCCTACCAACAGAAAAATTACCATTACCATCTCAAGGAAATGATTGCCCATGTTCCAACCTTTCATCCTTGAAACCTAAGTGGCATTAACCACCATCATCAACACAATATTGCCTTGAAAGTTCTCCAATAGCTCTGGCAGCTAGGTTTGCATGTTCTCCAAACTCAGCCGCTGCTTGAGCAGCAGAGGTAGCATCCTTAAATTTCACGTTCCAATACTGCTTACCAACAGAAAAATTACCATTACCATCTCAAGGAAATGATTGCTCATGTTCCAACCTTTTATCCTTGAAACCTAAGTGGCATGAACCACCATCATCAATACAATATTGCCTTGAAAGTTCTCCAACAGCTCTGGCAGCTAGGCTTGCATGTTCTCCAAACTCAGCAGCTGCTTGAGCAGCAGAGGTAGTATCCTTAAATATCATGTTCCAATTCTGCTTGCCAACAGAAAAATTACCATTAACATCTCCAGGAAATGCTTGCCCATGTTCAAAACTTTTATCGTTTAAACCTAAGTGGCATGAACCACCATCATCAACATAATATTGCCTTGAAAGTTCTCCAACAGCTCTGGCAGCTAGGCTTGCATGTTCTCCAAACTCAGCCACTGCTTGAGCAGCAGAGGTAGTATCCTTAAATTTCATGTTCCAATTCTGCTTGCCAACAGAAAAATTACCATTACCATCTCAAGGAAATGATTGCCCATGTTCCAACCTTTCATCCTTGAAACCTAAGTGTCATTAACAACCATCATCAACACAATATTGCCTTGAAAGTTCTCCAACAGCTCTGGCAGCTAGGTTTGCATGTTCTCCAAACTCAACCGCTGCTTGAGCAGCAGAGGTAGCATCCTTAAATTTCACGTTCCAATACTGCTTACCAACAGAAAAATTACCATTACCATCTCAAGGAAATGATTGCTCATGTTCCAACCTTTTATCCTTGAAACCTAAGTGGCATGAACCACCATCATCAATACAATATTGCCTTGAAAGTTCTCCAACAGCTCTGGCAGCTAGGCTTGCATGTTCTCCAAACTCAGCAGCTGCTTGAGCAGCAGAGGTAGTATCCTTAAATATCATGTTCCAATTCTGCTTGCCAACAGAAAAATTACCATTAACATCTCCAGGAAATGCTTGCCCATGTTCAAAACTTTCATCGTTGAAACCTAAGTGGCATGAACCACCATCATCAACATAATATTGCCTTGAAAGTTCTCCAACAGCTCTGGCAGCTAGGCTTGCATGTTCTCCAAACTCAGCCACTGCTTGAGCAGCAGAGGTAGTATCCTTAAATTTCATGTTCCAATTCTGCTTGCCAATAGAAAAATTACCATTACCATCTCAAGGAAATGCTTGCCCATGTTCCAACCTTTCATCCTTGAAACCTAAGTGGCATGAACCACCATCATCAACACAATATTGCCTTGAAAGTTCTCCAACAGCTCTGGCAGCTAAGTTTGCATGTTCTCCAAACTCAGCCGCTGCTTGAGTAGCAGACGTAGTATCCTTAAATTTCATGTTCCAATTCTGCTTGCCAACAGAAAAATTATCATTACCATCTACAGGAAATGCTTGCCCATGTTCAAAACTTTCATCGTTGAAACCTAAGTGGCATGAACCACCATCATCAACACAATATTGCCTTGAAAGTTCTCCAACAGCTCTGGCAGCTAGGCTTGCATGTTCTCCGAACTCAGTCGCCGCTTGAGCAGCAGAGGTAGTATCCTTAAATTTCATGTTCCAATTCTGCTTGCCAACAGAAAAATTACCATTACCATCGCCAGGAAACGCTTGCCCATGTTCCAACCTTTCATCCTTAAAAACTAAGTGGCATGAACTACCATCATGAACATAATATTGCCTTGAAAGTTCTCCAACAGCTCTGGCAGCTAGGCTTGCATGTTCTCCAAACTCAGCATCTACTTGAGCAGCAGAGGTAGCATCCTTAAATTTCATGTTCCAATACTGCCTACCAACACAAAAATTACCATTACCATCTCAAGGAAATGATTGCCCATGTTCTAACCTTTCATCCTTGAAACCTAAGTGGCATGAACCACCATCATCAACACAATATTGCCTTGAAAGTTCTCCAACATCTCTGGCAGCTAGGTTTGCATGTTCTCCAAACTCAGCCGCTGCTTGAGCAGCAGAGGTAGCATCCTTAAATTTCATGTTCCAATACTTCTTGCCAACAGAAAAATTACCTTTACCATCTCCAGGAAATGCTTGCCCATGTTCAAAACTTTCATCGTTGAAACCTAAGTGGCATGAACCACCATCATCAAAATAATATTGCCCTGAAAGTTCTCCAACAGCTCTGGCAGCTAGGCTTGCATGTTCTCCAAACACAGCCGCTGCTTGAGCAGCAGAGGTAGCATCCTTAAATTTCATGTTCCAATACTGCCTACCAACAGAAAAATTACCATTACCATCTCAAGGAAATGATTGCCCATGTTCCAACCTTTGATCCTTGAAACCTAAGTGTCATGAACCACCATCATCAACATAATATTGCCTTGAAAGTTCTCCAACAGCTCTGGCAGCTAGGCCTGCATGTTCTCCAAACTCAGCCTCTACTTGAGCAGCAGAGGTAGCATCCTTAAATTTCATGTTCCAATAGTGCCTACCAACCGAAAAATTACCATTACCATCTCAAGGAAATGATTGCCCATGTTCCAACCTTTCATCCTTGAAACCTAAGTGGCATTAACCACCATCATCAACACAATATTGCCTTGAAAGTTCTCCAATAGCTCTGGCAGCTAGGTTTGCATGTTCTCCAAACTCAGCCGCTGCTTGAGCAGCAGAGGTAGCATCCTTAAATTTCACGTTCCAATACTGCTTACCAACAGAAAAATTACCATTACCATCTCAAGGAAATGATTGCTCATGTTCCAACCTTTTATCCTTGAAACCTAAGTGGCATGAACCACCATCATCAATACAATATTGCCTTGAAAGTTCTCCAACAGCTCTGGCAGCTAGGCTTGTATGTTCTCCAAACTCAGCAGCTGCTTGAGCAGCAGAGGTAGTATCCTTAAATATCATGTTCCAATTCTGCTTGCCAACAGAAAAATTACCATTAACATCTCCAGGAAATGCTTGCCCATGTTCCAAACTTTCATCGTTGAAACCTAAGTGGCATGAACCACCATCATCAACATAATATTGCCTTGAAAGTTCTCCAACAGCTCTGGCAGCTAAGCTTGCATGTTCTCCAAACTCAGCCACTGCTTGAGCAGCAGAGGTAGTATCCTTAAATTTCATGTTCCAATTCTGCTTGCCAACAGAAAAATTACCATTAACATCTCCAGGAAATGCTTGCCCATGTTCAAAACTTTCATCGTTGAAACCTAAGTGGCATGAACCACCATCATCAACATAATATTGCCTTGAAAGTTCTCCAACAGCTCTGGCAGCTAGGCTTGCATGTTCTCCAAACTCAGCCACTGCTTGAGCAGCAGAGGTAGTATCCTTAAATTTCATGTTCCAATTCTGCTTGCCAACAGAAAAATTACCATTACCATCTCAAGGAAATGATTGCTCATGTTCCAACCTTTCATCCTTGAAACCTAAGTGGCATTAAACACCATCATCAACACAATATTGCCATGAAAGTTCTCCAACAGCTCTGGCAGCTAGGTTTGCATGTTCTCCAAACTCAACCGCTGCTTGAGCAGCAGAGGTAGCATCCTTAAATTTCACGTTCCAATACTGCTTACCAACAGAAAAATTACCATTACCATCTCAAGGAAATGATTGCTCATGTTCCAACCTTTTATCCTTGAAACCTAAGTGGCATGAACCACCATCATCAATACAATATTGCCTTGAAAGTTCTCCAACAGCTCTGGCGGCTAGGCTTGCATGTTCTCCAAACTCAGCAGCTGCTTGAGCAGCAGAGGTAGTATCCTTAAATATCATGTTCCAATTCTGCTTGCCAACAGAAAAATTACCATTAACATCTCCAGGAAATGCTTGCCCATGTTCAAAACTTTCATCGTTGAAACCTAAGTGGCATGAACCACCATCATCAACATAATATTTCCTTGAAAGTTCTCCAACAGCTCTGGCAGCTAGGCTTGCATGTTCTCCAAACTCAGCCACTGCTTGAGCAGCAGAGGTAGTATCCTTAAATTTCATGTTCCAATTCTGCTTGCCAATAAAAAAATTACCATTACCATCTCAAGGAAATGATTGCTCATGTTCCAACCTTTTATCCTTGAAACCTAAGTGGCATGAACCACCATCATCAATACAATATTGCCTTGAAAGTTCTCCAACAGCTCTGGCGGCTAGGCTTGCATGTTCTCCAAACTCAGCAGCTGCTTGAGCAGCAGAGGTAGTATCCTTAAATATCATGTTCCAATTCTGCTTGCCAACAGAAAAATTACCATTAACATCTCCAGGAAATGCTTGCCCATGTTCAAAACTTTCATCGTTGAAACCTAAGTGGCATGAACCACCATCATCAACACAATATTGCCATGAAAGTTCTCCAACAGCTCTGGCAGCTAGGTTTGCATGTTCTCCAAACTCAACCGCTGCTTGAGCAGCAGAGGTAGCATCCTTAAATTTCACGTTCCAATACTGCTTACCAACAGAAAAATTACCATTACCATCTCAAGGAAATGATTGCTCATGTTCCAACCTTTTATCCTTGAAACCTAAGTGGCATGAACCACCATCATCAATACAATATTGCCTTGAAAGTTCTCCAACAGCTCTGGCGGCTAGGCTTGCATGTTCTCCAAACTCAGCAGCTGCTTGAGCAGCAGAGGTAGTATCCTTAAATATCATGTTCCAATTCTGCTTGCCAACAGAAAAATTACCATTAACATCTCCAGGAAATGCTTGCCCATGTTCAAAACTTTCATCGTTGAAACCTAAGTGGCATGAACCACCATCATCAACATAATATTTCCTTGAAAGTTCTCCAACAGCTCTGGCAGCTAGGCTTGCATGTTCTCCAAACTCAGCCACTGCTTGAGCAGCAGAGGTAGTATCCTTAAATTTCATGTTCCAATTCTGCTTGCCAATAAAAAAATTACCATTACCATCTCAAGGAAATGCTTGCCCATGTTCCAACCTTTCATCCTTGAAACCTAAGTGGCATGAACCACCATCATCAACACAATATTGCCTTGAAAGTTCTCCAACAGCTCTGGCAGCTAAGTTTGCATGTTCTCCAAACTCAGCCGCTGCTTGAGTAGCAGACGTAGTATCCTTAAATTTCATGTTCCAATTCTGCTTGCCAACAGAAAAATTACCATTACCATCTACAGGAAATGCTTGCCCATGTTCAAAACTTTCATCGTTGAAACCTAAGTGGCATGAACCACCATCATCAACACAATATTGCCTTGAAAGTTCTCCAACAGCTCTAGCAGCTAGGCTTGCATGTTCTCCGAACTCAGTCGCTGCTTGAGCAGCAGAGGTAGTATCCTTAAATTTCATGTTCCAATTCTGCTTGCCAACAGAAAAATTACCATTACCATCGCCAGGAAACGCTTGCCCATGTTCCAACCTTTTATCCTTAAAACCTAAGTGGCATGAACTACCATCATGAACATAATATTGCCTTGAAAGTTCTCCAACAGCTCTGGCAGCTAGGCTTGCATGTTCTCCAAACTCAGCATCTACTTGAGCAACAGAGGTAACATCCTTAAATTTCATGTTCCAATACTGCCTACCAACAGAAAAATTACCATTACCATCTCAAGGAAATGATTGCCCATGTTCCAACCTTTCATCCTTGAAACCTAAGTGGCATGAACCACTATCATCAACACAATATTGCCTTGAAAGTTCTCCAACAGCTCTGGCAGCTAGGTTTGCATGTTCTCCAAACTCAGCCGCTGCTTGAGCAGCAGAGGTAGCATCCTTAAATTTCATGTTCCAATACTGCTTGCCAATAGAAAAATTACCATTACCATCTCCAGGAAATGATTGCCCATGTTCAAAACTTTCATCGTTGAAACCTAAGTGGCATGATCTACCATCATCAACACAATATTGCCTTGAATGTTCAACAACAGCTCTGGCAGCTAGGCTTGCATGTTCTCCAAACTCAGCCACTGCTTGAGCAGCAGAGGTAGTATCCTTAAATTTTATGTTCCAATACTGCCTGTCAACAGAAAAATTACCATTACCATCTCAAGGAAATGATTGCCCATGTTCCAACCTTTCATCCTTGAAACCTAAGTGGCATGAACCACCATCATCAACACAATATTGCCTTGAATGTTCTACAACAGCTCTGGCAGCTAGGCTTGCATGTTCTGCAAACTCAGCCGCTGCTTGAGCAGCAGAGGTAGCATCCTTAAATTTCATGTTCCAATACTGCTTGCCAATAGAAAAATTACCATTACCATCTCCAGGAAATGATTGCCCATGTTCAAAACTTTCATCGTTGAAACCTAAGTGGCATGATCTACCATCATCAACACAATATTGCCTTGAATGTTGAACAACAGCTCTGGCAGCTAGGCTTGCATGTTCTGCAAACTCAGCCGCTGCTTGAGCAGCAGAGGTAGCATCCTTAAATTTCATGTTCCAATTCTGCTTGCCAATAGAAAAATTACCATTACCATCTCCAGGAAATACTTGCCCATATTCAAAACATTCTTCGTTATAACCTAAGTGGCATGATCTACCATCATCAACACAATATTGCCTTGAAAGTTCTACAACAGCTCTGGCAGCTTGGCCTACATCTTCTGCAAACGCAGCCGCTGCTTGAGCAGCAGAGGTAGTATCCTTAAATTTCATGTTCCAATTCTGCTTGCCAACAGAAAAATTACCATTACTATCTCCAGGAAATGCTTGCCCATGTTCCAACCTTTCATCCTTGAAACCGAAGTGGCATGAACCACCATCATCAACACAATATTGCCTTGAAAGTTCTCCAACAGCTCTGGCAGCTAAGTTTGCATGTTCTCCAAACTCAGCCGCTGCTTGAGTAGCAGACGTAGTATCCTTAAATTTCATGTTCCAATTCTGCTTGCCAACAGAAAAATTACCATTACCATCTACAGGAAATGCTTGCCCATGTTCAAAACTTTCATCGTTGAAACCTAAGTGGCATGAACCACCATCATCAACACAATATTGCCTTGAAAGTTCTCCAACAGCTCTGGCAGCTAGGTTTGCATGTTCTCCAAACTCAGCCGCTGCTTGAGCAGCAGAGGTAGCATCCTTAAATTTCATGTTCCAAAACTGCTTGCCAATAGAAAAATTACCATTACCATCTCCAGGAAATGATTGCCCATGTTCAAAACTTTCATCGTTGAAACCTAAGTGGCATGATCTACCATCATCAACACAATATTGCCTTGAATGTTCAACAACAGCTCTGGCAGCTAGGCTTGCATGTTCTCCAAACTCAGCCACTGCTTGAGCAGCAGAGGTAGTATCCTTAAATTTCATGTTCCAATTCTGCTTGCCAATAGAAAAATTACCATTACCATCTCAAGGAAATGCTTGCCCATGTTCCAACCTTTCATCCTTGAAACCTAAGTGGCATGAACCACCATCATCAACACAATATTGCCTTGAAAGTTCTCCAACAGCTCTGGCAGCTAAGTTTGCATGTTCTCCAAACTCAGCCGCTGCTTGAGTAGCAGACGTAGTATCCTTAAATTTCATGTTCCAATTCTGCTTGCCAACAGAAAAATTACCATTAACATCTCCAGGAAATGCTTGCCCATGTTCAAAACTTTCATCGTTGAAACCTAAGTGGCATGAACCACCATCATCAACATAATATTGCCTTGAAAGTTCTCCAACAGCTCTGGCAGCTAGGCTTGCATGTTCTCCAAACTCAGCCACTGCTTGAGCAGCAGAGGTAGTATCCTTAAATTTCATGTTCCAATTCTGCTTGCCAATAGAAAAATTACCATTACCATCTCAAGGAAATGCTTGCCCATGTTCCAACCTTTCATCCTTGAAACCTAAGTGGCATGAACCACCATCATCAACACAATATTGCCTTGAAAGTTCTCCAACAGCTCTGGCAGCTAAGTTTGCATGTTCTCCAAACTCAGCCGCTGCTTGAGGAGCAGACGTAGTATCCTTAAATTTCATGTTCCAATTCTGCTTGCCAACAGAAAAATTACCATTACCATCTCCAGGAAATGCTTGCCCATGTTCAAAACTTTCATCGTTGAAACCTAAGTGGCATGAACCACCATCATCAACACAATATTGCCTTGAAAGTTCTCCAACAGCTCTGGCAGCTAGGCTTGCATGTTCTCCGAACTCAGTCGCTGCTTGAGCAGCAGAGTTAGTATCCTTAAATTTCATGTTCCAATACTGCTTGCCAATAGAAAAATTACCATTACCATCTCCAGGAAATGATTGCCCATGTTCAAAACTTTCATCGTTGAAACCTAAGTGGCATGATCTACCATCATCAACACAATATTGCCTTGAATGTTCAACAACAGCTCTGGCAGCTAGGCTTGCATGTTCTCCGAACTCAGTCGCTGCTTGAGCAGCAGAGGTAGTATCCTTAAATTTCATGTTCCAATACTGCTTGCCAATAGAAAAATTACCATTAACATCTCCAGGAAATGCTTGCCCATGTTCAAAACTTTTATCGTTGAAACCTAAGTGGCATGAACCACCATCATCAACATAATATTGCCTTGAAAGTTCTCCAACAGCTCTGGCAGCTAAGTTTGCATGTTCTCCAAACTCAGCCGCTGCTTGAGCAGCAGAGGTAGCATCCTTAAATTTCATGTTCCAAAACTGCTTGCCAATAGAAAAATTACCATTACCATCTCCAGGAAATGATTGCCCATGTTCAAAACTTTCATCGTTGAAACCTAAGTGGCATGATCTACCATCATCAACACAATATTGCCTTGAATGTTCAACAACAGCTCTGGCAGCTAGGCTTGCATGTTCTCCAAACTCAGCCACTGCTTGAGCAGCAGAGGTAGTATCCTTAAATTTCATGTTCCAATTCTGCTTGCCAATAGAAAAATTACCATTACCATCTCAAGGAAATGCTTGCCCATGTTCCAACCTTTCATCCTTGAAACCTAAGTGGCATGAACCACCATCATCAACACAATATTGCCTTGAAAGTTCTCCAACAGCTCTGGCAGCTAAGTTTGCATGTTCTCCAAACTCAGCCGCTGCTTGAGTAGCAGACGTAGTATCCTTAAATTTCATGTTCCAATTCTGCTTGCCAACAGAAAAATTACCATTAACATCTCCAGGAAATGCTTGCCCATGTTCAAAACTTTCATCGTTGAAACCTAAGTGGCATGAACCACCATCATCAACATAATATTGCCTTGAAAGTTCTCCAACAGCTCTGGCAGCTAGGCTTGCATGTTCTCCAAACTCAGCCACTGCTTGAGCAGCAGAGGTAGTATCCTTAAATTTCATGTTCCAATTCTGCTTGCCAATAGAAAAATTACCATTACCATCTCAAGGAAATGCTTGCCCATGTTCCAACCTTTCATCCTTGAAACCTAAGTGGCATGAACCACCATCATCAACACAATATTGCCTTGAAAGTTCTCCAACAGCTCTGGCAGCTAAGTTTGCATGTTCTCCAAACTCAGCCGCTGCTTGAGTAGCAGACGTAGTATCCTTAAATTTCATGTTCCAATTCTGCTTGCCAACAGAAAAATTACCATTACCATCTACAGGAAATGCTTGCCCATGTTCAAAACTTTCATCGTTGAAACCTAAGTGGCATGAACCACCATCATCAACACAATATTGCCTTGAAAGTTCTCCAACAGCTCTGGCAGCTAGGCTTGCATGTTCTCCGAACTCAGTCGCTGCTTGAGCAGCAGAGTTAGTATCCTTAAATTTCATGTTCCAATACTGCTTGCCAATAGAAAAATTACCATTACCATCTCCAGGAAATGATTGCCCATGTTCAAAACTTTCATCGTTGAAACCTAAGTGGCATGATCTACCATCATCAACACAATATTGCCTTGAATGTTCAACAACAGCTCTGGCAGCTAGGCTTGCATGTTCTCTGAACTCAGTCGCTGCTTGAGCAGCAGAGGTAGTATCCTTAAATTTCATGTTCCAATACTGCTTGCCAATAGAAAAATTACCATTAACATCTCCAGGAAATGCTTGCCCATGTTCAAAACTTTCATCGTTGAAACCTAAGTGGCATGAACCACCATCATCAACATAATATTGCCTTGAAAGTTCTCCAACAGCTCTGGCAGCTAAGTTTGCATGTTCTCCAAACTCAGCCGCTGCTTGAGTAGCAGACGTAGTATCCTTAAATTTCATGTTCCAATTCTGCTTGCCAACAGAAAAATTACCATTACCATCTACAGGAAATGCTTGCCCATGTTCAAAACTTTCATCGTTGAAACCTAAGTGGCATGAACCACCATCATCAACACAATATTGCCTTGAAAGTTCTCCAACAGCTCTGGCAGCTAGGCATGCATGTTCTCCAAACTCAGCCACTGCTTGAGCAGCAGAGGTAGTATCCTTAAATTTCATGTTCCAATTCTGCTTGCCAACAGAAAAATTACCATTACCATCTCAAGGAAATGATTGCCCATGTTCCAACCTTTCATCCTTGAAACCTAAGTGGCATTAACCACCATCATCAACACAATATTGCCTTGAAAGTTCTCCAACAGCTCTGGCAGCTAGGTTTGCATGTTCTCCAAACTCAACCGCTGCTTGAGCAGCAGAGGTAGCATCCTTAAATTTCACGTTCAAATACTGCTTACCAACAGAAAAATTACCATTACCATCTCAAGGAAATGATTGCTCAAGTTCCAACCTTTTATCCTTGAAACCTAAGTGGCATGAACCACCATCATCAATACAATATTGCCTTGAAAGTTCTCCAACAGCTCTGGCAGCTAGGCTTGCATGTTCTCCAAACTCAGCAGCTGCTTGAGCAGCAGAGGTAGTATCCTTAAATATCATGTTCCAATTCTGCTTGCCAACAGAAAAATTACCATTAACATCTCCAGGAAATGCTTGCCCATGTTCAAAACTTTCATCGTTGAAACCTAAGTGGCATGAACCACCATCATCAACATAATATTGCCTTGAAAGTTCTCCAACAGCTCTGGCAGCTAGGCTTGCATGTTCTCCAAACTCAGCTACTGCTTGAGCAGCAGAGGTAGTATCCTTAAATTTCATGTTCCAATACTGCTTGCCAATAGAAAAATTACCATTACCATCTCAAGGAAATGCTTGCCCATGTTCCAACCTTTCATCCTTGAAACCTAAGTGGCATGAACCACCATCATCAACACAATATTGCCTTGAAAGTTCTCCAACAGCTCTGGCAGCTAAGTTTGCATGTTCTCCAAACTCAGCCGCTGCTTGAGTAGCAGACGTAGTATCCTTAAATTTCATGTTCCAATTCTGCTTGCCAACAGAAAAATTACCATTACCATCTACAGGAAATGCTTGCCCATGTTCAAAACTTTCATCGTTGAAACCTAAGTGGCATGAACCACCATCATCAACACAATATTGCCTTGAAAGTTCTCCAACAGCTCTGGCAGCTAGGCTTGCATGTTCTCCGAACTCAGTCGCTGCTTGAGCAGCAGAGGTAGTATCCTTAAATTTCATGTTCCAATACTGCTTGCCAATAGAAAAATTACCATTACCATCTCCAGGAAATGATTGCCCATGTTCAAAACTTTCATCGTTGAAACCTAAGTGGCATGATCTACCATCATCAACACAATATTGCCTTGAATGTTCAACAACAGCTCTGGCAGCTAGGCTTGCATGTTCTCCGAACTCAGTCGCTGCTTGAGCAGCAGAGGTAGTATCCTTAAATTTCATGTTCCAATACTGCTTGCCAATAGAAAAATTACCATTAACATCTCCAGGAAATGCTTGCCCATGTTCAAAACTTTCATCGTTGAAACCTAAGTGGCATGAACCACCATCATCAACATAATATTGCCTTGAAAGTTCTCCAACAGCTCTGGCAGCTAAGTTTGCATGTTCTCCAAACTCAGCCGCTGCTTGAGTAGCAGACGTAGTATCCTTAAATTTCATGTTCCAATTCTGCTTGCCAACAGAAAAATTACCATTACCATCTACAGGAAATGCTTGCCCATGTTCAAAACTTTCATCGTTGAAACCTAAGTGGCATGAACCACCATCATCAACACAATATTGCCTTGAAAGTTCTCCAACAGCTCTGGCAGCTAGGCTTGCATGTTCTCCGAACTCAGTCGCTGCTTGAGCAGCAGAGGTAGTATCCTTAAATTTCATGTTCCAATTCTGCTTGCCAACAGAAAAATTACCATTACCATCGCCAGGAAACGCTTGCCCATGTTCAAAACTTTCATCGTTGAAACCTAAGTGGCATGATCTACCATCATCAACACAATATTGCCTTGAATGTTCAACAACAGCTCTGGCAGCTAGGCTTGCATGTTCTCCAAACTCAGCCACTGCTTGAGCAGCAGAGGTAGTATCCTTAAATTTCATGTTCCAATTCTGCTTGCCAACAGAAAAATTACCATTACCATCTCAAGGAAATGCTTGCCCATGTTCCAACCTTTCATCCTTGAAACCTAAGTGGCATGAACCACCATCATCAACACAATATTGCCTTGAAAGTTCTCCAACAGCTCTGGCAGCTAAGTTTGCATGTTCTCCAAACTCAGCCGCTGCTTGAGTAGCAGACGTAGTATCCTTAAATTTCATGTTCCAATTCTGCTTGCCAACAGAAAAATTACCATTACCATCTACAGGAAATGCTTGCCCATGTTCAAAACTTTCATCGTTGAAACCTAAGTGGCATGAACCACCATCATCAACACAATATTGCCTTGAAAGTTCTCCAACAGCTCTGGCAGCTAGGCTTGCATGTTCTCCAAACTCAGCCACTGCTTGAGCAGCAGAGGTAGTATCCTTAAATTTCATGTTCCAATTCTGCTTGCCAACAGAAAAATTACCATTACCATCTCAAGGAAATGATTGCCCATGTTCCAACCTTTCATCCTTGAAACCTAAGTGGCATTAACCACCATCATCAACACAATATTGCCTTGAAAGTTCTCCAACAGCTCTGGCAGCTAGGTTTGCATGTTCTCCAAACTCAACCGCTGCTTGAGCAGCAGAGGTAGCATCCTTAAATTTCACGTTCCAATACTGCTTACCAACAGAAAAATTACCATTACCATCTCAAGGAAATGATTGCTCATGTTCCAACCTTTTATCCTTGAAACCTAAGTGGCATGAACCACCATCATCAATACAATATTGCCTTGAAAGTTCTCCAACAGCTCTGGCAGCTAGGCTTGCATGTTCTCCAAACTCAGCAGCTGCTTGAGCAGCAGAGGTAGTATCCTTAAATATCATGTTCCAATTCTGCTTGCCAACAGAAAAATTACCATTAACATCTCCAGGAAATGCTTGCCCATGTTAAAAACTTTCATCGTTGAAACCTAAGTGGCATGAACCACCATTATCAACATAATATTGCCTTGAAAGTTCTCCAACAGCTCTGGCAGCTAGGCTTGCATGTTCTCCAAAAACAGCCACTGCTTGAGCAGCAGAGGTAGTATCCTTAAATTTCATGTTCCAATTCTGCTTGCCAATAGAAAAATTACCATTACCATCTCAAGGAAATGCTTGCCCATGTTCCAACCTTTCATCCTTGAAACCTAAGTGGCATGAACCACCATCATCAACACAATATTGCCTTGAAAGTTCTCCAACAGCTCTGGCAGCTAAGTTTGCATGTTCTCCAAACTCAGCCGCTGCTTGAGTAGCAGACGTAGTATCCTTAAATTTCATGTTCCAATTCTGCTTGCCAACAGAAAAATTACCATTACCATCTACAGGAAATGCTTGCCCATGTTCAAAACTTTCATCGTTGAAACCTAAGTGGCATGAACCACCATCATCAACACAATATTGCCTTGAAAGTTCTCCAACAGCTCTGGCAGCTAGGCTTGCATGTTCTCCGAACTCAGTCGCTGCTTGAGCAGCAGAGGTAGTATCCTTAAATTTCATGTTCCAATACTGCTTGCCAATAGAAAAATTACCATTACCATCTCCAGGAAATGATTGCCCATGTTCAAAACTTTCATCGTTGAAACCTAAGTGGCATGATCTACCATCATCAACACAATATTGCCTTGAATGTTCAACAACAGCTCTGGCAGCTAGGCTTGCATGTTCTCCAAACTCAGCTCGCTGCTTGAGCAGCAGAGGTAGTATCCTTAAATTTCATGTTCCAATACTGCTTGCCAATAGAAAAATTACCATTAACATCTCCAGGAAATGCTTGCCCATGTTCAAAACTTTCATCGTTGAAACCTAAGTGGCATGAACCACCATCATCAACATAATATTGCCTTGAAAGTTCTCCAACAGCTCTGGCAGCTAAGTTTGCATGTTCTCCAAACTCAGCCGCTGCTTGAGTAGCAGACGTAGTATCCTTAAATTTCATGTTCCAATTCTGCTTGCCAACAGAAAAATTACCATTACCATCTACAGGAAATGCTTACCCATGTTCAAAACTTTCATCGTTGAAACATAAGTGGCATGAACCACCATCATCAACACAATATTGCCTTGAAAGTTCTCCAACAGCTCTGGCAGCTAGGCTTGCATGTTCTCCGAACTCAGTCGCTGCTTGAGCAGCAGAGGTAGTATCCTTAAATTTCATGTTCCAATTCTGCTTGCCAACAGAAAAATTACCATTACCATCGCCAGGAAACGCTTGCCCATGTTCCAACCTTTCATCCTTAAAACCTAAGTGGCATGAACTACCATCATGAACATAATATTGCCTTGAAAGTTCTCCAACAGCTCTGGCAGCTAGGCTTGCATGTTCTCCAAACTCAGCATCTACTTGAGCAGCAAAGGTAGCATCCTTAAATTTCATGTTCCAATACTGCCTACCAACAGAAAAATTACCATTACCATCTCAAGGAAATGATTGCCCATGTTCCAACCTTTCATCCTTGAAACCTAAGTGGCATGAACCACCATCATCAACACAATTTTGCCTTGAAAATTCTCCAACAGCTCTGGCAGCTAGGTTTGCATGTTCTCCAAACTCAGCCTCTACTTGAGCAGCAGAGGTAGCATCCTTAAATTTCATGTTCCAATACTGCTTGCCAATAGAAAAATTACCATTAACATCTCCAGGAAATGCTTGCCCATGTTCAAAACTTTCATCGTTGAAACCTAAGTGGCATGAACCACCATCATCAACATAATATTGCCTTGAAAGTTCTCCAACAGCTCTAGCAGCTAGGCTTGCATGTTCTCCAAACTCAGCCACTGCTTGAGCAGCAGAGGTAGTATCCTTAAATTTCATGTTCCAATTCTGCTTGCCAACAGAAAAATTACCATTACCATCTCAAGGAAATGATTGCCCATGTTCCAACCTTTCATCCTTGAAACCTAAGTGGCATTAACCACCATCATCAACACAATATTGCCTTGAAAGTTCTCCAACAGCTCTGGCAGCTAGGTTTGCATGTTCTCCAAACTCAACCGCTGCTTGAGCAGCAGAGGTAGCATCCTTAAATTTCACGTTCCAATACTGCTTACCAACAGAAAAATTACCATTAACATCTCCAGGAAATGCTTGCCCATGTTCAAAACTTTCATCGTTGAAACCTAAGTGGCATGAACCACCATCATCAACATAATATTGCCTTGAAAGTTCTCCGACAGCTCTGGCAGCTAGGCTTGCATGTTCTCCAAACTCAGCCACTGCTTGAGCAGCAGAGGTAGTATCCTTAAATTTCATGTTCCAATTTTGCTTGCCAATAGAAAAATTACCATTACCAACTCAAGGAAATGCTTGCCCATGTTCCAACCTTTCATCCTTGAAACCTAAGTGGCATGAACCACCATCATCAACACAATATTGCCTTGAAAGTTCTCCAACAGCTCTGGCAGCTAGGTTTGCATGTTCTCCAAACTCAGCCTCTACTTGAGCAGCAGAGGTAGCATCCTTAAATTTCATGTTCCAATAGTGCCTACCAACAGAAAAATTACCATTACCATCTCAAGGAAATGATTGCCCATGTTCCAACCTTTCATCCTTGAAACCTAAGTGGCATGAACCGCCATCATCAACACAATATTTCCTTGAAAGTTCTACAACAGCGCTGGCCGCTAGGCTTGCATGTTATGCAAACTAAGTCGCTACTTGAGCAGCTGAGGTAGAATCCTCAAATTTCATGTTCCAATTCTGTTTGCCAACAGAAAAATTACCATTACCATCTCCAGGAAATGCTTGCCTTGCATGTTCTGCAAACTCAGCCGCTGCTTGAGCAGCAGAGGTAGTATCCTTAAATTTCATGTTCCAATTCTGCTTGCGAACAGAAAAATTACCATTACCATCTCCAGGAAATGCTTGCCCATGTTCCAACCTTTCATCCTTGTAACCTAAGTGGAATGAACCACCATCATCAACACAATATTGCCTTGGAAGTTCTCCAACAGCTCTGGCAGCTAAGTTAGCATGTTCTCCAAACTCAGCCGCTGCTTGAGCAGCAGACGTAGTATCCTTAAATTTCATGTTCCAATTCTGCTTGCCAATAGAAAAATTACCATTACCATCTACAGGAAATGCTTGCCCATGTTCAAAACTTTCATCGTTGAAACCTAAGTGGCATGAACCACCATCATCAACAAAATATTGCCTTGGAAGTTCTCCAACAGCTCTGGCAGCTAAGTTAGCATGTTCTCCAAACTCAGCCGCTGCTTGAGCAGCAGACGTAGTATCCTTAAATTTCATGTTCCAATTCTGCTTGCCAACAGAAAAATTACCATTACCATTTACAGGAAATGCTTGCCCATGTTCAAAACTTTCATCGTTGAAAGCTAAGTGGCATGAACCACCATCATCAACAAAATATTGCCTTGAAATTCTCCAACAGCTCTGGCAGCTAGGCTTGCATGTTCTCCAAACTCAGCCACTTCTTGAGCAGCAGAGGTAGTATCCTTAAATTTCATGTTCCAATTCTGCTTGCCAACAGAAAAATTACCATTACCATCTAAAGGAAATGCTTGCCCATGTTCCAACCTTTCATCCTTGAAACCTAAGTGGCATGAACCACCATCATCAACACAATATTGCCTTGAAAGTTCTCCAACAGCTCTGGCAGCTACGTTTGCATGTTCTCCAAACTCAGTCGCTGCTTTAGCAGCAGACGTAGTATCTTTAAATTTCATGTTCCAATTCTGCTTTCCAACAGAAAAATTAACATTACCATCTACAGGAAATGCTTGCCCATGTTCAAAACTTTCATCGTTGAAACCTAAGTGGCATGAACCACCATCATCAACACAATATTGCCTTGAATGTTCTCCAACAGCTCTGGCAGCTAGGCTTGCATGTTCTCCAAACTCAGCCGCTGCTTGAGCAGCATAGGTAGCATCCTTAAATTTCATGTTCCAATACTGCCTACCAACAGAAAATTACCATTACCATCTCAAGGAAATGATTGCCCATATTCCAACCTTTCAACCTTGAAACCTAAGTGGCATGAACCGCCATCATCAACGCAATATTTCCTTGAAAGTTCTACAACAGCTTTGGCCGCTAGGCTTGCATGTTCTCCAAACTCAGCCGCTGCTTGAGCAGCAGAGGTAGTATCCTTAAATATCATGTTCCAATTCTGCTTGCCAACAGAAAAATTACCATTACCATCTCCAGGAAATGCTTGCCCATGTTCAAAACTTTCATCGTTGAAACCTATGTGGCATGAACCACCATCATCAACATAATATTGCCTTGAAAGTTCTCCAACAGCTCTGGCAGCTAGGCTTGCATGTTCTCCAAACTCAGCCGCTGCTTGAGCAGCATAGGTAGCATCCTTAAATTTCATGTTCCAATACTGCCTACCAACAGAAAAATTACCATTACCATCTCAAGGAAATGATTGCCCATGTTCCAACCTTTCCTCCTTGAAACCTAAGTGGCATGAACCGCCATCATCAACGCAATATTTCCTTGAAAGTTCTACAAAAGCTCTGGCCGCTAGGCTTGCATGTTCTGCAAAATCAGTCGCTACTTGAGCAGCTGAGGTAGAATCCTCAAATTTCATGTTCCAATTCTGCTTGCCAACAGAAAAATTACCATTACCATCTCCAAGAAATGCTTGCCCATGTTCCAACCTTTCATCCTTGAAACCTAAGTGGCATGAACCACCATCATCAACACAATATTGCCTTGAAAGTTCTTCAACAGCTCTGGCAGCTAAGTTTGCATGTTCTCCAAACTCAGCCGTTGCTTGAGCAGCAGATGTAGTATCCTTACATTTCATGTTCCAATTTTGCTTGCCAACAGAAAAATTAAAATTACCATCTCAAGGAAATGATTGCCCATGTTCCAACCTTTCATCCTTGAAACCTAAGTGGCATTAACCACCATCACCAACACAATATTGCCTTGAAAGTTCTCCAACAGCTCTGGCAGCTAGGTTTGCATGTTCTCCAAACTCAGCCGCTGCTTGAGCAGCAGAGGTAGCATCCTTAAATTTCACGTTCCAATACTGCCTACCAACAGAAAAATTACCATTACCATCTCAAGGAAATGATTGCCCATGTTCCAACCTTTCATCCTTGAAACCTAAGTGGCATGAACCACCATTATCAATACAATATTGCCTTGAAAGTTCTCCAACAGCTTTGGCAGCTAGGCTTGCATATTCTCCAAACTCAGCCGCTGCTTGAGCAGCAGAGGTAGTATCCTTAAATTTCATGTTCCAATTCTGCTAGCCAACAGAAAAATTACCATTACCATCTCCAGGAAACGCTTGCCCATGTTCCAACCTTACATCCTTAAAACCTAAGTGGCATGAACCACCATCATGAACATAATATTGCCTTGAAAGTTCTCCAATAGCTCTGGCAGCTAGGCTTGCATGTTCTCCAAACTCAGCCTCTACTTGAGCAGCAGAGGTAGCATCCTAAAATTTCCTGTTCCAATACTGCCTACCAACAGAAAAATTACCATTACCATCTCAAGGAAATGATTGCCCATGTTCCAACCTTTCATCCTTGAAACCTAAGTGGCATGAACCGCCATCATCAACATAATATTTCCTTGAAAGTTCTACAACAGCGCTGGCTGCTAAGCTTGCATGTTCTGCAAACTCAGTCGTTACTTGAGCAGCTGAGGTAGAATCCTCAAATTTCAAGTTCCAATTCTGCTTGCCAATAGAAAACTTACCATTACCATCTCCAGGAAATGATTGTCCATGTTCCAACCTTTCATCCTTGAAACCTAAGTAGCATGAACTACCATCATCAACACAATATTGCCTTGAAAGTTCTACAACAGCTCTGGCAGCTAGGCTTGCATGTTCTGCAAACTCAGCCGCTGCTTGAGCAGCATAGGTAGCATCCTTAAATTTCATGTTCCAATACTGCCTACCAACAGAAAATTACCATTACCATCTCAAGGAAATGATTGCCCATGTTCCAACCTTTCAACCTTGAAACCTAAGTGGCATGAACCGCCATCATCAACGCAATATTTCCTTGAAAGTTCTACAACAGCTTTGGCCGCTAGGCTTGCATGTTCTCCAAACTCAGCCGCTGCTTGAGCAGCAGAGGTAGTATCCTTAAATATCATGTTCCAATTCTGCTTGCCAACAGAAAAATTACCATTACCATCTCCAGGAAATGCTTGCCCATGTTCAAAACTTTCATTGTTGAAACCTAAGTGGCATGAACCACCATCATCAACATAATATTGCCTTGAAAGTTCTCCAACAGCTCTGGCAGCTAGGCTTGCATGTTCTCCAAACTCAGCCGCTGCTTGAGCAGCAGAGGTAGCATCCTAAAATTTCATGTTCCAATACTGCCTACCTACATAAAAATTACCATTACCATCTCAAGGAAATGATTGCCTATGTTCCAACCTTTCATCCTTGAAACCTAAGTGGCATGAACCGCCATCATCAACACAATATTTCCTTGAAAGTTCTACAACAGCGCTGGCCGCTAGGCTTGCATGTTCTGCAAACTCAGTCGCTACTTGAGCAGCTGAGGTAGAATCCTCAAATTTCATGTTCCAATTCTGCTTGCCAACAGAAAAATTACCATTACCATCTCCAGGAAATGCTTGCCCATGTTCAAAACTTTCATCGTTGTAACCTAAGTGGCATGAACCACCATCATCAACACAATATTGCCTTGAAAGTTCTACAACAGCTCTGGCAGCTAGGCTTGCATGTTCTGCAAACTCAGCCGCTGCTTGAGCAGCAGAGGTAGTATCCTTAAATTTCATGTTCCAATTCTGCTTGCCAACAGAAAAATTACCATTACCATCTCCAGGAAATGCTTGCCCATGTTCCAACCTTTCATCCTTGAAACCTAAGTGGCATGAACCACCATCATCAACACAATATTGCCTTGAAAGTTCTCCAACAGCTCTGGCAGCTAAGTTTGCATGTTCTCCAAACTCAGCCGCTGCTTGAGCAGCAGACGTAGTATCCTTAAATTTCATGTTCCAATTCTGCTTGCCAACAGAAAAATTACCATTACCATCTACAGGAAATGCTTGCCCATGTTCAAAACTTTCATCGTTGAAACCTAAGTGGCATGAACCACCATCATCAACACAATATTGCCTTGAAAGTTCTCCAACAGCTCTGGCAGCTACGTTTGCATGTTCTCCAAACTCAGTCGCTGCTTGAGCAACAGACGTAGTATCTTTAAATTTCATGTTCCAATTCTGCTTGCCAACAGAAAAATTAACATTACCATCTACAGGAAATGCTTGCCCATGTTCCAACCTTGCAACCTTGAAACCTAAGTGGAATTAACCGCCATCATCAACGCAATATTTCCTTGAAAGTTCTACAACAGCGTTGGCCGCTAGGCTTGCATGTTCTCCAAACTCAGCCGCTGCTTGAGCAGCAGATGTAGTATCCTTAAATATCATGTTCCAATTCTGCTTGCCAACAGAAAAATTACCATTACCATCTCAAGGAAATGCTTGCCCATGTTCCAACCTTTCATCCTTGAAACCTAAGTGGCATGAACCACCATCATCAACACAATATTGCCTTGAAAGTTCTCCAACAGCTCTGGCAGCTACGTTTGCATGTTCTCCAAACTCAGTCGCTGCTTGAGCAGCAGACGTAGTATCTTTAAATTTCATGTTCCAATTCTGCTTGCCAACAGAAAAATTAACATTACCATCTACAGGAAATGCTTGCCCATGTTCAAAACTTTCATCGTTGAAACCTAAGTGGCATGAACCACCATCATCAACAAAATATTTCCTTGAAAGTTCTCCAACAGCTCTGGCAGCTACGTTTGCATGTTCTCCAAACTCAGTCGCTGCTTGAGCAGCAGACGTAGTATCTTTAAATTTCATGTTCCAATTCTGCTTGCCAACTGAAAAATTACCATTACCATCTACAGGAAATGCTTGCCCATGTTCAAAACTTTCATCGTTGAAACCTAAGTTGCATGAACCACCGTAATCAACACAATATTGCCTTGAAAGTTCTCCAACAGCTCTGGCAGCTACGTTTGCATGTTCTCCAAACTCAGTCGCTGCTTGAGCAGCAGACGTAGTATCTTTAAATTTCATGTTCCAATTCTGCTTGCCAACAGAAAAATTACCATTACCATCTCAAGGAAATGCTTGCCCATGTTCAAAACTTTCATCGTTGAAACCTAAGTGGCATGAACCACCGTCATCAACACAATATTGCCTTGAAAGTTCTCCAACAGCTCTGGCAGCTAGGTTAGCATGTTCTCCAAACTCAGTCGCTGCTTGAGCAGCAGACGTAGTATCTTTAAATTTCATGTTCCAATTCTGCTTGCCAACAGAAAAATTACCATTACCATCTCCAGGAAATGCTTGCCCATGTTCCAACCTTTCATCCTTGAAACCTAAGTGGCATGAACCACCATCATCAACACAATATTGCCTTGGAAGTTCTCCAACAGCTCTGGCAGCTAAGTTAGCATGTTCTCCAAACTCAGCCGCTGCTTGAGAAGCAGACGTAGTATCCTTAAATTTCATGTTCCAATTCTGCTTGCCAACAGAAAAATTACCATTACCATCTACAGGAAATGCTTGCCCATGTTCAAAACTTTCATCGTTGAAACCTAAGTGGCATGAACCACCATCATCAACAAAATATTGCCTTGGAAGTTCTCCAACAGCTCTGGCAGCTAAGTTAGCATGTTCTCCAAACTCAGCCGCTGCTTGTGCAGCAGACGTAGTATCCTTAAATTTCATGTTCCAATTCTGCTTGCCAACAGAAAAATTACCATTACCATCTACAGGAAATGCTTGCCCATGTTCAAAACTTTCATCGTTGAAACCTAAGTGGCATGAACCACCATCATCAACAAAATATTGACTTGAAATTCTCTAACAGCTCTGGCAGCTAGGCTTGCATGTTCTCCAAACTCAGCCACTGCTTGAGCAGCAGAGGTAGTATCCTTAAATTTCATGTTCCAATTCTGCTTGCCAACAGAAAAATTACCATTACCATCTCAAGGAAATGCTTGCCCATGTTCAAAACTTTCATCGTTGAAACCTAAGTGGCATGAACCACCATCATCAACACAATATTTCCTTGAAAGTTCTCCAACAGCTCTGGCAGCTACGTTTGCATGTTCTCCAAACTCAGTCGCTGCTTGAGCAGCAGACGTAGTATCTTTAAATTTCATGTTCCAATTCTGCTTGCCAACTGAAAAATTACCATTACCATCTACAGGAAATGCTTGCCCATGTTCAAAACTTTCATCGTTGAAACCTAAGTGGCATGAACCACCGTAATCAACACAATATTGCCTTGAAAGTTCTCCAACAGCTCTGGCAGCTACGTTTGCATGTTCTCCAAACTCAGTCACTGCTTGAGCAGCAGACGTAGTATCTTTAAATTTCATGTTCCAATTCTGCTTGCCAACAGAAAAATTACCATTACCATCTCCAGGAAATGCTTGCCCATGTTCCAACCTTTCATCCTTGAAACCTAAGTGGCATGAACCACCGTAATCAACATAATATTGCTTTGAAAGTTCTCCAACAGCTCTGGCAGCTACGTTTGCATGTTCTCCAAACTCAGTCGCTGCTTGAGCAGCAGAGGTAGTATCCTTAAATTTCATGTTCCAATTCTGCTTGCCAATAGAAAAATTACCATTACCATCTCAAGGAAATGCTTGCCCATGTTCCAACCTTTCATCCTTGAAACCTAAGTGGCATGAACCACCATCATCAACACAATATTGCCTTGAAAGTTCTCCAACAGCTCTGGCAGCTAAGTTAGCATGTTCTCCAAACTCAGCCGCTGCTTGAGCAGCAGACGTAGTATCCTTAAATTTCATGTTCCAATTCTGCTTGCCAACAGAAAAATTACCATTACCATCTACAGGAAATGCTTGCCCATGTTCAAAACTTTCATCGTTGAAACCTAAGTGGCATGAACCACCATCATCAACACAATATTTCCTTGAAAGTTCTCCAACACCTCTGGCAGCTACGTTTGCATGTTCTCCAAACTCAGTCGCTGCTTGAGCAGCAGACGTAGTATCTTTAAATTTCATGTTCCAATTCTGCTTGCCAACTGAAAAATTACCATTACCATCTACAGGAAATGCTTGCCCATGTTCAAAACTTTCATCGTTGAAACCTAAGTTGCATGAACCACCGTAATCAACACAATATTGCCTTGAAAGTTCTCCAACAGCTCTGGCAGCTACGTTTGCATGTTCTCCAAACTCAGTCGCTGCTTGAGCAGCAGACGTAGTATCTTTAAATTTCATGTTCCAATTCTGCTTGCCAACAGAAAAATTACCATTACCATCTCAAGGAAATGCTTGCCCATGTTCAAAACTTTCATCGTTGAAACCTAAGTGGCATGAACCACCGTCATCAACACAATATTGCCTTGAAAGTTCTCCAACAGCTCTGGCAGCTAGGTTAGCATGTTCTCCAAACTCAGTCGCTGCTTGAGCAGCAGACGTAGTATCTTTAAATTTCATGTTCCAATTCTGCTTGCCAACAGAAAAATTACCATTACCATCTCCAGGAAATGCTTGCCCATGTTCCAACCTTTCATCCTTGAAACCTAAGTGGCATGAACCACCATCATCAACACAATATTGCCTTGGAAGTTCTCCAACAGCTCTGGCAGCTAAGTTAGCATGTTCTCCAAACTCAGCCGCTGCTTGAGAAGCAGACGTAGTATCCTTAAATTTCATGTTCCAATTCTGCTTGCCAACAGAAAAATTACCATTACCATCTACAGGAAATGCTTGCCCATGTTCAAAACTTTCATCGTTGAAACCTAAGTGGCATGAACCACCATCATCAACAAAATATTGCCTTGGAAGTTCTCCAACAGCTCTGGCAGCTAAGTTAGCATGTTCTCCAAACTCAGCCGCTGCTTGAGCAGCAGACGTAGTATCCTTAAATTTCATGTTCCAATTCTGCTTGCCAACAGAAAAATTACCATTACCATCTACAGGAAATGCTTGCCCATGTTCAAAACTTTCATCGTTGAAACCTAAGTGGCATGAACCACCATCATCAACAAAATATTGACTTGAAATTCTCTAACAGCTCTGGCAGCTAGGCTTGCATGTTCTCCAAACTCAGCCACTGCTTGAGCAGCAGAGGTAGTATCCTTAAATTTCATGTTCCAATTCTGCTTGCCAACAGAAAAATTACCATTACCATCTCAAGGAAATGCTTGCCCATGTTCAAAACTTTCATCGTTGAAACCTAAGTGGCATGAACCACCATCATCAACACAATATTTCCTTGAAAGTTCTCCAACAGCTCTGGCAGCTACGTTTGCATGTTCTCCAAACTCAGTCGCTGCTTGAGCAGCAGACGTAGTATCTTTAAATTTCATGTTCCAATTCTGCTTGCCAACTGAAAAATTACCATTACCATCTACAGGAAATGCTTGCCCATGTTCAAAACTTTCATCGTTGAAACCTAAGTGGCATGAACCACCGTAATCAACACAATATTGCCTTGAAAGTTCTCCAACAGCTCTGGCAGCTACGTTTGCACGTTCTCCAAACTCAGTCACTTCTTGAGCAGCAGACGTAGTATCTTTAAATTTCATGTTCCAATTCTGCTTGCCAACAGAAAAATTACCATTACCATCTCCAGGAAATGCTTGCCCATGTTCCAACCTTTCATCCTTGAAACCTAAGTGGCATGAACCACCGTAATCAACATAATATTGCCTTGAAAGTTCTCCAACAGCTCTGGCAGCTACGTTTGCATGTTCTCCAAACTCAGCCACTGCTTGAGCAGCAGAGGTAGTATCCTTAAATTTCATGTTCCAATTCTGCTTGCCAATAGAAAAATTACCATTACCATCTCAAGGAAATGCTTGCCCATGTTCCAACCTTTCATCCTTGAAACCTAAGTGGCATGAACCACCATCATCAACACAATATTGCCTTGAAAGTTCTCCAACAGCTCTGGCAGCTAAGTTAGCATGTTCTCCAAACTCAGCCGCTGCTTGAGCAGCAGACGTAGTATCCTTAAATTTCATGTTCCAATTCTGCTTGCCAACAGAAAAATTACCATTACCATCTACAGGAAATGCTTGCCCATGTTCAAAACTTTCATCGTTGAAACCTAAGTTGCATGAACCACCATCATCAATAAAATATTGCCTTGGAAGTTCTCCAACAGCTCTGGCAGCTAAGTTAGCATGTTCTCCAAACTCAGCCGCTGCTTGAGCAGCAGACGTAGTATCCTTAAATTTCATGTTCCAATTCTGCTTGCCAACAGAAAAATTACCATTACCATCTACAGGAAATGCTTGCCCATGTTCAAAACTTTCATCGTTGAAACCTAAGTGGCATGAACCACCATCATCAACAAAATATTGCCTTGGAAGTTCTCCAACAGCTCTGGCAGCTAAGTTAGCATGTTCTCCAAACTCAGCCGCTGCTTGAGCAGCAGACGTAGTATCCTTAAATTTCATGTTCCAATTCTGCTTGCCAACAAAAATTACCATTACCATCTACAGGAAATGCTTGCCCATGTTCAAAACTTTCATCGTTGAAACCTAAGTGGCATGAACCACCATCATCAACAAAATATTGCCTTGAAATTCTCCAACAGCTCTGGCAGCTAGGCTTGCATGTTCTCCAAACTCAGCCACTGCTTGAGCAGCAGAGGTAGTATCCTTAAATTTCATGTTCCAATTCTGCTTGCCAACAGAAAAATTACCATTACCATCTCAAGGAAATGCTTGCCCATGTTCCAACCTTTCATCCTTGAAACCTAAGTGGCATGAACCACCATCATCAACACAATATTGCCTTGAAAGTTCTCCAACAGCTCTGGCAGCTACGTTTGCATGTTCTCCAAACTCAGTCGCTGCTTGAGCAGCAGACGTAGTATCTTTAAATTTCATGTTCCAATTCTGCTTTCCAACAGAAAAATTAACATTACCATCTACAGGAAATGCTTGCCCATGTTCAAAACTTTCATCGTTGAAACCTAAGTGGCATGAACCACCATCATCAACACAATATTGCCTTGAATGTTCTCCAACAGCTCTGGCAGCTAGGCTTGCATGTTCTCCAAACTCAGCCGCTGCTTGAGCAACATAGGTAGCATCCATAAATTTCATGTTCCAATACTGCTAACCAACATAAAATTACCATTACCATCTCAAGGAAATGATTGCCCATGTTCCAACCTTTCAACTTTGAAACCTAAGTGGCATGAACCGCCATCATCAACGCAATATTTCCTTGAAAGTTCTACAGCAGCGTTGGCCGCTAGGCTTGCATGTTCTCCAAACTCAGCCGCTGCTTGAGCAGCAGAGGTAGTATCCTTAAATATCATGTTCCAATTCTGCTTGCCAACAGAAAAATTACCATTACCATATCCAGGAAATGCTTGCCCATGTTCAAAACTTTCATCGTTGAAACCTATGTGGCATGAACCACCATAATCAACATAATAATGCCTTGAAAGTTCTCCAACAGCTCTGGCAGCTAGGCTTGCATGTTCTCCAAACTCAGCCGCTGCTTGAGCAGCATAGGTAGCATCCCTAAATATCATGTTCCAATACTGCCTACCAACAGAAAAATTACCATTACCATCTCAAGGAAATGATTGCCCTAGTTCCAACCTTTCATCCTTGAAACCTAAGTGGCATGAACCGCCATCATCAACGCAATATTTCCTTGAAAGTTCTACAACAGCGCTGGCCGCTAGGCTTGCATGTTCTGCAAACTCAGTCGCTACTTGAGCAGCTGAGGTAGAATCCTCAAATTTCATGTTCCAATTCTGCTTGCCAACAGAAAAATTACCATTACCATCTCCAGGAAATGCTTGCCCATGTTCAAAACTTTCATCATTGTAACCTAAGTGGCATGAACTACCATCATCAACATAATATTGCCTTGAAAGTTCTACAACAGCTCTGGCAGCTAGGCTTGCATGTTCTGCAAACTCAGCCGCTGCTTGAGCAGCAGAGGTAGTATCCTTAAATTTCATGTTTCAATTCCGCTTGCCAACAGAAAAATTACCATTACCATCTCCAGGAAATGCTTGCCCATGTTCCAACCTTTCATCCTTGAAACCTAAGTGGCATGAACCACCATCATCAATACAATATTGCCTTGAAAGTTCTTCAACAGCTCTGGCAGCTAAGTTTGCATGTTCTCCAAACTCAGCCGCTGCTTGAGCAGCAGATGTAGTATCCTTACATTTCATGTTCCAATTCTGCTTGCCAACAGAAAAATTAAAATTACCATCTCAAGGAAATGATTGCCCATGTTCCAACCTTTCATCCTTGAAACCTAAGTGTCATGAACCACCATCACCAACACAATATTGCCTTGAAAGTTCTCCAACAGCTCTGGCAGCTAGGTTTGCATGTTCTC
The DNA here is from genome assembly GCF_000390325.3 of Nicotiana tomentosiformis. NCBI lineage: Eukaryota > Viridiplantae > Streptophyta > Magnoliopsida > Solanales > Solanaceae > Nicotiana > Nicotiana tomentosiformis. The sequence goes on from NW_027174614.1 coordinate 153,278, forward strand.
CAAACTCAGCCGCTGCTTGAGCAGCAGAGGTAGCATCCTTAAATTTCACATTCCAATACTGCCTACCAACAGAAAAATTACCATTACCATCTCAAGGAAATGATTGCCCATGTTCCAACCTTTCATCCTTGAAACCTAAGTTGCATGAACCACCATTATCAATACAATATTGCCTTGAAAGTTCTCCAACAGCTTTGGCAGCTAGGCTTGCATATTCTCCAAACTCAGCCGCTGCTTGAGCAGCAGAGGTAGTATCCTTAAATTTCATGTTCCAATTCTGCTAGCCAACAGAAAAATTACCATTACCATCTCCAGGAAATGCTTGCCCATGTTCCAACCTTACATCCTTAAAACCTAAGTGGCATGAACCACCATCATGAACATAATATTGCCTTGAAAGTTCTCCAACAGCTCTGGCAGCTAGACTTGCATGTTCTCCAAACTCAGCCGCTGCTTGAGCAGCATAGGTAGCATCCTTAAATTTCATGTTCCAATTCTGCTTGCCAACAGAAAAATTACCATTACCATCTCCAGGAAATGCTTGCCCATGTTCAAAACTTTCATCATTGTAACCTAAGTGGCATGAACTACCATCATCAACACAATATTGCCTTGAAAGTTCTACAACAGCTCTGGCAGCTAGGCTTGCATGTTCTGCAAACTCAGCCGCTGCTTGAGCAGCAGAGGTAGTATCCTTAAATTTCATGTTCCAATTCCGCTTGCCAACAGAAAAATTACCATTACCATCTCCAGGAAATGCTTGCCCATGTTCCAACCTTTCATCCTTGAAACCTAAGTGGCATGAACCACCATCATCAATACAATATTGCCTTGAAAGTTCTTCAACAGCTCTGGCAGCTAAGTTTGCATGTTCTCCAAACTCAGCCGCTGCTTGAGCAGCAGATGTAGTATCCTTACATTTCATGTTCCAATTCTGCTTGCCAACAGAAAAATTAAAATTACCATCTCAAGGAAATGATTGCCCATGTTCCAACCTTTCATCCTTGAAACCTAAGTGTCATGAACCACCATCACCAACACAATATTGCCTTGAAAGTTCTCCAACAGCTCTGGCAGCTAGGTTTGCATGTTCTCCAAACTCAGCCGCTGCTTGAGCAGCAGAGGTAGCATCCTTAAATTTCACATTCCAATACTGCCTACTAACAGAAAAATTACCATTACCATCTCAAGGAAATGATTGCCCATGTTCCAACCTTTCATCCTTGAAACCTAAGTTGCATGAACCACCATTATCAATACAATATTGCCTTGAAAGTTCTCCAACAGCTTTGGCAGCTAGGCTTGCATATTCTCCAAACTCAGCCGCTGCTTGAGCAGCAGAGGTAGTATCCTTAAATTTCATGTTCCAATTCTGCTAGCCAACAGAAAAATTACCATTACCATCTCCAGGAAACGCTTGCCCATGTTCCAACCTTACATCCTTAAAACCTAAGTGGCATGAACCACCATCATGAACATAATATTGCCTTGAAAGTTCTCCAACAGCTCTGGCAGCTAGACTTGCATGTTCTCCAAACTCAGCCGCTACTTGAGCAGCATAGGTAGCATCCTGAAATTTCATGTTCCAATACTGCCTACCAACAGAAAATTACCATTACCATCTCAAGGAAATGATTGTCCATGTTCCAACCTTTCAACCTTGAAACCTAAGTGGCATGAACCGCCATCATCAACGCAATATTTCCTTGAAAGTTCTACAACAGCGTTGGCCGCTAGGCTTGCATGTTCTCCAAACTCAGCCGCTGCTTGAGCAGCAGAGGTAGTATCCTTAAATATCATGTTCCAATTCTGCTTGCCAACAGAAAAATTACCATTACCATCTCAAGGAAATGCTTGCCCATGTTCCAACCTTTCATCCTTGAAACCTAAGTGGCATGAACCACCATCATCAACACAATATTGCCTTGAAAGTTCTCCAACAGCTCTGGCAGCTACGTTTGCATGTTCTCCAAACTCAGTCGCTGCTTGAGCAGCAGACGTAGTATCTTTAAATTTCATGTTCCAATTCTGCTTGCCAACAGAAAAATTAACATTACCATCTACAAGAAATGCTTGCCCATGTTCAAAACTTTCATCGTTGAAACCTAAGTAGCATGAACCACCATCATCAACACAATATTTCCTTGAAAGTTCTCCAACAACTCTGGCAGCTACGTTTGCATGTTCTCCTTAGTCAGTCGCTGCTTGAGCAGCAGACGTAGTATCTTTAAATTTCATGTTCCAATTCTGCTTGCCAACTGAAAAATTACCATTACCATCTACAGGAAATGCTTGCCCATGTTCAAAACTTTCATCGTTGAAACCCAAGTGGCATGAACCACCGTAATCAACACAATATTGCCTTGAAAGTTCTCCAATAGCTCTGGCAGCTATGTTTGCATGTTCTCCAAACTCAGTCGCTGCTTGAGCAGCAGACGTAGTATTTTTAAATTTAATGTTCCAATTCTGCTTGCCAACAGAAAAATTACCATTACCATCTCAAGGAAATGCTTGCCCATGTTCAAAACTTTCATCGTTGAAACCTAAGTGGCATGAACCACCGTCATCAACACAATATTGCCTTGAAAGTTCTCCAACAGCTCTGGCAGCTAGGCTAGCATGTTCTCCAAACTCAGTCGCTACTTGAGCAGCTGAGGTAGTATCCTTAAATTTCATGTTCCAATTCTGCTTGCCAACAGAAAAATTACCATTACCATCTCAAGGAAATGCTTGCCCATGTTCCAACCTTTCAACCTTGAAACCTAAGTGGCATGAACCACCATCATCAACACAATATTTCCTTGAAAGTTCTCCAACAGCTCTGGCAGCTACGTTTGCATGTTCTCCAAACTCAGTCGCTGCTTGAGCAGCAGACGTAGTATCTTTAAATTTCATGTTCCAATTCTGCTTTCCAACAGAAAAATTAACATTACCATCTACAGGAAATGCTTGCCCATGTTCAAAACTTTCATCGTTGAAACCTAAGTGGCATGAACCACCATCATCAACACAATATTGCCTTGAATGTTCTCCAACAGCTCTGGCAGCTAGGCTTGCATGTTCTCCAAACTCAGCCGCTGCTTGAGCAACATAGGTAGCATCCATAAATTTCATGTTCCAATACTGCCTACCAACATAAAATTACCATTACCATCTCAAGGAAATGATTGCCCATGTTCCAACCTTTCAACCTTGAAACCTAAGTGGCATGAACCGCCATCATCAACGCAATATTTCCTTGAAAGTTCTACAGCAGCGTTTGCCGCTAGGCTTGCATGTTCTCCAAACTCAGCCGCTGCTTGAGCAGCAGAGGTAGTATCCTTAAATATCATGTTCCAATTCTGCTTGCCAACAGAAAAATTACCATTACCATATCCAGGAAATGCTTGCCCATGTTCAAAACTTTCATCGTTGAAACCTATGTGGCATGAACCACCATAATCAACATAATAATTCCTTGAAAGTTCTCCAACAGCTCTGGCAGCTAGGCTTGCATGTTCTCCAAACTCAGCCGCTGCTTGAGCAGCATAGGTAGCATCCTTAAATATCATGTTCCAATACTGCCTACCAACAGAAAAATTACCACTACCATCTCAAGGAAATGATTGCCCATGTTCCAACCTTTCATACTTGAAACCTAAGTGGTATGAACCGCCATCATCAACGCAATATTTCCTTGAAAGTTCTACAACAGCGCTGGCCGCTAGGCTTGCATGTTCTGCAAACTCAGTCGCTACTTGAGCAGCTGAGGTAGAATCCTCAAATTTCATGTTCCAATTCTGCTTGCCAACAGAAAAATTACCATTACCATCTCCAGGAAATGCTTGCCCATGTTCAAAACTTTCATCGTTGTAACCTAAGTGGCATGAACTACCATCATCAACACAATATTGCCTTGAAAGTTCTACAACAGCTCTGGCAGCTAGGCTTGCATGTTCTGCAAACTCAGCCGCTGCTTGAGCAGCAGAGGTAGTATCCTTAAATTTCATGTTCCAATTCCGCTTGCCAACAGAAAAATTACCATTACCATCTCCAGGAAATGCTTGCCCATGTTCCAACCTTTCATCCTTGAAACCTAAGTGGCATGAACCACCATCATCAATACAATATTGCCTTGAAAGTTCTTCAACAGCTCTGGCAGCTAAGTTTGCATGTTCTCCAAACTCAGCCGCTGCTTGAGCAGCAGATGTAGTATCCTTACATTTCATGTTCCAATTCTGCTTGCCAACAGAAAAATTAAAATTACCATCTCAAGGAAATGATTGCCCATGTTCCAACCTTTCATCCTTGAAACCTAAGTGTCATGAACCACCATCACCAACACAATATTGCCTTGAAAGTTCTCCAACAGCTCTGGCAGCTAGGTTTGCATGTTCTCCAAACTCAGCCGTTGCTTGAGCAGCAGAGGTAGCATCCTTAAATTTCACATTCCAATACTGCCTACCAACAGAAAAATTACCATTACCATCTCAAGGAAATGATTGCCCATGTTCCAACCTTTCATCCTTGAAACCTAAGTTGCATGAACCACCATTATCAATACAATATTGCCTTGAAAGTTCTCCAACAGCTTTGGCAGCTAGGCTTGCATATTCTCCAAACTCAGCCGCCGCTTGAGCAGCAGAGGTAGTATCCTTAAATTTCATATTCCAATTCTGCTAGCCAACAGAAAAATTACCATTACCATCTCCAGGAAACGCTTGCCCATGTTCCAACCTTACATCCTTAAAACCTAAGTGGCATGAACCACCATCATGAACATAATATTGCCTTGAAAGTTCTCCAACAGCTCTGGCAGCTAGACTTGCATGTTCTCCAAACTCAGCCGCTGCTTGAGCAGCATAGGTAGCATCCTTAAATTTCATGTTCCAATACTGCCTACCAACAGAAAATTACCATTACCATCTCAAGGAAATGATTGTCCATGTTCCATCCTTTCAACCTTGAAACCTAAGTGGCATGAACCGCCATCATCAACGCAATATTTCCTTGAAAGTTCTACAACAGCGTTGGCCGCTAGGCTTGCATGTTCTCCAAACTCAGCCGCTGCTTGAGCAGCAGAGGTAGTATCCTTAAATATCATGTTCCAATTCTGCTTGCCAACAGAAAAATTACCATTACCATCTCAAGGAAATGCTTGCCCATGTTCCAACCTTTCATCCTTGAAACCTAAGTGGCATGAACCACCATCATCAACACAATATTGCCTTGAAAGTTCTCCAACAGCTCTGGCAGCTACGTTTGCATGTTCTCCAAACTCAGTCGCTGCTTGAGCAGCAGACGTAGTATCTTTAAATTTCATGTTCCAATTCTGCTTGCCAACAGAAAAATTAACATTACCATCTACAAGAAATGCTTGCCCATGTTCAAAACTTTCATCGTTGAAACCTAAGTGGCATGAACCACCATCATCAACACAATATTTCCTTGAAAGTTCTCCAACAGCTCTGGCAGCTACGTTTGCATGTTCTTCTTACTCAGTCGCTGCTTGAGCAGCAGACGTAGTATCTTTAAATTTCATGTTCCAATTCTGCTTGCCAACTGAAAAATTACCATTACCATCTACAGGAAATGCTTGCCCATGTTCAAAACTTTCATCGTTGAAACCCAAGTGGCATGAACCACCGTAATCAACACAATATTGCCTTGAAAGTTCTCCAATAGCTCTGGCAGCTATGTTTGCATGTTCTCCAAACTCAGTCGCTGCTTGAGCAGCAGACGTAGTATTTTTAAATTTCATGTTCCAATTCTGCTTGCAAACAGAAAAATTACCATTACCATCTCAAGGAAATGCTTGCCCATGTTCAAAACTTTCATCGTTGAAACCTAAGTGGCATGAACCACCGTCATCAACACAATATTGCCTTGAAAGTTCTCCAACAGCTCTGGCAGCTAGGCTAGCATGTTCTCCAAACTCAGTCGCTACTTGAGCAGCTGAGGTAGTATCCTTAAATTTCATGTTCCAATTCTGCTTGCCAACAGAAAAATTACCATTACCATCTCAAGGAAATGCTTGCCCATGTTCCAACCTTTCAACCTTGAAACCTAAGTGGCATGAACCACCATCATCAACACAATATTTCCTTGAAAGTTCTCCAACAGCTCTGGCAGCTACGTTTGCATGTTCTCCAAACTCAGCCGCTGCTTGAGCAGCAGAGGTAGTATCCTTAAATATCATGTTCCAATTCTGCTTGCCAACAGAAAAATTACCATTACCATCTCAAGGAAATGCTTGCCCATGTTCCAACCTTTCATCCTTGAAACCTAAGTGGCATGAACCACTATCATCAACACAATATTGCCTTGAAAGTTCTCCAACAGCTCTGGAAGCTACGTTTGCATGTTCTCCAAACTCAATCGCTGCTTGAGCAGCAGACGTAGTATCTTTAAATTTCATGTTCCAATTCTGCTTGCCAACAGAAAAATTAACATTTCCATCTACAGGAAATGCTTGCCCATGTTCAAAACATTCATCGTTGAAACCTAAGTGGCATGAACCACCATCATCAACACAATATTTCCTTGAAAGTTCTCCAACAGCTCTGGCAGCTACGTTTGCATGTTCTCCAAACTCAGTCGCTGCTTGAGCAGCAGACGTAGTATCTTTAAATTTCATGTTCCAATTCTGCTTGCCAACTGAAAAATTACCATTACCATCTACAGGAAATGCTTGCCCATGTTCAAAACTTTCATCGTTGAAACCTAAGTGGCATGAACCACCATCATCAACACAATATTGCCTTGAAAGTTCTCCAACAGCTCTGGCAGCTAGGCTTGCATGTTCTCCAAACTCAGTCGCTACTTGAGCAGCTGAGGTAGTATCCTTAAATTTCATGTTCCAATTCTGCTTGCCAACAGAAAAATTACCATTACCATCTCAAGGAAATGCTTGCCCATGTTCCAACCTTTCAACCTTGAAACCTAAGTGGCATGAACCGCCATCATCAACGCAATATTTCCTTGAAAGTTCTACAACAGCGTTGGCCGCTAGGCTTGCATGTTCTCCAAACTCAGCCGCTGCTTGAGCAGCAGAGGTAGTATCCTTAAATATCATGTTCCAATTCTGCTTGCCAACAGAAAAATTACCATTACCATCTCAAGGAAATGCTTGCCCATGTTCCAACCTTTCATCCTTGAAACCTAAGTGGCATGAACCACTATCATCAACACAATATTGCCTTGAAAGTTCTCCAACAGCTCTGGAAGCTACGTTTGCATGTTCTCCAAACTCAATCGCTGCTTGAGCAGCAGACGTAGTATCTTTAAATTTCATGTTCCAATTCTGCTTGCCAACAGAAAAATTAACATTTCCATCTACAGGAAATGCTTGCCCATGTTCAAAACATTCATCGTTGAAACCTAAGTGGCATGAACCACCATCATCAACACAATATTTCCTTGAAAGTTCTCCAACAGCTCTGGCAGCTACGTTTGCATGTTCTCCAAACTCAGTCGCTGCTTGAGCAGCAGACGTAGTATTTTTAAATTTCATGTTCCAATTCTGCTTGCAAACAGAAAAATTACCATTACCATCTCAAGGAAATGCTTGCCCATGTTCAAAACTTTCATCGTTGAAACCTAAGTGGCATGAACCACCGTCATCAACACAATATTGCCTTGAAAGTTCTCCAACAGCTCTGGCAGCTAGGCTAGCATGTTCTCCAAACTCAGTCGCTACTTGAGCAGCTGAGGTAGTATCCTTAAATTTCATGTTCCAATTCTGCTTGCCAACAGAAAAATTACCATTACCATCTCAAGGAAATGCTTGCCCATGTTCCAACCTTTCAACCTTGAAACCTAAGTGGCATGAACCACCATCATCAACACAATATTTCCTTGAAAGTTCTCCAACAGCTCTGGCAGCTACGTTTGCATGTTCTCCAAACTCAGCCGCTGCTTGAGCAGCAGAGGTAGTATCCTTAAATATCATGTTCCAATTCTGCTTGCCAACAGAAAAATTACCATTACCATCTCAAGGAAATGCTTGCCCATGTTCCAACCTTTCATCCTTGAAACCTAAGTGGCATGAACCACTATCATCAACACAATATTGCCTTGAAAGTTCTCCAACAGCTCTGGAAGCTACGTTTGCATGTTCTCCAAACTCAATCGCTGCTTGAGCAGCAGACGTAGTATCTTTAAATTTCATGTTCCAATTCTGCTTGCCAACAGAAAAATTAACATTTCCATCTACAGGAAATGCTTGCCCATGTTCAAAACATTCATCGTTGAAACCTAAGTGGCATGAACCACCATCATCAACACAATATTTCCTTGAAAGTTCTCCAACAGCTCTGGCAGCTACGTTTGCATGTTCTCCAAACTCAGTCGCTGCTTGAGCAGCAGACGTAGTATCTTTAAATTTCATGTTCCAATTCTGCTTGCCAACTGAAAAATTACCATTACCATCTACAGGAAATGCTTGCCCATGTTCAAAACTTTCATCGTTGAAACCTAAGTGGCATGAACCACCATCATCAACACAATATTGCCTTGAAAGTTCTCCAACAGCTCTGGCAGCTAGGCTTGCATGTTCTCCAAACTCAGTCGCTACTTGAGCAGCTGAGGTAGTATCCTTAAATTTCATGTTCCAATTCTGCTTGCCAACAGAAAAATTACCATTACCATCTCAAGGAAATGCTTGCCCATGTTCCAACCTTTCAACCTTGAAACCTAAGTGGCATGAACCGCCATCATCAACGCAATATTTCCTTGAAAGTTCTACAACAGCGTTGGCCGCTAGGCTTGCATGTTCTCCAAACTCAGCCGCTGCTTGAGCAGCAGAGGTAGTATCCTTAAATATCATGTTCCAATTCTGCTTGCCAACAGAAAAATTACCATTACCATCTCAAGGAAATGCTTGCCCATGTTCCAACCTTTCATCCTTGAAACCTAAGTGGCATGAACCACCATCATCAACACAATATTTCCTTGAAAGTTCTCCAACAGCTCTGGCAGCTACGTTTGCATGTTCTCCTTACTCAGTCGGTGCTTGAGCAGCAGACGTAGTATCTTTAAATTTCATGTTCCAATTCTGCTTGCCAACTGAAAAATTACCATTACCATCTACAGGAAATGCTTGCCCATGTTCAAAACTTTCATCGTTGAAACCCAAGTGGCATGAACCACCGTAATCAACACAATATTGCCTTGAAAGTTCTCCAATAGCTCTGGCAGCTATGTTTGCATGTTCTCCAAACTCAGTCGCTGCTTGAGCAGCAGACGTAGTATTTTTAAATTTCATGTTCCAATTCTGCTTGCCAACAGAAAAATTACCATTACCATCTCAAGGAAATGCTTGCCCATGTTCAAAACATTCATCGTTGAAACCTAAGTGGCATGAACCACCGTCATCAACACAATATTGCCTTGAAAGTTCTACAACAGCTCTGGCAGCTAGGCTTGCATGTTCTCCAAACTCAGTCGCTACTTGAGCAGCTGAGGTAGTATCCTTAAATTTCATGTTCCAATTCTGCTTGCCAACAGAAAAATTACCATTACCATCTCAAGGAAATGCTTGCCCATGTTCCAACCTTGAAACCTAAGTGGCATGAACCACCATCATCAACACAATATTTCCTTGAAAGTTCTCCAACAGCTCTGGCAGCTACATTTGCATGTTCTCCAAACTCAGCCGCTTCTTGAGCAGCAGAGGTAGTATCCTTAAATATCATGTTCCAATTCTGCTTGCCAACAGAAAAATTACCATTACCATCTCAAGGAAATGCTTGCCCATGTTCCAACCTTTCATCCTTGAAACCTAAGTGGCATGAACCACTATCATCAACACAATATTGCCTTGAAAGTTCTCCAACAGCTCTGGAAGCTACGTTTGCATGTTCTCCAAACTCAATCGCTGCTTGAGCAGCAGACGTGGTATCTTTAAATTTCATGTTCCAATTCTGCTTGCCAACAGAAAAATTAACATTTCCATCTACAGGAAATGCTTGCCCATGTTCAAAACTTTCATCGTTGAAACCTAAGTGGCATGAACCACCATCATCAACACAATATTTCCTTGAAAGTTCTCCAACAGCTCTGGCAGCTACGTTTGCATGTTCTCCAAACTCAGTCGCTGCTTGAGCAGCAGACGTAGTATCTTTAAATTTCATGTTCCAGTTCTGCTTGCCAACTGAAAAATTACCATTACCATCTACAGGAAATGCTTGCCCATGTTCAAAACTTTCATCGTTGAAACCTAAGTGGCATGAACCACCGTCATCAACACAATATTGCCTTGAAAGTTCTCCAACAGCTCTGGCAGCTAGGCTTGCATGTTCTCCAAACTCAGTCGCTACTTGAGCAGCTGAGGTAGTATCCTTAAATTTCATGTTCCAATTCTGCTTGCCAACAGAAAAATTACCATTACCATCTCAAGGAAATGCTTGCCCATGTTCCAACCTTTCATCCTTGAAACCAAAGTGGCATTAACCACCATCATCAACACAATATTGCCTTGAAAGTTCTCCAACAGCTCTGGCAGCTACGTTTGCATGTTCTCAAAACTCAGTCGCTGCTTGAGCAACAGACGTAGTATCTTTAAATTTCATGTTCCAATTCTGCTTGCCAACTGAAAAATTACCATTACCATCTACAGGAAATGCTTGCCCATGTTCAAAACTTTAATCGTTGAAACCTAAGTGGCATGAACCACCGTCATCAACACAATATTGCCTTGAAAGTTCTCCAACAGCACTGGCAGCTAGGCTTGCATGTTCTCCAAACTCAGCCGCTGCTTGAGCAGCATAGGTAGCATCCTTAAATTTCATGTTCCAATACTGCCTACCAACAGAAAAATTACCATTACCATCTCAAGGAAATGATTGCCCTTGTTCCAACCTTTCAACCTTGAAACCTAAGTGGCATGAACCGCCATCATCAACGCAATATTTCCTTGAAAGTTCTACAACAGCGCTGGCTGCCAGGCTTGCATGTTCTCCAAACTCAGCCGCTGCTTGAGCAGCAGAGGTAGTATCCTTAAATATCATGTTCCAATTCTACTTGCCAACAGAAAAATTACCATTACCATCTCCAGGAAATGCTTGCCCATGTTCAAAACTTTCATCGTTGAAACCTATGTGGCATGAACCACCATCATCAACATAATATTGCCTTGAAAGTTCTCCAACAGCTCTGGCAGCTAGGCTTGCATGTTCTCCAAACTCAGCCGCTGCTTGAGCAGTATAGGTAGCATCCTTAAATTTCATGTTCCAATACTGCCTACCAACAGAAAAATTACCATTACCATCTCAAGGAAATGATTGCCCATGTTCCAACGTTTCATCCTTGAAACCTAAGTGGCATGAACCGCCATCATCAACGCAATATTTCCTTGAAAGTTCTACAACAGCGCTGGCCGCTAGGCTTGCATGTTCTGCAAACTCAGTCGCTACTTGAGCAGCTGAGGTAGAATCCTCAAATTTCATGTTCCAATTCTGCTTGCCAACAGAACAATTACCATTACCATCTCCAGGAAATGCTTGCCCATGTTCAAACTTTTCATCGTTGTAACCTAAGTGGCATGAACTACCATCATCAACACAATATTGCCTTGAAAGTTCTACAACAGCTCTGGCAGCTAGGCTTGCATGTTCTGCAAACTCAGCCGCTGCTTGAGCAGCAGAGGTAGCATCCTTAAATTTCACGTTCCAATACTGCCTAACAACAGAAAAATTACCATTACCATCTCAAGGAAATGATTGCCCATGTTCCAACCTTTCATCCTTGAAACCTAAGTGGCATGAACCACCATTATCAATACAATATTGCCTTGAAAGTTCTCCAACAACTTTGGCAGCTAGGCTTGCATATTCTCCAAACTCAGCCGCTGCTTGAGCAGCATAGGTAGTATCCTTAAATTTCATGTTCCAATTTTGCTAGCCAACAGAAAAATTACCATTACCATCTCCAGGAAGCGCTTGCCCATGTTCCAACCTTACATCCTTAAAACCTAAGTGGCATGAACCACCAACATGAACATAATATTGCCTTGAAAGTTCTCCAACAGCTCTGGCAGCTAGGCTTGCATGTTCTCCAAACTCAGCCTCTACTTGAGCAGCAGAGGTAGCATCCTTAAATTTCCTGTTCCAATACTGCCTACCAACAGAAAAATTACCATTACCATCTCAAGGAAATGATTGCCCATGTTCCAACCTTTCATCCTTGAAACCTAAGTGGCATGAACCGCCATCATCAACGCAATATTTCCTTGAAAGTTCTACAACAGCGTTGGCCGCTAGGCTTGCATGTTCTCCAAACTCAGCCGCTGCTTGAGCAGCAGAGGTAGTATCCTTAAATATCATGTTCCAATTCTGCTTGCCAACAGAAAAATTACCATTACCATCTCAAGGAAATGCTTGCCCATGTTCCAACCTTTCATCCTTGAAACCTAAGTGGCATGAACCACCATCATCAACACAATATTGCCTTGAAAGTTCTCCAACAGCTCTGGCAGCTACGTTTGCATGTTCTCCAAACTCAGTCGCTGCTTGAGCAGCAGACGTAGTATCTTTAAATTTCATGTTCCAATTCTGCTTGCCAACAGAAAAATTAACATTACCATCTACAAGAAATGCTTGCCCATGTTCAAAACTTTCATCGTTGAAACCTAAGTGGCATGAACCACCATCATCAACACAATATTTCCTTGAAAGTTCTCCAACAGCTCTGGCAGCTACGTTTGCATGTTCTTCTTACTCAGTCGCTGCTTGAGCAGCAGACGTAGTATCTTTAAATTTCATGTTCCAATTCTGCTTGCCAACTGAAAAATTACCATTACCATCTACAGGAAATGCTTGCCCATGTTCAAAACTTTCATCGTTGAAACCCAAGTGGCATGAACCACCGTAATCAACACAATATTGCCTTGAAAGTTCTCCAATAGCTCTGGCAGCTATGTTTGCATGTTCTCCAAACTCAGTCGCTGCTTGAGCAGCAGACGTAGTATTTTTAAATTTCATGTTCCAATTCTGCTTGCAAACAGAAAAATTACCATTACCATCTCAAGGAAATGCTTTCCCATGTTCAAAACTTTCATCGTTGAAACCTAAGTGGCATGAACCACCGTCATCAACACAATATTGCCTTGAAAGTTCTCCAACAGCTCTGGCAGCTAGGCTAGCATGTTCTCCAAACTCAGTCGCTACTTGAGCAGCTGAGGTAGTATCCTTAAATTTCATGTTCCAATTCTGCTTGCCAACAGAAAAATTACCATTACCATCTCAAGGAAATGCTTGCCCATGTTCCAACCTTTCAACCTTGAAACCTAAGTGGCATGAACCACCATCATCAACACAATATTTCCTTGAAAGTTCTCCAACAGCTCTGGCAGCTACGTTTGCATGTTCTCCAAACTCAGCCGCTGCTTGAGCAGCAGAGGTAGTATCCTTAAATATCATGTTCCAATTCTGCTTGCCAACAGAAAAATTACCATTACCATCTCAAGGAAATGCTTGCCCATGTTCCAACCTTTCATCCTTGAAACCTAAGTGGCATGAACCACTATCATCAACACAATATTGCCTTGAAAGTTCTCCAACAGCTCTGGAAGCTACGTTTGCATGTTCTCCAAACTCAATCGCTGCTTGAGCAGCAGACGTAGTATCTTTAAATTTCATGTTCCAATTCTGCTTGCCAACAGAAAAATTAACATTTCCATCTACAGGAAATGCTTGCCCATGTTCAAAACTTTCATCGTTGAAACCTAAGTGGCATGAACCACCATCATCAACACAATATTTCCTTGAAAGTTCTCCAACAGCTCTGGCAGCTACGTTTGCATGTTCTCCAAACTCAGTCGCTGCTTGAGCAGCAGACGTAGTATCTTTAAATTTCATGTTCCAATTCTGCTTGCCAACTGAAAAATTACCATTACCATCTACAGGAAATGCTTGCCCATGTTCAAAACTTTCATCGTTGAAACCTAAGTGGCATGAACCACCATCATCAACACAATATTGCCTTGAAAGTTCTCCAACAGCTCTGGCAGCTAGTCTTGCATGTTCTCCAAACTCAGTCGCTACTTGAGCAGCTGAGGTAGTATCCTTAAATTTCATGTTCCAATTCTGCTTGCCAACAGAAAAATTACCATTACCATCTCAAGGAAATGCTTGCCCATGTTCCAACCTTTCAACCTTGAAACCTAAGTGGCATGAACCGCCATCATCAACGCAATATTTCCTTGAAAGTTCTACAACAGCGTTGGCCGCTAGGCTTGCATGTTCTCCAAACTCAGCCGCTGCTTGAGCAGCAGAGGTAGTATCCTTAAATATCATGTTCCAATTCTGCTTGCCAACAGAAAAATTACCATTACCATCTCAAGGAAATGCTTGCCCATGTTCCAACCTTTCATCCTTGAAACCTAAGTGGCATGAACCACCATCATCAACACAATATTTCCTTGAAAGTTCTCCAACAGCTCTGGCAGCTACGTTTGCATGTTCTCCTTACTCAGTCGGTGCTTGAGCAGCAGACGTAGTATCTTTAAATTTCATGTTCCAATTCTGCTTGCCAACTGAAAAATTACCATTACCATCTACAGGAAATGCTTGCCCATGTTCAAAACTTTCATCGTTGAAACCCAAGTGGCATGAACCACCGTAATCAACACAATATTGCCTTGAAAGTTCTCCAATAGCTCTGGCAGCTATGTTTGCATGTTCTCCAAACTCAGTCGCTGCTTGAGCAGCAGACGTAGTATTTTTAAATTTCATGTTCCAATTCTGCTTGCCAACAGAAAAATTACCATTACCATCTCAAGGAAATGCTTGCCCATGTTCAAAACTTTCATCGTTGAAACCTAAGTGGCATGAACCACCGTCATCAACACAATATTGCCTTGAAAGTTCTACAACAGCTCTGGCAGCTAGGCTTGCATGTTCTCCAAACTCAGTCGCTACTTGAGCAGCTGAGGTAGTATCCTTAAATTTCATTTTCCAATTCTGCTTGCCAACAGAAAAATTACCATTACCATCTCAAGGAAATGCTTGCCCATGTTCCAACCTTGAAACCTAAGTGGCATGAACCACCATCATCAACACAATATTTCCTTGAAAGTTCTCCAACAGCTCTGGCAGCTACGTTTGCATGTTCTCCAAACTCAGCCGCTTCTTGAGCAGCAGAGGTAGTATCCTTAAATATCATGTTCCAATTCTGCTTGCCAACAGAAAAATTACCATTACCATCTCAAGGAAATGCTTGCCCATGTTCCAACCTTTCATCCTTGAAACCTAAGTGGCATGAACCACTATCATCAACACAATATTGCCTTGAAAGTTCTCCAACAGCTCTGGAAGCTACGTTTGCATGTTCTCCAAACTCAATCGCTGCTTGAGCAGCAGACGTAGTATCTTTAAATTTCATGTTCCAATTCTGCTTGCCAACAGAAAAATTAACATTTCCATCTACAGGAAATGCTTGCCCATGTTCAAAACTTTCATCGTTGAAACCTAAGTGGCATGAACCACCATCATCAACACAATATTTCCTTGAAAGTTCTCCAACAGCTCTGGCAGCTACGTTTGCATGTTCTCCAAACTCAGTCGCTGCTTGAGCAGCAGACGTAGTATCTTTAAATTTCATGTTCCAGTTCTGCTTGCCAACTGAAAAATTACCATTACCATCTACAGGAAATGCTTGCCCATGTTCAAAACTTTCATCGTTGAAACCTAAGTGGCATGAACCACCGTCATCAACACAATATTGCCTTGAAAGTTCTCCAACAGCTCTGGCAGCTAGGCTTGCATGTTCTCCAAACTCAGTCGCTACTTGAGCAGCTGAGGTAGTATCCTTAAATTTCATGTTCCAATTCTGCTTGCCAACAGAAAAATTACCATTACCATCTCAAGGAAATGCTTGCCCATGTTCCAACCTTTCATCCTTGAAACCAAAGTGGCATGAACCACCATCATCAACACAATATTGCCTTGAAAGTTCTCCAACAGCTCTGGCAGCTACGTTTGCATGTTCTCAAAACTCAGTCGCTGCTTGAGCAACAGACGTAGTATCTTTAAATTTCATGTTCCAATTCTGCTTGCCAACTGAAAAATTACCATTACCATCTACAGGAAATGCTTGCCCATGTTCAAAACTTTAATCGTTGAAACCTAAGTGGCATGAACCACCGTCATCAACACAATATTGCCTTGAAAGTTCTCCAACAGCACTGGCAGCCAGGCTTGCATGTTCTCCAAACTCAGCCGCTGCTTGAGCAGCATAGGTAGCATCCTTAAATTTCATGTTCCAATACTGCCTACCAACAGAAAAATTACCATTACCATCTCAAGGAAATGATTGCCCTTGTTCCAACCTTTCAACCTTGAAACCTAAGTGGCATGAACCGCCATCATCAACGCAATATTTCCTTGAAAGTTCTACAACAGCGCTGGCTGCCAGGCTTGCATGTTCTCCAAACTCAGCCGCTGCTTGAGCAGCAGAGGTAGTATCCTTAAATATCATGTTCCAATTCTACTTGCCAACAGAAAAATTACCATTACCATCTCCAGGAAATGCTTGCCCATGTTCAAAACTTTCATCGTTGAAACCTATGTGGCATGAACCACCATCATCAACATAATATTGCCTTGAAAGTTCTCCAACAGCTCTGGCAGCTAGGCTTGCATGTTCTCCAAACTCAGCCGCTGCTTGAGCAGTATAGGTAGCATCCTTAAATTTCATGTTCCAATACTGCCTACCAACAGAAAAATTACCATTACCATCTCAAGGAAATGATTGCCCATGTTCCAACGTTTCATCCTTGAAACCTAAGTGGCATGAACCGCCATCATCAACGCAATATTTCCTTGAAAGTTCTACAACAGCGCTGGCCGCTAGGCTTGCATGTTCTGCAAACTCAGTCGCTACTTGAGCAGCTGAGGTAGAATCCTCAAATTTCATGTTCCAATTCTGCTTGCCAACAGAACAATTACCATTACCATCTCCAGGAAATGCTTGCCCATGTTCAAAATTTTCATCGTTGTAACCTAAGTGGCATGAACCACCATCATCAATATAATATTGCCTTGAAACTTCTCCAACAGCTCTGGCAGCTAGGCTTGCATGTTCTCCAAACTCAGCCGCTGCTTGAGCAGCAGAGGTAGCATCCTTAAATTTCACGTTCCAATACTGCCTACCAACAGAAAAATTACCATTACCATCTCAAGGAAATGATTGCCCATGTTCCAACCTTTCATCCTTGAAACCTAAGTGGCATGAACCACCATTATCAATACAATATTGCCTTGAAAGTTCTCCAACAACTTTGGCAGCTAGGCTTGCATATTCTCCAAACTCAGCCGCTGCTTGAGCAGCAGAGGTAGTATCCTTAAATTTCATGTTCCAATTTTGCTAGCCAACAGAAAAATTACCATTACCATCTCCAGGAAGCGCTTGCCCATGTTCCAACCTTACATCCTTAAAACCTAAGTGGCATGAACCACCATCATGAACATAATATTGCCTTGAAATTTCTCCAACAGCTCTGGCAGCTAGGCTTGCATGTTCTCCAAACTCAGCCTCTACTTGAGCAGCAGAGGTAGCATCCTTAAATTTCCTGTTCCAATACTGCCTACCAACAGAAAAATTACCATTACCATCTCAAGGAAATGATTGCCCATGTTCCAACCTTTCATCCTTGAAACCTAAGTGGCATGAACCGCCATCATCAACATAATATTTCCTTGAAAGTTCTACAACAGCGCTGGCTGCTAAGCTTGCATGTTCTCCAAACTCAGCCGCTGCTTGAGCAGCAGAGGTAGTATCCTTAAATTTCATGTTCCAATTCTGCTAGCCAACAGAAAAATTACCATTACCATCTCCAGGAAACGCTTACCCATGTTCCAACCTTTCATCCTTAAAACCTAAGTGGCATGAACCACCATCATGAACATAATATTGCCTTGAATGTTCTCCAACAGCTCTGGCAGCTAGGCTTGCATGTTCTCCAAACTCAGCCTCTACTTGAGAAGCAGAGGTAGCATCCTTAAATTTCCTGTTCCAATACTGCCTACCAACAGAAAAATTACCATTACCATCTCAAGGAAATGATTGCCCATTTTCCAACCTTTCATCCTTGAAACCTAAGTGGCATGAACCACCATTAACAATACAATATTGCCTTGAAAGTTCTCCAACAGCTTTGGCAGCTAGGCTTGCATATTCTCCAAACTCAGCCGCTGCTTGAGCAGCAGAGGTAGTATCCTTAAATTTCATGTTCCAATTCTGCTAGCCAACAGAAAAATTACCATTACCATCTCCAGGAAACGCTTGCCCATGTTCCAACCTTACATCCTTAAAACCTAAGTGGCATGAACCACCATCATGAACATAATATTGCCTTGAAAGTTCTCCAACAGCTCTGGCAGCTAGGCTTGCATGTTCTCCAAACTCAGCCTCTACTTGAGCAGCAGAGGTAGCATCCTTAAATTTCCTGTTCCAATACTCCCTACCAACAGAAAAATTACCATTACCATCTCAAGGAAATGATTGCCCATGTTCCAACCTTTCATCCTTGAAACCTAAGTGGCATGAACCGCCATCATCAACATATTATTTCCTTGAAAGTTCTACAACAGCGCTGGCTGCTAAGCTTGCATGTTCTCCAAACTCAGCCGCTGCTTGAGCAGCAGAGGTAGTATCCTTAAATTTCATGTTCCAATTCTGCTAGCCAACAGAAAAATTACCATTACCATCTCCAGGAAACGCTTACCCATGTTCCAACCTTTCATCCTTAAAACCTAAGTGGCATGAACCACCATCATGAACATAATATTGCCTTGAATGTTCTCCAACAGCTCTGGCAGCTAGGCTTGCATGTTCTCCAAACTCAGCCGCTGCTTGAGCAGTATAGGTAGCATCCTTAAATTTCATGTTCCAATACTGCCTACCAACAGAAAAATTACCATTACCATCTCAAGGAAATGATTGCCCATGTTCCAACCTTTCATCCTTGAAACCTAAGTGGCATGAACCACCATTAACAATACAATATTGCCTTGAAAGTTCTCCAACAGCTTTGGCAGCTAGGCTTGCATATTCTCCAAACTCAGCCGCTGCTTGAGCAGCAGAGGTAGTATCCTTAAATTTCATGTTCCAATTCTGCTAGGCAACAGAAAAATTACCATTACCATCTCCAGGAAACGCTTGCCCATGTTCCAACCTTACATCCTTAAAACCTAAGTGGCATGAACCACCATCATGAACATAATATTGCCTTGAACGTTCTCCAACAGCTCTGGCAGCTAGGCTTGCATGTTCTCCAAACTCAGCCTCTACTTGAGCAGCAGAGGTAGCATCCTTAAATTTCCTGTTCCAATACTCCCTACCAACAGAAAAATTACCATTACCATCTCAAGGAAATGATTGCCCATGTTCCAACCTTTCATCCTTGAAACCTAAGTGGCATGAACCGCCATCATCAACATATTATTTCCTTGAAAGTTCTACAACAGCGCTGGCTGCTAAGCTTGCATGTTCTCCAAACTCAGCCGCTGCTTGAGCAGCAGAGGTAGTATCCTTAAATTTCATGTTCCAATTCTGCTAGCCAACAGAAAAATTACCATTACCATCTCCAGGAAACGCTTACCCATGTTCCAACCTTTCATCCTTAAAACCTAAGTGGCATGAACCACCATCATGAACATAATATTGCCTTGAATGTTCTCCAACAGCTCTGGCAGCTAGGCTTGCATGTTCTCCAAACTCAGCCGCTGCTTGAGCAGTATAGGTAGCATCCTTAAATTTCATGTTCCAATACTGCCTACCAACAGAAAAATTACCATTACCATCTCAAGGAAATGATTGCCCATGTTCCAACCTTTCATCCTTGAAACCTAAGTGGCATGAACCGCCATCATCAACGCAATATTTCCTTGAAAGTTCTACAACAGCGCTGGCCGCTAGGCTTGCATGTTCTGCAAACTCAGTCGCTACTTGAGCAGCTGAGGTAGAATCCTCAAATTTCATGTTCCAATTCTACTTGCCAACAGAAAAATTACCATTACCATCTCCAGGAAATGATTGTCTATGTTCCAACCTTTCATCTTTGAAACCTAAGTAGCATGAACTACCATCATCAACACAATATTGCCTTGAAAGTTCTACAACAGCTCTGGCAGCTAGGCTTGTATGTTCTGCAAACTCAGCCGCTGCTTGAGCAGCAGAGGTAGTATCCTTAAATTTCATGTTCCAATTCTGCTTGCCAACAAAAAAATTACCATTACCATCTCCAAGAAATGCTTGCCCATGTTCCAACCTTTCATCCTTGAAACGTAAGTGGCCTGAACCACCATCATCAACACAATATTGCCTTGAAAGTTCTCCAACAGCTCTGGCAGCTAGGTTTGCATGTTCTCCAAACTCAGCTGCTGCTTGAGCAGCAGACGTAGCATCCTTAAATTTCATGTTCCAATATTGCCTACTAACAGAAAAATTACCATTACCATCTCCAGGTAATGCTTGCCCATGTTCAAAACTTTCATCGTTGTAACCTAAGTCGCATGAACTACCATCATCAACACAATATTGCCTTGAAAGTTCTACAACAGCCCTGGCAGCTAGGCTTGCATGTTTTGCAAACTCAGCCGCTGCTTGAGCAGCAGAGATAGTATCCTTAAATATCATGTTCCAATTCTGCTTGCCAATAGAACAATTACCATTACCATCTCCAAGAAATGCTTGCCCATGTTTAAAACTTTCATCGTTGAAACCTAAGTGGCATGAACCACCATCATCAACATAATATTGCCTTGAAAGTTCTCCAATAGCTCTAGCAGCTAGGCTTGCATGTTCTCCAAACTCAGTCGCTGCTTGAGCAGCAGAGGTAGCATCCTTAAATTTCATGTTCCAATATTGCCTACCAACAGAACAATTACCATTACCATCTCAAGGAAATGATTGCCCATGTTCCAACCTATCATCCTTGAAACCTAAGTGGCATGAACCGCCATCATCAACACAATATTTCCTTGAAAGTTCTCCAACAGCTCTGGCAGCTAGCTATACATGTTCTCCAAACTCAGCCGCTGCTTGAGCAGCAGAGGTAGTATCCTTAAATATCATGTTCCAATTCTGCTTGCCAACAGAAAAATGACCATTACCATCTCCGGGAAACGCTTGCCCATGTTCCAACCTTTCATCCTTAAAACCTAAGTGGCATGAACCACCATCATGAACATAATATTGCCTTGAAAGTTCTCCAATAGCTCTGGCAGCTAGGCTTGCATGTTCTCTAAACTCAGCCTCTACTTGAGCAGCAGAGGTAGCATCCTTAAATTTCCTGTTCCAATACTGCCTACCAACAGAAAAATTACCATTACCATCTCAAGGAAATGATTGCCCATGTTCCAACCTTTCATGCATGAAACCCAAGTGGCATGAACCGCCATCATCAATATAATATTTCCTTGAAAGTTGTACAACAGCGCTGGCCGCTAAGCTTGCATGTTCTGCAAACTCAGTCGCTACTTGAGCAGCTGAGGTAGAATCCTCAAATTTCAAGTTCCAATTCTGCTTGCCAATAGAAAACTTACCATTACCTTCTCCAGGAAATGATTGTCCATGTTCCAACCTTTCATCCTTGAAACCTAAGTGGCATGAACTACCATCATCAACACAATATTGCCTTGAAAGTTCTACAACAACTCTGGCAGCTAGGCTTGCATGTTCTGCAAACTCAGCCGCTGCTTGAGCAGCAGAGGTAGTATCCTTAAATTTCATGTTCCAATTCTGCTTGCCAACAGAAAAATTACCATTACCATCTCCAGGAAATGCTTGCCCATGTTCCAACCTTTCATCCTTGAAACGTAAGTGGCATGAACCACCATCATCAACACAATATTGATTTGAAAGTTCTCCAACAGCTCTGGCAGCTAGGTTTGCATGTTCTCCAAACTCAGCTGCTGCTTGAGCAGCAGACGTAGCATCCTTAAATTTCATGTTCCAATATTGCCTACCAACAGAAAAATTACCATTACCATCTCCAGGTAATGCTTGCCCATATTCAAAACTTTCATCCTTGAAACCTAAGTGGCATGAACTACCATCATCAACACAATATTGCCTTGAAAGTTCTACAACAACTCTGGCAGCTAGGCTTGCATGTTCTGCAAACTCAGCCGCTGCTTGAGCTGCAGAGGTAGTATCCTTAAATTTCATGTTCCAATTCTGCTTGCCAACAGAAAAATTACCATTACCATCTCCAGGAAATGCTTGCCCATGTTCAACACTTTCATCGTTGAAACCTAAGTGGCATGAACCACCATCATCAACATAATATTGCCTTGAAAGTTCTCCAACAGCTCTAGCAGCTAGGCTTGCATGTTCTCAAAACTCAGCCGCTGCTTGAGCAGCAGAGGTAGCATCCTTAAATTTCATGTTCCAATATTGCCTACCAACAGAACAATTACCATTACCATCTCAAGGAAATGATTGCCCATGTTCCAACCTTTCATCCCTGTAACCTAAGTGGCATGAACCGCCATCATCAACACAATATTTCCTTGAAAGTTCTCCAACAGCTCTGGCAGCTAGGTATACATGTTCTCCAAACTCAGCCGCTACTTGAGCAGCAGAGGTAGTATCCTTAAATATCATGTTCCAATTCTGCTTGCCAACAGAAAAATTACCATTACCATCTCCAGGAAATGCTTGCCCATGTTCAAAACTTTCATTGTTGAAACCTAAGTGGCATGAACAGCCATCATCAACACAATATTGCCTTGAAAGTTCTCCAACAGCTCTGGCAGCTTGGTTTGCATGTTCTCCAAACTCAGCCGCTGCTTGAGCAACAGAGGTAGCATTCTTAAATTTCACGTTCCAATACTGCCTACCAACAGAAAAATTACCATTATCATCTAAAGGAAATGATTGCCCATGTTCCAACCTTTCATCCTTGCAACCTAAGTGGCATGAACCACCATCATGAATACAATATTTCCTTGAAAGTTCTCCAATAGCTCTGGCAGCTAGGCTTGCATGTTCTCCAAACTCAGCCGCTGCTTGAGCAGTAGAGGTAGTATCCTTAAATATCATGTTCCAATTCTGCTAGCCAACAGAAAAATTACCATTACCATCTCCAGGAAACGCTTGCCCATGTTCCAACCTTTCATCCTTAAAACCTAAGTGGCATGAACCACCATCATCAACATAATATTGCCTTGAAAGTTCTCCAACAGCTCTGGCAGCTAGGCTTGCATGTTCTCCAAACTCAGCCGCTGCTTGAGCAGCAGAGGTAGCATCCTTAAATTTCATGTTCCAATACTGCCTACCAACAGAAAAATTACCATTACCATCTCAAGGAAATGATTGCCCATATTCCAACCTTTCATCCTTGAAACCTAAGTGGCATGAACCGCCATCATCAACACAATATTTCCTTGAAAGTTCTACAACAGCGTTGGCTGCTAGGCTTGAATGTTCTGCAAACTCAGTCGCTACTTGAGCAGCTGAGGTAGAATCCTCAAATTTCATGTTTCAATTCTGCTTGCCAATAGATAACTTACCATTACCATCTCCAGGAAAAGATTGTCCATGTTCCAACCTTTCATCCTTGAAACCTAAGTGGCATGAACTACCATCATCAACACAATATTCCCTTGAAAGTTCTACAACAGCTCTGGCAGCTAGGCTTGCATGTTCTGCAAACTCAGCCGTTGCTTGAGCAGCAGAGGTAGTATCCTTAAATTTCATGTTCCAATTCTGCTTGCTAACAGAAAAATTACCATTACCATCTCTAGGAAATGCTTGCCAATGTTCCAACCATTCATCCTTGAAACATAAGTGGCATGAACCACCATCATCAACACAATATTGCCTTGAAAGTTCTTCAACAACTCTGGCATCTAGGTTTGCATGTTCTCCAAACTCAGTCGCTGCTTGAGCAGCAGAGGTAGTATCCTTAAATTTCATGTTCCAATTCTGCTTGCTAACAGAAAAATTACCATTACCATCTCTAGGAAATGCTTGCCCATGTTCCAACCATTCATCCTTGAAACGTAAGTGGCATGAACCACTATCATCAACACAATATTGCCTTGAAAGTTCTTCAACAACTCTGGCATCTAGGTTTGCATGTTCTCCAAACTCAGCCGCTGCTTGAGCAGCAGACGTAGTATCCTTAAATTTCATGTTCCAATTCTGCTTGCCAACAGAAAAATTACCATTACCATCTCCAGGAAATGCTTGCCCATGTTCAAAACTTTCATCGTTGAATCCTAAGTGGCATGAACCACCATGATCAACATAATATTGCCTTGAAAGTTCTCCAACAGCTCTGGCAGCTAGGCTTGCATGTTCTCCAAACTCAGCCGCTGCTTGAGTAGCAGAGGTAGCATCCTTAAATTTCATGTTCCAATATTGCCTACCAACAGAAAAATTACCATTACCATCTCAAGGAAATGATTTCCCATATTCCAACCTTTCATCCTTGAAACCTATGTGGCATGAACCGCCATCATCAACACAATATTTCCTTAAAAGTTCTCCAACAGCTCTGGCAGCTAGGTATGCATGTTCTCAAAACTCAGCCGCTGCTTGAGCAGCAGAGGTAGTATCCTTAAATATCATGTTCCAATTCTGCTTGCCAACAGAAAAATTACCATTACCATCTCCAGGAAATGCTTGCCCATGTTCAAAACTTTCATCGTTGAAACCTAAGTGGCATGAACCACCATCATCAACATAATATTGCCTTGAAAGTTCTCCAACAGCTCTGGCAGCTAGGCTTGCATGTTCTCCAAACTCAGCCGCTGCTTGAGCAGCAGAGGTAGCATCCTTAAATATCATTTTCCAATACTGCCTACCAACAGAAAAATTACCATTACCATCTCCAGGAAATGCTTGCCCATGTTCAAAACTTTCATCCTTGAAACCAAAGTGGCATGAACCACTATCATCAACATAATATTGCCTTGAAAGTTCTCCAACAGGTCTGGCAGCGAGGCTTGCATGTTCTCCAAACTCAGCCGCTGCTTGAGCAGCAGAGGTAGCATCCTTAAATTTCATGTTCCAATACTGCCTACCAACAGAAAAATTACCATTACCATCTCAAGGAAATGATTGCCCATATTCCAACCTTTCATCCTTGAAACCTATGTGGCATGAACTGCCATCATCAACACAATATTTCCTTGAAAGTTCTACAACAGCGCTGGCTGCTAGGCTTGCATGTTCTGCAAACTCAGCCGTTGCTTGAGCAGCAGAGGTAGTATCCTTAAATTTCATGTTCCAATTCTGCTTGCCAACAGAAAAATTACCATTACCATCTCCAGGAAATGCTTGCCCATGTTCTAACCTTTCATCCTTGAAACGTAAGTGGCATGAACCACCATCATCAATACAATATTTCCTTGAAAGTTCTCCAAAAGCTCTGGCAGCTAGGCTTGCAAGTTCTCCAAACTCAGCCGCTTCTTGAGCAGCAGAGGTAGTATCCTTAAATTTCATGTTGCAATTCTGCTTGCCAACAGAAAAATTACCATTACCATCTCCAGGAAATGCTTGCCCATGTTCAAAACATTCATCGTTGAAACCTAAGTGGCATGAACCACCATCATCAATATAATATTGCCTTGAAACTTCTCCAACAGCTCTGGCAGCTAGGCTTGCATGTTCTCCAAACTCAGCCGCTGCTTGAGCAGCAGAGGTAGCATCCTTAAATTTCACGTTCCAATACTGCCTACCAACAGAAAAATTACCATTACCATCTCAAGGAAATGATTGCCCATGTTCCAACCTTTCATCCTTGAAACCTAAGTGGCATGAACCGCCATCATCAACACAATATTTCCTTGAAAGTTCTCCAGCAGCTCTGGCAGCTAGGTTTGCATGTTCTTCAAACTCAGACGCTGCTTGAGCAGCAGAGGTAGTATCCTTAAATATCATGTTCCAATTCTGCTTGCCAACAGAAAAATTACCATTACCATCTCCAGGAAATGCTTGCCCATGTTCAAAACTTTCATCGTTGAAACCTAAGTGGCATGAACAACCATCATCAACACAATATTGCCTTGAAAGTTCTCCAACAGCTCTGGCAACTAGGCTTGCATGTTCTCCAAACTCAGCCGCTGCTTGAGCAGTAGAGGTAGCATCCTTAAATTTCATGTTCCAATACTTCCTACCAACAGAAAAATTACCATTACCATCTCAAGGAAATGATTTCCCATGTTCCAACCTTTCATCCTTCAAACCTAAGTGGCATGAACCACCATCATCAACATAATATTGCCTTGAAAGTTTGCCAATAGGTCTGGCAGCTAGGCTTGCATGTTCTCCAAACTAAGCCGCTGCTTGAGATGCAGAGGTAGCATCCTTAAATTTCATGTTCCAATACTGCCTACCAACAAAAAAATTACCATTACCATCTCCATGAAATGCTTGCCCATGTTCAAAACTTTCATCGTTGAAACCTAAGTGGCATGAACCGCCATCATCAACATAATATTGCCTTGAAAGTTCTCCAACAGCTCTGGCAGCTAGGCTTGCATGTTCTCCGAACTCAGCCACTACTTGAGCAGCAGAGGTAGCATCCTTAAATTTCATTTTCCAATACTGCCTACCAACAGAAAAATTACCATTACCATCTCAAGGAAATGATTGCCCATGTTCCAACCTTTCATCCTTGAAATCAAAGTGGCATGAACCACCATCATCAACACAAAATTGCCTTAAAAGTTCTCCAACAGCTCTGGCTGCTAGGCTTGCATGTTCTCCAAACTCAGCCGCTGCTTGAGCAGCAGAAGTAGCATCCTTAAATTTCATGTTCCAATACTGCATGCCAACAGAACAATTACCATTACCATCTCAAGGAAATGATTGCCCATGTTCCAACCTTTTATCCTTGAAACCTAAGTGGCATGAACCACCATCATCAATACAATATTGCCTTGAAAGTTCTACAACATCTCTGGCAGCTAGGCTTGCATGTTCTGCAAACTCAGCCGTTGCTTGAGCAGCAGAGGTAGCATCCTTAAATTTCATGTTCCAATTCTGCTTGCCAACAGAAAAATTACCATTACCATCTCCAGGAAATGCTTGCCCATGTTCCAACCTTTCATCCTTGAAAGCTAAGTGGCATGAACCACCATCATCAACACAATATTGCCTTTATAGTTCTCCAATAGCTCTGGCAGCTAGGTTTGCATGTTCTCCAAACTCAGTCGCTGCTTGAGCAGCAGACGTAGTATCCTTAAATTTCATGTTCCAATTCTGCTTGCCAACAGAAAAATTACCATTACCATCTCCAGAAAATGCTTGCCCATGTTCAAAACATTCATCGTTGAAACCTAAGTGGCATGAACCACCATCATCAACACAATATTGCCTTGAAAGTTCTCCAACAGCTCTGGCAGCTAGGCTTGTATTTTCTCCAAACTCAGCCGCTGCTTGAGCAGCAGAGGTAGCATCCTTAAATTTCACGTTCCAATACTGCCTACCAACAGAAAAATTACCATTACCATCTCAAGGAAATGATTGCCCATGTTCCAACCTTTCATCCTTCAAACCTAAGTGGCATGAACCACCATCATCAACATAATATTGCCTTGAAAGTTCGCCAATAGGTCTGGCAGCTAGGCTTGCATGTTCTCCAAACTAAGCCGCTGCTTGAGCAGCAGAGGTAGCATCCTTAAATTTCATGTTCCAATACTGCCTACCAACAAAAAAATTACCATTACCATCTCCATGAAATGCTTGCCCATGTTCAAAACTTTCATCGTTGAAACCTAAGTAGCATGAACCGCCATCATCAACATAATATTGCCTTGAAAGTTCTCCAACAGCTCTGGCAGCTAGGCTTGCATGTTCTCCGAACTCAGCCACTACTTGAGCAGCAGAGGTAGCATCCTTAAATTTCATTTTCCAATACTGCCTACCAACAGAAAAATTACCATTACCATCTCAAGGAAATGATTGCCCATGTTCCAACCTTTCATCCTTGAAATCAAAGTGGCATGAACCACCATCATCAACACAAAATTGCCTTAAAAGTTCTCCAACAGCTCTGGCTGCTAGGCTTGCATGTTCTCCAAACTCAGCCGCTGCTTGAGCAGCAGAGGTAGCATCCTTAAATTTCATGTTCCAATACTGCATGCCAACAGAACAATTACCATTACCATCTCAAGGAAATGATTGCCCATGTTCCAACCTTTTATCCTTGAAACCTAAGTGGCATGAACCACCATCATCAATACAATATTGCCTTGAAAGTTCTACAACATCTCTGGCAGCTAGGCTTGCATGTTCTGCAAACTCAGCCGTTGCTTGAGCAGCAGAGGTAGCATCCTTAAATTTCATGTTCCAATTCTGCTTGCCAACAGAAAAATTACCATTACCATCTCCAGGAAATGCTTGCCCATGTTCCAACCTTTCATCCTTGAAAGCTAAGTGGCATGAACCACCATCATCAACACAATATTGCCTTTATAGTTCTCCAATAGCTCTGGCAGCTAGGTTTGCATGTTCTCCAAACTCAGTCGCTGCTTGAGCAGCAGACGTAGTATCCTTAAATTTCATGTTCCAATTCTGCTTGCCAACAGAAAAATTACCATTACCATCTCCAGAAAATGCTTGCCCATGTTCAAAACATTCATCGTTGAAACCTAAGTGGCATGAACCACCATCATCAACATAATATTGCCTTGAAAGTTCTCCAACAGCTCTGGCAGCTAGGCTTGTATTTTCTCCAAACTCAGCCGCTGCTTGAGCAGCAGAGGTAGCATCCTTAAATTTCACGTTCCAATACTGCCTACCAACAGAAAAATTACCATTACCATCTCAAGGAAATGATTGCCCATGTTCCAACCTTTCATCCTTCAAACCTAAGTGGCATGAACCACCATCATCAACATAATATTGCCTTGAAAGTTCGCCAATAGGTCTGGCAGCTAGGCTTGCATGTTCTCCAAACTAAGCCGCTGCTTGAGCAGCAGAGGTAGCATCCTTAAATTTCATGTTCCAATACTGCCTACCAACAAAAAAATTACCATTACCATCTCCATGAAATGCTTGCCCATGTTCAAAACTTTCATCGTTGAAACCTAAGTGGCATGAACCGCCATCATCAACATAATATTGCCTTGAAAGTTCTCCAACAGCTCTGGCAGCTAGGCTTGCATGTTCTCCGAACTCAGCCACTACTTGAGCAGCAGAGGTAGCATCCTTAAATTTCATTTTCCAATACTGCCTACCAACAGAAAAATTACCATTACCATCTCAAGGAAATGATTTCCCATGTTCCAACCTTTCATCCTTGAAATCAAAGTGGCATGAACCACCATCATCAACACAAAATTGCCTTAAAAGTTCTCCAACAGCTCTGGCTGCTAGGCTTGCATGTTCTCCAAACTCAGCCGCTGCTTGAGCAGCAGAGGTAGCATCCTTAAATTTCATGTTCCAATACTGCATGCCAACAGAACAATTACCATTACCATCTCAAGGAAATGATTGCCCATGTTCCAACCTTTTATCCTTGAAACCTAAGTGGCATGAACCACCATCATCAATACAATATTGCCTTGAAAGTTCTACAACATCTCTGGCAGCTAGGCTTGCATGTTCTGCAAACTCAGCCGTTGCTTGAGCAGCAGAGGTAGCATCCTTAAATTTCATGTTCCAATTCTGCTTGCCAACAGAAAAATTACCATTACCATCTCCAGGAAATGCTTGCCCATGTTCCAACCTTTCATCCTTGAAAGCTAAGTGGCATGAACCACCATCATCAACACAATATTGCCTTTATAGTTCTCCAATAGCTCTGGCAGCTAGGTTTGCATGTTCTCCAAACTCAGTCGCTGCTTGAGCAGCAGACGTAGTATCCTTAAATTTCATGTTCCAATTCTGCTTGCCAACAGAAAAATTACCATTACCATCTCCAGAAAATGCTTGCCCATGTTCAAAACATTCATCGTTGAAACCTAAGTGGCATGAACCACCATCATCAACATAATATTGCCTTGAAAGTTCTCCAACAGCTCTGGCAGCTAGGCTTGTATTTTCTCCAAACTCAGCCGCTGCTTGAGCAGCAGAGGTAGCATCCTTAAATTTCACGTTCCAATACTGCCTACCAACAGAAAAATTACCATTACCATCTCAAGGAAATGATTGCCCATGTTCCAACCTTTCATCCTTCAAACCTAAGTGGCATGAACCACCATCATCAACATAATATTGCCTTGAAAGTTCGCCAATAGGTCTGGCAGCTAGGCTTGCATGTTCTCCAAACTAAGCCGCTGCTTGAGCAGCAGAGGTAGCATCCTTAAATTTCATGTTCCAATACTGCCTACCAACAAAAAAATTACCATTACCATCTCCATGAAATGCTTGCCCATGTTCAAAACTTTCATCGTTGAAACCTAAGTGGCATGAACCGCCATCATCAACATAATATTGCCTTGAAAGTTCTCCAACAGCTCTGGCAGCTAGGCTTGCATGTTCTCCGAACTCAGCCACTACTTGAGCAGCAGAGGTAGCATCCTTAAATTTCATTTTCCAATACTGCCTACCAACAGAAAAATTACCATTACCATCTCAAGGAAATGATTGCCCATGTTCCAACCTTTCATCCTTGAAATCAAAGTGGCATGAACCACCATCATCAACACAAAATTGCCTTAAAAGTTCTCCAACAGCTCTGGCTGCTAGGCTTGCATGTTCTCCAAACTCAGCCGCTGCTTGAGCAGCAGAGGTAGCATCCTTAAATTTCATGTTCCAATACTGCATGCCAACAGAACAATTACCATTACCATCTCAAGGAAATGATTGCCCATGTTCCAACCTTTTATCCTTGAAACCTAAGTGGCATGAACCACCATCATCAATACAATATTGCCTTGAAAGTTCTACAACATCTCTGGCAGCTAGGCTTGCATGTTCTGCAAACTCAGCCGTTGCTTGAGCAGCAGAGGTAGCATCGTTAAATTTCATGTTCCAATTCTGCTTGCCAACAGAAAAATTACCATTACCATCTCCAGGAAATGCTTGCCCATGTTCCAACCTTTCATCCTTGAAAGCTAAGTGGCATGAACCACCATCATCAACACAATATTGCCTTTATAGTTCTCCAATAGCTCTGGCAGCTAGGTTTGCATGTTCTCCAAACTCAGTCGCTGCTTGAGCAGCAGACGTAGTATCCTTAAATTTCATGTTCCAATTCTGCTTGCCAACAGAAAAATTACCATTACCATCTCCAGAAAATGCTTGCCCATGTTCAAAACATTCATCGTTGAAACCTAAGTGGCATGAACCACCATCATCAACATAATATTGCCTTGAAAGTTCTCCAACAGCTCTGGCAGCTAGGCTTGTATTTTCTCCAAACTCAGCCGCTGCTTGAGCAGCAGAGGTAGCATCCTTAAATTTCACGTTCCAATACTGCCTACCAACAGAAAAATTACCATTACCATCTCAAGGAAATGATTGCCCATGTTCCAACCTTTCATCCTTGAAACCTAAGTGGCATGAACCACCATCATCAATACAATATTTCCTTGAAAGTTCTCCAACAGCTCTGGCAGCTAGGCTTGCATGTTCACCAAACTCAGCCGCTGCTTGAGCAGCAGAGGTAGTATCCTTAAATATCATGTTCCAATTCTGCTTGCCAACAGAACAATTACCATTACCATTTCTAAGAAATGCTTGCTCATGTTCAAAACTATTATCGTTGAAACCTAAGTGGCATGAACCACCATCATCAACATAATATTGCCTTGAAAGTTCTCCAACAGCTCTGGCAGCTAGGCTTGCATGTTCTCCAAACTCAACCGCTGCTTGAGTAGCAGAGGTAGCATCCTTAAATTTCATTTTCCAATACTGCCTACCAACAGAAAAATTACCATTACCATCTCAAGGAAATGATTGCCCATGTTCCAACCTTTCATCCTTGAAATCAAAGTGGCATGAACCACCATCATCAACACAAAATTGCCTTGAAAGTTCTCCAACAGCTATGGCTGCTAGGCTTGCATGTTTTGCAAACTCAGCCGTTGCTTGAGCAGCAGAGGTAGTATCCTTAAATTTCATGTTCCAATACTGCATGCCAACAGAACAATTACCATTACCATCTCAAGGAAATGATTGCCCATGTTCCAACCTTTTATCCTTGAAACCTAAGTGGCATGAACCACCATCATCAATACAATCTTGCCTTGAAAGTTCTACAACATCTCTGGCAGCTAGGCTTGCATGTTTTGCAAACTCAGCCGTTGCTTGAGCAGCAGAGGTAGTATCCTTAAATTTCATGTTCCAATTCTGCTTGCCAACAGAAAAATTACCATTACCATCTCCAGGAAATGCTTGCCCATGTTCCAACCTTTCATCCTTGAAAGCTAATTGGCATGAACCACCATCATCAACACAATATTGCCTTGAAAGTTCTACAACAGCTCTGGCAGCTAGGTTTGCATGTTCTGCAAACTCAGCCGTTGCTTGAGCAGCAGAGGTAGTATCCTTAAATTTCATGTTCCAATTCTGCTTGCCAACAGAAAAATTACCATTACCATCTCAAGGAAATGATTGCCCATGTTCCAACCTTCCATCCTTGAAATCAAAGTGGCATGAACCACCATCATCAACACAAAATTGCCTTGAAAGTTCTCCAACTGCTCTGGCTGCTAGGCTTGCATGTTCTCCAAACTCAGCCGCTACTTGAGCAGCAGAGGTAGCATCCTTAAATTTCATGTTCCAATTCTGTTTGCCAACAGAAAAATTACCATTACCATCTCCAGGAAATGCTTGCCCATGTTCCAACCTTTCATCCTTGAAAGCTAAGTGGCATGAACCACCATCATCAACAAAATATTGCCTTGATAGTTCTCCAATAGCTCTGGCAGCTAGGTTTGCATGTTCTCCAAACTCAGTCGCTGCTTGAGCAGCAGACGTAGTATCCTTAAATTTCATGTTCCAATTCTGCTTGCCAACAGAAAAATTACCATTACCATCTCCAGAAAATGCTTGCCCATGTTCAAAACTTTCATCGTTGAAACCTAAGTGGCATGAACCACCATCATCAACATAATATTGCCTTGAAAGTTCTCCAACAGCTCTGGCAGCTAGGCTTGTATTTTCTCCAAACTCAGCCGCTGCTTGAGCAGCAGAGGTAGCATCCTTAAATTTCACGTTCCAATACTGCCTACCAACAGAAAAATTACCATTACCATCTCAAGGAAATGATTGCCCATGTTCCAACCTTTCATCCTTGAAACCTAAGTGGCATGAACCACCATCATCAATACAATATTTCCTTGAAAGTTCTCCAACAGCTCTGGCAGCTAGGCTTGCATGTTCACCAAACACAGCCGCTGCTTTAGCAGCAGAGGTAGTATCCTTAAATATCATGTTCCAATTCTGCTTGCCAACAGAACAATTACCATTACCATCTCTAAGAAATGCTTGCTCATGTTCAAAACTCTTATCGTTGAAACCTAAGTGGCATGAACCACCATCATCAACATAATATTGCCTTGAAAGTTCTCCAACAGCTCTGGCAGCTAGGCTTGCATGTTCTCCAAACTCAGCCGCTGCTTGAGTAGCAGAGGTAGCATCCTTAAATTTCATTTTCCAATACTGCCTACCAACAGAAAAATTACCATTACCATCTCAAGGAAATGATTGCCCATGTTCCAACCTTTCATCCTTGAAATCAAAGTGGCATGAACCACCATCATCAACACAAAATTGCCTTGAAAGTTCTCCAACAGCTATGGCTGCTAGGCTTGCATGTTTTGCAAACTCAGCTGTTGCTTGAGCAGCAGAGGTAGTATCCTTAAATTTCATGTTCCAATACTGCATGCCAACAGAACAATTACCATTACCATCTCAAGGAAATGATTGCCCATGTTCCAACCTTTTATCCTTGAAACCTAAGTGGCATGAACCACCATCATCAATACAATATTGCCTTGAAAGTTCTACAACATCTCTGGCAGCTAGGCTTGCATGTTTTGCAAACTCAGCCGTTGCTTGAGCAGCAGAGGTAGTATCCTTAAATTTCATGTTCCAATTCTGCTTGCCAACAGAAAAATTACCATTACCATCTCCAGGAAATGCTTGCCCATGTTCCAACCTTTCATCCTTGAAAGCTAATTGGCATGAACCACCATCATCAACACAATATTGCCTTGAAAGTTCTCCAACAGCTCTGGCAGCTAGGTTTGCATGTTCTGCAAAATCAACCGTTGCTTGAGCAGCAGAGGTAGTATCCTTAAATTTCATGTTCCAATTCTGCTTGCCAACAGAAAAATTACCATCACCATCTCAAGGAAATGATTGCCCATGTTCCAACCTTCCATCCTTGAAATCAAAGTGGCATGAACCACCATCATCAACACAAAATTGCCTTGAAAGTTCTCCAACTGCTCTGGCTGCTAGGCTTGCATGTTCTCCAAACTCAGCCGCTGCTTGAGCAGCAGAGGTAGCATTCTTAAATTTCATGTTCCAATACTGCATGCCAACAGAACAATTACCATTACCATCTCAAAGAAATGATTGCCCATGTTCCAACCTTTTATACTTGAAACCTAAGTGGCATGAACCACCATTATCAATACAATACTGCCTTGAAAGTTCTACAACATCTCTGGCAGCTAGGCTTGCATGTTCTGCAAACTCAGCCGTTGCTTGAGCAGCAGAGGTAGTATCCTTAAATTTCATGTTCCAATTCTGCTTGCCAACAGAAAAATTACCATTACCATCTCCAGAAAATTCTTGCCCATCTTCAAAACATTCATCGTTGAAACATAAGTGGCATGAACCACCATCATCAATACAATCTTGCCTTGAAAGTTCTACAACATCTCTGGCAGCTAGGCTTGCATGTTTTGCAAACTCAGCCGTTGCTTGAGCAGCAGAGGTAGTATCCTTAAATTTCATGTTCCAATTCTGCTTGCCAACAGAAAAATTACCATTACCATCTCCAGGAAATGCTTGCCCATGTTCCAACCTTTCATCCTTGAAAGCTAATTGGCATGAACCACCATCATCAACACAATATTGCCTTGAAAGTTCTACAACAGCTCTGGCAGCTAGGTTTGCATGTTCTGCAAACTCAGCCGTTGCTTGAGCAGCAGAGGTAGTATCCTTAAATTTCATGTTCCAATTCTGCTTGCCAACAGAAAAATTACCATTACCATCTCAAGGAAATGATTGCCCATGTTCCAACCTTCCATCCTTGAAATCAAAGTGGCATGAACCACCATCATCAACACAAAATTGCCTTGAAAGTTCTCCAACTGCTCTGGCTGCTAGGCTTGCATGTTCTCCAAACTCAGCCGCTACTTGAGCAGCAGAGGTAGCATCCTTAAATTTCATGTTCCAATTCTGTTTGCCAACAGAAAAATTACCATTACCATCTCCAGGAAATGCTTGCCCATGTTCCAACCTTTCATCCTTGAAAGCTAAGTGGCATGAACCACCATCATCAACAAAATATTGCCTTGATAGTTCTCCAATAGCTCTGGCAGCTAGGTTTGCATGTTCTCCAAACTCAGTCGCTGCTTGAGCAGCAGACGTAGTATCCTTAAATTTCATGTTCCAATTCTGCTTGCCAACAGAAAAATTACCATTACCATCTCCAGAAAATGCTTGCCCATGTTCAAAACTTTCATCGTTGAAACCTAAGTGGCATGAACCACCATCATCAACATAATATTGCCTTGAAAGTTCTCCAACAGCTCTGGCAGCTAGGCTTGTATGTTCTCCAAACTCAGCCGCTGCTTGAGCAGCAGAGGTAGCATCCTTAAATTTCATGTTCCAATACTGCCTACCAACAGAAAAATTACCATTACCATCTCAAGGAAATGATTGCCCATGTTCCAACCTTTCATCCTTGAAACCTAAGTGGCATGAACCACCATCATCAATACAATATTTCCTTGAAAGTTCTCCAACAGCTCTGGCAGCTAGGCTTGCATGTTCACCAAACTCAGCCGCTGCTTGAGCAGCAGAGGTAGTATCCTTAAATATCATGTTCCAATTCTGCTTGCCAACAGAACAATTACCATTACCATCTCTAAGAAATGCTTGCTCATGTTCAAAACTCTTATCGTTGAAACCTAAGTGGCATGAACCACCATCATCAACATAATATTGCCTTGAAAGTTCTCCAACAGCTCTGGCAGCTAGGCTTGCATGTTCTCCAAACTCAGCCGCTGCTTGAGTAGCAGAGGTAGCATCCTTAAATTTCATTTTCCAATACTGCCTACCAACAGAAAAATTACCATTACCATCTCAAGGAAATGATTGCCCATGTTCCAACCTTTTATCCTTGAAACATAAGTGGCATGAACCACCATCATCAATACAATACTGCCTTGAAAGTTCTACAACATCTCTGGCAGCTAGGCTTGCATGTTTTGCAAACTCAGCCGTTGCTTGAGCAGCAGAGGTAGTATCCTTAAATTTCATGTTCCAATTCTGCTTGCCAACAGAAAAATTACCATTACCATCTCCAGGAAATGCTTGCCCATGTTCCAACCTTTCATCCTTGAAAGCTAATTGGCATGAACCACCATCATCAACACAATATTACCTTGAAAGTTCTCCAACAGCTCTGGCAGCTAGGTTTGCATGTTCTGCAAACTCAGCCGTTGCTTGAGCAGCAGAGGTAGTATCCTTAAATTTCATGTTCCAATTCTGCTTGCCAACAGAAAAATTACCATTACCATCTCAAGGAAATGATTGCCCATGTTCCAACCTTCCATCCTTGAAATCAAAGTGGCATGAACCACCATCATCAACACAAAATTGCCTTGAAAGTTCTCCAACTGCTCTGGCTGCTAGGCTTGCATGTTCTCCAATCTCAGCCGCTGCTTGAGCAGCAGAGGTAGCATTCTTAAATTTCATGTTCCAATACTGCATGCCAACAGAACAATTACCATTACCATCTCAAGGAAATGATTGCCCATGTTCCAACCTTTTATACTTGAAACCTAAGTGGCATGAACCACCATCATCAATACAATACTGCCTTGTAAGTTCTACAACATCTCTGGCAGCTAGGCTTGTATGTTCTGCAAAATCAGCCGTTGCTTGAGCAGCAGAGGTAGTATCCTTAAATTTCATGTTCCAATTCTGCTTGCCAACAGAAAAATTACCATTACCATCTCCAGAAAATTCTTGCCCATGTTCAAAACATTCATCGTTGAAACATAAGTGGCATGAACCACCATCATCAACATAATATTGCCTTAAAAGTTCTCCAACAGCTCTGGCAGCTAGGCTTGCATGTTCTCCAAACTCAATCGCTGCTTGAGCAGCAGACGTAGTATCCTTAAATTTCATTTTCCAATTCTGCTTGCCAACAGAAAAATTACCATTACCATCTCCAGAAAATGCTTGCCCATGTTCAAAACTTTCATCGTTGAAACCTAAGTGGCATGAACAACCATCATCAACATAATATTGCCTTGAAAGTTCTCCAACAGCTCTGGCAGCTAGGCTTGTATGTTCTCCAAACTCAGCCGCTGCTTGAGCAGCAGAGGTAGCATCCTTAAATTTCACGTTCCAATATTGCCTACCAACAGAAAAATTACCATTACCATCTCAACGAAATGATTGCCCATGTTCCAACCTTTCATCCTTGAAACCTAAGTGGAATGAACCACCATCATCAATACAATATTTCCTTGAAAGTTCTCCAACAGCTCTGGCAGCTAGGCTTGCATGTTCACCAAACTCAGCCGCTGCTTGAGCAGCAGAGGTAGTATCCTTAAATATCATGTTCCAATTCTGCTTGCCAACAGAACAATTACCATTACCATCTCTAAGAAATGCTTGCTCATGTTCAAAACTCTTATCGTTGAAACCTAAGTGGCATGAACCACCATTATCAACATAATATTGCCTTGAAAGTTCTCCAACAGCTCTGGCAGCTAGGCTTGCATGTTCTCCAAACTCAGCCGCTGCTTGAGTAGCAGAGGTAGCATCCTTAAATTTCATTTTCCAATACTGCCTACCAACAAAAAAATTACCATTACCATCTCAAGGAAATGATTGCCCATGTTCCAACCTTTCATCCTTGAAATCAAAGTGGCATGAACCACCATCATTAACACAAAATTGCCTTGAAAGTTCTCCAACAGCTATGGCTGCTAGGCTTGCATGTTCTCCAAACTCAGCCGCTGCTTGAGCAGCAGAGGTAGCATCCTTAAATTTCATGTTCAAATACTGCATGCCAACAGAACAATTACCATTACCATCTCAAGGAAATGATTGCCCATGTTCCAACCTTTTATCCTTGAAACCTAAGTGGCATGAACCACCATCATCAATACAATATTGCCTTGAAAGTTCTACAACATCTCTGGCAGCTAGGCTTGCATGTTTTGCAAACTCAGCCGTTGCTTGAGCAGCAGAGGTAGTATCCTTAAATTTCATGTTCCAATTCTGCTTGCCAACAGAAAAA
This sequence comes from Nicotiana tomentosiformis, assembly GCF_000390325.3. Taxonomy (NCBI): domain Eukaryota; kingdom Viridiplantae; phylum Streptophyta; class Magnoliopsida; order Solanales; family Solanaceae; genus Nicotiana; species Nicotiana tomentosiformis. Next base: position 191,661 of record NW_027174614.1, read on the forward strand.
TTACCATTACCATCTCCAGGAAATGCTTGCCCATGTTCCAACCTTTCATCCTTGAAAGCTAATTGGCATGAACCACCATCATCAACACAATATTGCCTTGAAAGTTCTCTAACAGCTCTGGAAGCTAGGTTTGCATGTTCTGCAAACTCAGCCGTTGCTTGAGCAGCAGAGGTAGTATCCTTAAATTTCATGTTCCAATTCTGCTTGCCAACAGAAAAATTACCATTACCATCTCAAGGAAATGATTGCCCATGTTCCAACCTTCCATCCTTGAAATCAAAGTGGCATGAACCACCATCATCAACACAAAATTGCCTTGAAAGTTCTCCAACTGCTCTGGCTGCTAGGCTTGCATGTTCTCCAAACTCAGCCGCTGCTTGAGCAGCAGAGGTAGCATTCTTAAATTTCATGTTCCAATACTGCATGCCAACAGAACAATTACCATTACCATCTCAAGGAAATGATTGCCCATGTTCCAACCTTTTATACTTGAAACCTAAGTGGCATGAACCACCATCATCAATACAATACTGCCTTGAAAGTTCTACAACATCTCTGGCAGCTAGGCTTGCATGTTCTGCAAACTCAGCCGTTGCTTGAGCAGCAGAGGTAGTATCCTTAAATTTCATGTTCCAATTCTGCTTGCCAACAGAAAAATTACCATTACCATCTCCAGAAAATTCGTGCCCATGTTCAAAACATTCATCATTGAAACATAAGTGGCATGAACCACCATCATCAACATAATATTGCCTTAAAAGTTCTCCAACAGCTCTGGCAGCTAGGCTTGCATGTTCGCCAAACTCAGTCGCTGCTTGAGCAGCAGACGTAGTATCCTTAAATTTCATGTTCCAATTCTGCTTGCCAACAGAAAAATTACCATTACCATCTCCAGAAAATGCTTGCCCATGTTCAAAACTTTCATCGTTGAAACCTAAGTGGCATGAACAACCATCATCAACATAAAATTGCCTTGAAAGTTCTCCAACAGCTCTGGCAGCTAGGCTTGTATTTTCTCCAAACTCAGCCGCTGCTTGAGCAGCAGAGGTAGCATCCTTAAATTTCACGTTCCAATACTGCCTACCAACAGAAAAATTACCATTACCATCTCAAGGAAATGATTGCCCATGTTCCAACCTTTCATCCTTGAAACCTAAGTGGCATGAACCACCATCATCAATACAATATTTCCTTGAAAGTTCTCCAACGGCTCTGGCAGCTAGGCTTGCATGTTCACCAAACTAAGCCGCTGATTGAGCAGCAGAGGTAGTATCCTTAAATATCATGTTCCAATTCTGCTTGCCAACAGAACAATTACCATTACCATCTCTAAGAAATGCTTGCCCATGTTCAAAACTCTTATCGTTGAAACCTAAGTGGCATGAACCACCATCATCAACATAATATTGCCTTGAAAGTTCTCCAACAGCTCTGGCAGCTAGGCTTGCATGTTCTCCAAACTCAGCCGCTGCTTGAGTAGCAGAGGTAGCATCCTTAAATTTCATTTTCCAATACTGCCTACCAACAGAAAAATTACCATTACCATCTCAAGGAAATGATTGCCCATGTTCCAACCTTTCATCCTTGAAATCAAAGTGGCATGAACAACCATCATCAACATAATATTGCCTTGAAAGTTCTCTAACAGCTCTGGCAGCTAGGCTTTTATGTTCTCCAAACTCAGCCGCTGCTTGAGCAGCAGAGGTAGCATCCTTAAATTTCATGTTCCAATTCTGTTTGCCAATAAAACAATTACCATTACTATCTCCAGGAAATGATTGCCCATGATCCAACACAATATTGCCTTGAAAGTTCTACAACAGCTTTGGCAGCTAGGCTTGCATGTTCTGCAAACTCAGCCGCTGCTTGAGTAGCAGTGGTAGCATCCTTAAATTGCATGTTCCAATTCTGCTTGCCAACAGAAAAATTACCATTACCATCTCCAGAAAATTCTTGCCCATGTTCAAAACATTCATCGTTGAAACATAAGTGGCATGAACCACCATCATCAACATATTATTGCCTTAAAAGTTCTCCAACAGCTCTGGCAGCTAGGCTTGCATGTTCTCCAAACTCAGTCGCTGCTTGAGCAGCAGAGGTAGCATCCTTAAATTTTATGTTCCAATATTGTCTACCAACAGAAAAATTACCATTACCATCTCAAGGAAATGATTGCCCATGTTCCAACCTTTCATCCTTGAAACCTAAGTGGCATGAACCGCCATTATCAACACAATATTTCCAAGAAAGTACTCCAACATCTCTGGCAGCTAGGCTTGCATGTTCTCCAAACTCAGCCGCTGCTTGAGCAGCAGAGGTAGTATCCTTAAATTTCATGTTCCAATTCTTCTTGCCAATAGAACAATTACCATTACCATCCCCAGGAAATGATTGTCCATGTTCCAACCTTTCATCCTTGAAACCTAAGTGGCATGAACTACCATCATCAACACAATATTGCCTTGAAAGTTCTACAACAGCTCTGGCAGCTAGGCTTGCATGTTCTGCAAACTCAGCCGCTGCTTGAGCAGCAGAGGTAGTATCCTTAAATTTCATGTTCCAATTCTACTTCCCAACAGAAAAATTACCATTACCATCTCCAGGAAATGCTTGCCCATGTTCCAACCTTTAATCCTTGAAACCTAAGTGGCATGAACCATCATCATCAACACAATATTGCCTTGAAAGTTTTCCAACAGCACTGGCAGCTAGGCTTGCATGTTCTCCCAACTCAGCCACTGCTTGAGCAGCAGACGTAGTATCCTTAAATTTCATTTTCCAATACTGCCTACCAACAGAAAAATTACCATTACCATCTCAAGGAAATGATTGCCCATGTTCCAACCTTTCATCCTTGAAATCAAAGTGGCATGAACCACCATCATCAACACAAAATTGCCTTGAAAGTTCTCCAACAACTCTGGCAGCTAGGCTTGCATGTTCTCCAAACTCAGCCGCTGCTTGAGTAGCAGAGGTAGCATCCTTAAATTTCATTTTCCAATACTGCCTACCAACAGAAAAATTACCATTACCATCTCAAGGAAATGATTGCCCATGTTCCAACCTTTCATCCTTGAAATCAAAGTGGCATGAACAACCATCATCAACATAATATTGCCTTGAAAGTTCTCTAACAGCTCTGGCAGCTAGGCTTGTATGTTCTCCAAACTCAGCCGCTGCTTGAGCAGCAGAGGTAGCATCCTTAAATTTCATGTTCCAATTCTGTTTGCCAATAAAACAATTACCATTACTATCTCCAGGAAATGATTGCCCATGTTCCAACACAATATTGCCTTGAAAGTTCTACAACAGCTTTGGCAGCTAGGCTTGCATGTTCTGCAAACTCAGCCGCTGCTTGAGTAGCAGTGGAAGCATCCTTAAATTGCATGTTCCAATTCTGCTTGCCAACAGAAAAATTACCATTACCATCTCCAGAAAATTCTTGCCCATGTTCAAAACATTCATCGTTGAAACATAAGTGGCATGAACCACCATCATCAACATATTATTGCCTTAAAAGTTCTCCAACAGCTTTGGCAGCTAGGCTTGCATGTTCTCCAAACTCAGTCGCTGCTTGAGCAGCAGAGGTAGCATCCTTAAATTTCATGTTCCAATATTGTCTACCAACAGAAAAATTACCATTACCATCTCAAGGAAATGATTGCCCATGTTCCAACCTTTCATCCTTGAAACCTAAGTGGCATGAACCGCCATTATCAACACAATATTTCCAAGAAAGTACTCCAACATCTCTGGCAGCTAGGCTTGCATGTTCTCCAAACTCAGCTGCTGCTTGAGCAGCAGAGGTAGTATCCTTAAATTTCATGTTCCAATTCTTCTTGCCAATAGAACAATTACCATTACCATCTCCAGGAAATGATTGTCCATGTTCCAACCTTTCATCCTTGAAACCTAAGTGGCATGAACTACCATCATCAACACAATATTGCCTTGAAAGTTCTACAACAGCTCTGGCAGCTAGGCTTGCATGTTCTGCAAACTCAGCCGCTGCTTGAGCAGCAGAGGTAGTATCCTTAAATTTCATGTTCCAATTCTGCTTCCCAACAGAAAAATTACCATTACCATCTCCAGGAAATGCTTGCCCATGTTCCAACCTTTAATCCTTGAAACCTAAGTGGCATGAACCATCATCATCAACACAATATTGCCTTGAAAGTTCTCCAACAGCACTGGCAGCTAGGCTTGCATGTTCTCCCAACTCAGCCACTGCTTGAGCAGCAGACGTAGTATCCTTAAATTTCATTTTCCAATACTGCCTACCAACAGAAAAATTACCATTACCATCTCAAGGAAATGATTGCCCATGTTCCAACCTTTCATCCTTGAAATCAAAGTGGCATGAACCACCATCATCAACACAAAATTGCCTTGAAAGATCTCCAACAGCTCTGGCTGCTAGGCTTGCATGTTCTCCAAAATCAGCCGCTGCTTGAGCAGCAGAGGTAGCATCCTTAAATTTCATGTTCCAATACTGCATGCCAACAGAACAATTACCATTACCATCTCAAGGAAATGATTGCCCATGTTCCAACCTTTTATCCTTGAAACCTAAGTGGCATGAACCACCATCATCAATACAATATTGCCTTGAAAGTTCTACAACATCTCTGGCAGCTAGGCTTGCATGTTCTGCAAACTCAGCCGTTGCTTGAGCAGCAGAGGTAGCATCCTTAAATTTCATGTTCCAATTCTGCTTGCCAACAGAAAAATTACCATTACCATCTCCAGGAAATGCTTGCCCATGTTCCAACCTTTCATCCTTGAAAGCTAAGTGGCATGAACCACCATCATCAACACAATATTGCCTTGATAGTTCTCCAACAGCTCTAGCAGCTAGGTTTGCATGTTCTCCAAACTCAGTCGCTGCTTGAGCAGCAGACGTAGTATCCTTAAATTTCATGTTCCAATTCTGCTTGCCAACAAAAAAATTACCATTACTATCTCCAGAAAATGCTTGCCCATGTTCAAAACATTCATCGTTGAAACCTAAGTGGCATGAACAACCATCATCAACATAATATTGCCTTGAAAGTTCTCTAACAGCTCTGGCAGCTAGGCTTGTATGTTCTCCAAACTCAGCCGCTGCTTGAGCAGCAGAGGTAGCATCCTTAAATTTCACATTCCAATACTGCCTACCAACAGAAAAATTTACCATTACCATCTCAAGGAAATGATTGCCCATGTTCCAACCTTTCATCCTTGAAACCTAAGTGGTATGAACCACCATCATCAATACAATATTTCCTTGAAAGTTCTCCAACAGCTCTGGCAGCTAGGCTTGCATGTTCTCCAAACTCAGCCGCTGCTTGAGCAGCTGAGGTAGTATCCTTAAATATCATGTTCCAATTCTGCTTGCCAATAGAACAATTACCATTACCATCTCCAAGAAATGCTTGCCCATGTTTAAAACTTTCATCGTTGAAACCTAAGTGGCATGAACCACCATCATCAACATAATATTGCCTTGAAAGTTCTCCAACAGCTCTGGCAGCTAGGCTTGCATGTTCTCCAAACTCAGACGCTGCTTGAGCAGCAGAGGTAGTATCCTTAAATTTCATGTTCTAATTCTGCTTGCCAACAGAACAATTACCATTACCTTCTCAAGGAAATGATTGCCCATGATCCTACATTTTATCATTGAAACCTAAGTGGCAAGAACCACCATCATCAACACAATATTGCCTTGAAAGTTCTACAACAGCTCTGGCAGCTAGGCTTGCATGTTCTGCAAACTCAGCCGCTGCTTGAGTAGCAGAGGTAGCATCCGTAAATTGCATGTTCCAATTCTACTTGCCAACAGAAAAATTACCATTACCATCTCCAGGAATTGATTTCCCATGTTCCAACCTTTCATCCTTGAAACCTAAGTGGCATGAACCACCACCATCAACACAATATTGCCTTGAAAGTTCTCCAACAGCTCTGGCAGCTAGGCTTGCATGTTCTCCAAACTCAGCCGCTGCTTGAGTAGCAGACGTAGTATCCTTAAATTTCATGTTCCAATTCTGCTTGCCAACAGAAAAATTACCATTACCATCTCCAGGAAATGCTTGCCCATGTTCAAAACTTTCATCGTTGAAACCTAAGAGGCACGAACCACCATCATCAACATAATATTGCCTTGAAAGTTCTCCAACAGCTCTGGCAGCTAGGCTTGCATGTTCTACAAACTCAGCCGCTGCTTGTGCAGCAGAGGTAGTATCCTTAAATTTCATGTTCCAATACTGCCTACCAACAGAAAAATTACTATTACCATCTCAAATAAATGATTGCCCATGTTCCAACCGTTCATCCTTGAAACCTAAGTGGCATGAACCACCATCATCAACACAATATTGCCTTGAAAGTTCTCCAACAGCTCTGGCAGCTAGGCTTGCATGTTCTCCAAACTCAGTCGCTGCTTGAGCAGCAGAGTTAGCATCCTTAAATTTCATGTTCCAATACTGCCTACCAACAGAAAAATTACCATAACCATCTCAAGGAAATGATTGTCCATGTTCCAACCTTTCATCCTTGAAACCTAAGTGGCATGAACCGCCATCATCAACACAATATTTCCTTGAAAGTTCTCCAACAACTCTGGCAGCTAGGCTTGCATGTTCTCCAAACTCAGCCGCTGCTTGAGCAGCAGAGGTAGTATCCTTAAATTTCATGTTCCAATTCTGCTTGCTAATAGAACAATTACCATTACCATCTCCAGGAAATGATTGCCCATGTTCCAACATTTTATCCTTGAAACCTAAGTAGCATGAACCACCATCATCAACACAATATTGCCTTGAAAGTTCTACAACAGCTCTGGCAGCTAGGCTTGCATGTTCTGCAAACTCAGCCGCTGCTTGAGTAGCAGAGGTAGCATCCTTAAATTTCATGTTCAAATTCAACCTGCCAAAAGAACAATTACCATTACCATCTCCAGGAATTGATTTCCCATGTTCCAACCTTTCAGCCTTGAAACCTAAGTAGCATGAACCACCATCATCAACACAATATTGCCTTGAAAGTTCTCCAACAGCTCTGATAGCTAAGCTTGTATTTTCTCCAAACTCAGCCGCTGCTTGAGTAGCAGACGTAGTATCCTTAAATTTCATGTTCCAATTCTGCTTACCAATAGAAAAATTACCATTACCATCTCCAGGAATAGATTTCCCATGTTCCAACCTTTCAGCCTTGAAACCTAAATGGCATGAACAACCATCATCAACATAATATTGCCTTGAAAGTTTTCCAACAGCTCTGGCAGCTAGGCTTGCATGTTCTACAAACTCAGCCGCTGCTTGAGCAGCAGAGGTAGTATCCTTAAATTTCATGTTCCAATACTGTTTACCAACAGAAAAATTACCATTACTATCTCAAAGAAATGATTGCCCATGTTCCAACTTTTCATCCTTGAAACCAAAGTGGCATGAACCACCATCATCAACACAATATTGCCTTGAAAGTTCTCCAACAGCTCTGGCAGCTAGCCTTGCAAGTTCTCCATACTCAGCCGCTGCTTGAGCAGCAGAGGTAGTATCCTTAAATTTCATGTTCCAATTCTGCTTGCCAACAGAACAATTACCATTACCATCTCCAGGAAATGATTGCCCATGATCCAACCTTTTATCCTTAAAACCTAAGTAGCATGAACCACCATCATCAACACAATATTGCCTTGAAAGTTCTACAACAGCTCTGGCAGCTAGGCTTGTATGTTCTGCAAACTCAGCCGCTGCTTGAGGAGCAGAGGTAGCATCCTTAAATTGCATGTTCCAATTCTACCTGCCAACAGAAAAATTACCATTACCATCTCCAGGAATTGATTTCCCATGTTCTAACCTTTCATCCTTGAAACGTAAGTGGCATGAACCACCATCATCAATACAATATTGCCTTGAAAGTTCTACAACAGCTCTGGCAGCTAGGCTTGCATGTTCTGCAAACTCAGCCGCTGCTTGAGTAGCAGAGGTAGCATCCATAAATTTCATGTTCCAATTCTACCTGCCAACAGAAAAATTACCATTACCATCTCCAGGAATTGATTTCCCATGTTCCAACCTTTCAGCCTTGAAACCTAAGTGGCATGAACCATCATCATCAACACAATATTGCCTTGAAAGTTCTCCAACAGCTCTGGCAGCTAGGCTTGCATGTTCTCCAAATTCAGCCGCTGCTTGAGCAGCAGACGTAGTATCCTTAAATTTCATGTTCTAATTCTTCTTGCCAACAAAAATATTACCATTACCATCTCCAGAAAATGCTTTCCCATGTTCAAAACTTTCATTGTTGAAACCTAAGTGGCATGAACCACCATCATCAACATAGTATTGCCTTTAAAGTTCTCTAACAGCTCTTGCAGCTAGGCTTGCATGTTCTCCAAGCTCAGCCGTTGCTTCAGCAGCAGAGGTAGCATCCTTAAATTTCATGTTCCAATACTGCCTACCAATAGAAAAATTACCATAACCATCTTATGGAAATGATTGTCCATGTTCCAACCTTTCATACTTGAAACATAAGTGGCATGAACCGCCATCATCAACACAATATTTCCTTGAAAGTTCTCCAACAACTCTGGCAGCTAGGCTTGCATGTTCTCCAAACTCAGCCGCTGCTTGAGCAGCAGAGGTAGTATCCTAAAATTTCATGTTCCAATTCTGCTTGCCAATAGAAAAATTACCATTACCATCTCCAGGAAATGATTGCCCATGTTCCAACCTTTTATCCTTGAAACCTAAGTGGCATAAACAACCATCATCAACACAATATTGCCTTGAAAGTTCTACAACAGCTCTGGCAGCTAGGCTTGCATGTTCTGCAAATTCAGCCGCTGCTTGAGTAGCAGAGGTAGCATCCTTAAATTGCATGTTCCAATTCTACCTGCCAACAGAAAAATTACCATTACCATCTCCAGGAATTGATTTCCCATGTTCCAACCTTTCATCCTTGAAACCTAAGTGGCATGAACCACCATCATCAACACAATATTGCCTTGAATGTTCTCCAACAGCTCTGGCAGCTAGGCTTGCATGTTCTGCAAACTCAGCCGCTGCTTGAGTAGCAGAGGTAGCATCCTTAAATTTCATGTTCCAATTCTACCTGCCAACAGAAAAATTACCATTACCATCTCCAGGAATTGATTTCCCATGTTCCAACCTTTCAGCCTTGAAACCTAAGTGGCATGAACCACCATCATCAACACAATATTGCCTTGAAAGTTCTCCAACAACTCTGGCAGCTAGGCTTGCATGTTCTCCAAACTCAGCCGCTGCTTGAGTAGCAGACGTAGTATCCTTAAATTTCATGTTCCAATTATGCTTGCCAACAAAAATATTACCATTACCATCTCCAAGAAATGCTTGCCCATGTTCAAAACTTTCATCGTATGAAGCACCATCATCAACATAATATTGCCTTTAAATTTCTCCAACAGCTCTGGCAGTTAGGCTTGCATGTTCTCCAAATTCAGCCGCTGCTTGAGCAGCAGAGGTAGCATCCTTAAATTTCATGTTCCAATACTGCCTACCAACAGAAAAATTACCATAACCATCTCAAGGAAATGATTGTCCATGTTCCAACCTTTCATACTTGAAACCTAAGTGGCATGAACCGCCATCATCAACACAATACTGCCTTGAAAGTTCTCCAACAGCTCTGGCAGCTAGGCTTGCATGTACTCAAAACTAAGTCGCTGCTTGAGCAACAGACGTATTATCCTTAAATTTCATGTTCCAATTCTGCTTGCCAACAAAAAAATTAGCATTACTATCTCCAGGAAATGCTTGCCCATGTTCAAAACTTTCATTGTTGAAACCTAAGTGGCATGAACCACAATCATCAACATAATATTGCCTTGAAAGTTCTCCAACAGCTCTGGTAGCTAGGCTTGCATGTTCTCCAAACCCAGCCGCTGCTTGAGCAACAGATGTAGCATCCTTAAATTTCATGTTCCAATACTGCCTACCAACAGAAAAATTACCATTACCATCTCAAAGAAATGATTGTCCATGTTCCAACCTTTCATCCTTGAAACCTAAGTGGCATGAACCGCCATCATCAACACAATATTTCCTTGAAAGTTCTCCAACAACTCTGGCAGCTAGGCTTGCATGTTCTCCAAACTCAGCCACTGCTTGAGCAGCAGAGGTAGTATCCTTAAATTTCATGTTCCAATTCTGCTTGCCAATAGAACAATTACCATTACCATCTCCAGGAAATGATTGCCCATGTTCCAACCTTTTATCCTTGAAACCTAAGTGGCATGAACCACTATCATCAACATAATATTGCCTTGAAAGTTCTACAACAGCTCTGGCAGCTAGGCTTGCATGTTCTGTAAACTCAGCCGATGCTTGTGTAGAAGAGGTAGCATCCTTAAATTGCATGTTCCAATTCTACCTGCCAACAGAAAAATTTCCATTACCATTTCCAGGAATTGATTTCCCATGTTGCAACCTTTCATCCTTGAAACCTAAGTGGCATGAACCACCATCATCAACACAATATTGCCTCAAAAGTTCTCCAACAGCTCTGGCAGCTAGGCTTGCATGTTCTCCAAACTTAACCGCTGCTTGAGCAGCAGAGGTAGCATCCTTAAATTTCATGTTCCAATTCTACCTGCCAACAGAAAAATTACCATTACCATCTCCAGGAAATGATTGCCCATGTTCCAACCTTTCAGCCTTGAAACCTAAGTGGCATGAACCACCATCATCGACACAATATTGCCTTGAAAGTTCTCCAACAGTTCTGGCAGGTAGGCTAGCATGTTCTCCAAACTCAGCCACTGCTTGAGCCGTAGAGGTAGTATCGTTAAATTTCATGTTCCAATTCTGCTTGCCAATAGAACAATTACCATTACCATCTCCAGAAAATTATTGCCCATGTTCCAACCTTTTATCCTTGAAACCTAAGTGGCATGAACAACCATCATCAACACAATATTGCCTTGAACGTTCTACAACAGCTCTGGCAGCTAGGCTTGCATGTTCTGCAAACTCAGCCGCTGCTTGAGTAGCAGAGGTAGCATCCTTAAATTGCATGTTCCAATTCTACCTGCCAACAGAAAAATTACCATTACCATCTCAAGGAAATGATTGTCCATGTTCCAACCTTTCATCCTTGAAACCTAAGTGGCATGAACCGCCATCATCAACACAATATTTCCTTGAAAGTTCTCCAACAACTCTAGAAGCTATGCTTGCATGTTCTCCAAACTCAGCCACTGCTTGAGCAGCAGAGGTAGTATCCTTAAATTTCATGTTCCAATTCTGCTTGCCAATAGAACAATTACCATTACCATCTCCAGGAAATGATTGCCCATGTTCCAACCTTTTATCCTTGAAACCTAAGTGGCATGAACCACCATCATCAACACAATATTGCCTTGAAAGTTCTACAACAGCTCTGGCAGCTAGGCTTGCATGTTCTGCAAACTCAGCCGCTGCTTGAGTAGCAGAGGCAGCATCCTTAAATTGCATGTTCCAATTCTACCTGCCAATAGAAAAATTACCATTACCATCTCTAGGAATTGATTTCCCATGTTGCAACCTTTCATCCTTGAAACCTAAGTGGCATGAACCACCATCATCAATACAATATTGCCTTGAAAGTTCTCCAATTGCTCTGGCAGCTAGGCTTGCATGTTCTCCAAACTTAACCGCTGCTTGAGTAGCAGAGGTAGCATCCTTAAATTTCATGTTCCAATTCTACCTGCCAACAGAAAAATTACCATTACCATCTCCAGGAAATGATTGCCCATGTTCCAACCTTTTAGCCTTGAAACCTAAGTGGCATGAACCACCATCATCAACACAATATTGCCTTGAAAGTTCTCCAACAGTTCTGGCAGCTAGGCTTGCATGTTCTCCAAACTCAGCCTCTGCTTGAGCAGCAGAGGTAGTATCGTTAAATTTCATGTTCCAATTCTGCTTGCCAATAGAACAATTACCATTACCATCTCCAGGAAATGATTGCCCATGTTCCAACCTTTTATCCTTGAAACCTAAGTGGCATGAACCACCATCATCAACACAATATTACCTTGAACGTTCTACAACAGCTCTGGAAGCTAGGCTTGCATGTTCTGCAAACTCAGCCGCTGCCTGAGTAGCAGAGGTAGCATCCTTAAATTGCATGTTCCAATTCTACCTGCCAACAGAAAAATTACCATTACCATCTCAAGGAAATGAGTGTCCAAGTTCCAACCTTTCATCCTTGAAATAACCTAAGTGGCATGAACCGCCATCATCAATACAATATTTCATTGAAAGTTCTCCAACAACTCTGGCAGCTAGGCTTGCATGTTCTCCAAACTCAGCCACTGCTTGAGCAGCAGAGGTAGTATCCTTAAATTTCATGTTCCAATTCTGCTTGCCAATAGAAAAATTACCATTACCATCTCCAGTAAATGATTGCCCATGTTCCAACCTTTTATCCTTGAAACCTAAGTGGCATGAACCATCATCATCAACACAATATTGTCTTGAAAGTTCTACAACAGCTCTGGCAGCTAGGATTGCATGTTCTGCAAACTCAGCCGCTGCTTGAGTAGCAGAGGTAGCATCCTTAAATTGCATGTTCCAATTCTACCTGCCAACAGAAAAATTACCATTACCATCTCAAGGAAATGATTGTCCATGTTCCAACCTTTCATCCTTGAAACCTAAGTGGCATGAACCGCCATCATCAACACAATATTGCCTTGAAAGTTCTCCAATAGCTCTGGCAGCTAGGCTTGCATGTTCTCCAAACTTAACCGCTGCTTGAGTAGCAGAGGTAGTATCCTTAAATTTCATGTTCCAATTCTGCTTGCCAATAGAACAATTACCATTACCATCTCCAGGAAATGATTGCCCATGTTCCAACCTTTTATCCTTGAAACCTAAGTGGCATGAACCACCATCATCAACACAATATTGCCTTGAAAGTTCTACAACAGCTCTGGCAGCTAGGCTTGCATGTTCTGCAAACTCAGCCGCTGCTTGAGTAGCAGAGGTAGCATCCTTAAATTGCATGTTCCAATTCTACCTGCCAACAGAAAAATTACCATTACCATCTCTAGGAATTGATTTCCCATGTTGCAACCTTTCATCCTTGAAACCTAAGTGGCATGAACCACCATCATCAACACAATATTGCCTTGAAAGTTCTCCAATAGCTCTGGCAGCTAGGCTTGCATGTTCTCCAAACTTAACCGCTGCTTGAGTAGCAGAGGTAGCATCCTTAAATTTCATGTTCCAATTCTACCTGCCAACAGAAAAATTACCATTACCATCTCCAGAAAATGATTGCCCATGTTCCAACCTTTTAGCCTTGAAACCTAAGTGGCATGAACCACCATCATCAACACAATATTGCCTTGAAAGTTCTCCAACAGTTCTGGCAGCTAGGCTTGCATGTTCTCCAAACTCAGCCTCTGCTTGAGCAGCAGAGGTAGTATCGTTAAATTTCATGTTCCAATTCTGCTTGCCAATAGAACAATTACCATTACCATCTCCAGGAAATGATTGCCCATGTTCCAACCTTTTATCCTTGAAACCTAAGTGGCATGAACCACCATCATCAACACAATATTACCTTGAACGTTCTACAACAGCTCTAGAAGCTAGGCTTGCATGTTCTGCAAACTCAGCCGCTGCTTGAGTAGCAGAGGTAGCATCCTTAAATTGCATGTTCCAATTCTACTTGCCAACAGAAAAATTACCATTACCATCTCAAGGAAATGAGTGTCCATGTTCCAACCTTTCATCCTTGAAATAACCTAAGTGGCATGAACCGCTATCATCAATACAATATTTCCTTGAAAGTTCTCCAACAACTCTGGCAGCTAGGCTTGCATGTTCTCCAAACTCAGCCACTGCTTGAGCAGCAGAGGTAGTATCCTTAAATTTCATGTTCCAATTCTGCTTGCCAATAGAAAAATTACCATTACCATCTCCAGGAAATGATTGCCCATGTTCCAACCTTTTATCCTTGAAACCTAAGTGGCATGAACCACCATCATCAACACAATATTGTCTTGAAATTTCTACAACAGCTCTGGCAGCTAGGATTGCATGTTCTGCAAACTCAGCCGCTGCTTGAGTAGCAGAGGTAGCATCCTTAAATTGCATGTTCCAATTCTACCTGCCAACAGAAAAATTACCATTACCATCTCCAGGAATTGATTTCCCATGTTCCAACCTTTCAGCCTTGAAACCTAAGTGGCATGAACCACCATCATCAACACAATATTGCCTTGAAAGTTCTCCAATAGTTCTGGCAGCTAGGCTTGCATGTTCTCCAAACTCAGCCACTGCTTGAGCCGTAGAGGTAGTATCGTTAAATTTCATGTTCCAATTCTGCTTGCCAATAGAACAATTACCATTACCATCTCCAGAAAATTATTGCCCATGTTCCAACCTTTTATCCTTGAAACCTAAGTGGCATGAACAACCATCATCAACACAATATTGCCTTGAACGTTCTACAACAGCTCTGGCAGCTAGGCTTGCATGTTCTGCAAACTCAGCCGCTGCTTGAGTAGCAGAGGTAGCATCCTTAAATTGCATGTTCCAATTCTACCTGCCAACAGAAAAATTACCATTACCATCTCAAGGAAATGATTGTCCATGTTCCAACCTTTCATCCTTGAAACCTAAGTGGCATGAACCGCCATCATCAACACAATATTTCCTTGAAAGTTCTCCAACAACTCTAGAAGCTATGCTTGCATGTTCTCCAAACTCAGCCACTGCTTGAGCAGCAGAGGTAGTATCCTTAAATTTCATGTTCCAATTCTGCTTGCCAATAGAACAATTACCATTACCATCTCCAGGAAATGATTGCCCATGTTCCAACCTTTTATCCTTGAAACCTAAGTGGCATGAACCACCATCATCAACACAATATTGCCTTGAAAGTTCTACAACAGCTCTGGCAGCTAGGCTTGCATGTTCTGCAAACTCAGCCGCTGCTTGAGTAGCAGAGGCAGCATCCTTAAATTGCATGTTCCAATTCTACCTGCCAACAGAAAAATTACCATTACCATCTCTAGGAATTGATTTCCCATGTTGCAACCTTTCATCCTTGAAACCTAAGTGGCATGAACCACCATCATCAATACAATATTGCCTTGAAAGTTCTCCAATTGCTCTGGCAGCTAGGCTTGCATGTTCTCCAAACTTAACCGCTGCTTGAGTAGCAGAGGTAGCATCCTTAAATTTCATGTTCCAATTCTACCTGCCAACAGAAAAATTACCATTACCATCTCCAGAAAATGATTGCCCATGTTCCAACCTTTTAGCCTTGAAACCTAAGTGGCATGAACCACCATCATCAACACAATATTGCCTTGAAAGTTCTCCAACAGTTCTGGCAGCTAGGCTTGCATGTTCTCCAAACTCAGCCTCTGCTTGAGCAGCAGAGGTAGTATCGTTAAATTTCATGTTCCAATTCTGCTTGCCAATAGAACAATTACCATTACCATCTCCAGGAAATGATTGCCCATGTTCCAACCTTTTATCCTTGAAACCTAAGTGGCATGAACCACCATCATCAACACAATATTACCTTGAACGTTCTACAACAGCTCTAGAAGCTAGGCTTGCATGTTCTGCAAACTCAGCCGCTGCTTGAGTAGCAGAGGTAGCATCCTTAAATTGCATGTTCCAATTCTACTTGCCAACAGAAAAATTACCATTACCATCTCAAGGAAATGAGTGTCCATGTTCCAACCTTTCATCCTTGAAATAACCTAAGTGGCATGAACCGCTATCATCAATACAATATTTCCTTGAAAGTTCTCCAACAACTCTGGCAGCTAGGCTTGCATGTTCTCCAAACTCAGCCACTGCTTGAGCAGCAGAGGTAGTATCCTTAAATTTCATGTTCCAATTCTGCTTGCCAATAGAAAAATTACCATTACCATCTCCAGGAAATGATTGCCCATGTTCCAACCTTTTATCCTTGAAACCTAAGTGGCATGAACCACCATCATCAACACAATATTGTCTTGAAATTTCTACAACAGCTCTGGCAGCTAGGATTGCATGTTCTGCAAACTCAGCCGCTGCTTGAGTAGCAGAGGTAGCATCCTTAAATTGCATGTTCCAATTCTACCTGCCAACAGAAAAATTACCATTACCATCTCCAGGAATTGATTTCCCATGTTCCAACCTTTCAGCCTTGAAACCTAAGTGGCATGAACCACCATCATCAACACAATATTGCCTTGAAAGTTCTCCAATAGTTCTGGCAGCTAGGCTTGCATGTTCTCCAAACTCAGCCACTGCTTGAGCCGTAGAGGTAGTATCGTTAAATTTCATGTTCCAATTCTGCTTGCCAATAGAACAATTACCATTACCATCTCCAGAAAATTATTGCCCATGTTCCAACCTTTTATCCTTGAAACCTAAGTGGCATGAACAACCATCATCAACACAATATTGCCTTGAACGTTCTACAACAGCTCTGGCAGCTAGGCTTGCATGTTCTGCAAACTCAGCCGCTGCTTGAGTAGCAGAGGTAGCATCCTTAAATTGCATGTTCCAATTCTACCTGCCAACAGAAAAATTACCATTACCATCTCAAGGAAATGATTGTCCATGTTCCAACCTTTCATCCTTGAAACCTAAGTGGCATGAACCGCCATCATCAACACAATATTTCCTTGAAAGTTCTCCAACAACTCTAGAAGCTATGCTTGCATGTTCTCCAAACTCAGCCACTGCTTGAGCAGCAGAGGTAGTATCCTTAAATTTCATGTTCCAATTCTGCTTGCCAATAGAACAATTACCATTACCATCTCCAGGAAATGATTGCCCATGTTCCAACCTTTTATCCTTGAAACCTAAGTGGCATGAACCACCATCATCAACACAATATTGCCTTGAAAGTTCTACAACAGCTCTGGCAGCTAGGCTTGCATGTTCTGCAAACTCAGCCGCTGCTTGAGTAGCAGAGGCAGCATCCTTAAATTGCATGTTCCAATTCTACCTGCCAACAGAAAAATTACCATTACCATCTCTAGGAATTGATTTCCCATGTTGCAACCTTTCATCCTTGAAACCTAAGTGGCATGAACCACCATCATCAATACAATATTGCCTTGAAAGTTCTCCAATTGCTCTGGCAGCTAGGCTTGCATGTTCTCCAAACTTAACCGCTGCTTGAGTAGCAGAGGTAGCATCCTTAAATTTCATGTTCCAATTCTACCTGCCAACAGAAAAATTACCATTACCATCTCCAGGAAATGATTGCCCATGTTCCAACCTTTTAGCCTTGAAACCTAAGTGGCATGAACCACCATCATCAACACAATATTGCCTTGAAAGTTCTCCAACAGTTCTGGCAGCTAGGCTTGCATGTTCTCCAAACTCAGCCTCTGCTTGAGCAGCAGAGGTAGTATCGTTAAATTTCATGTTCCAATTCTGCTTGCCAATAGAACAATTACCATTACCATCTCCAGGAAATGATTGCCCATGTTCCAACCTTTTATCCTTGAAACCTAAGTGGCATGAACCACCATCATCAACACAATATTACCTTGAACGTTCTACAACAGCTCTGGAAGCTAGGCTTACATGTTCTGCAAACTCAGCCGCTGCCTGAGTAGCAGAGGTAGCATCCTTAAATTGCATGTTCCAATTCTACCTGCCAACAGAAAAATTACCATTACCATCTCAAGGAAATGAGTGTCCAAGTTCCAACCTTTCATCCTTGAAATAACCTAAGTGGCATGAACCGCCATCATCAATACAATATTTCATTGAAAGTTCTCCAACAACTCTGGCAGCTAGGCTTGCATGTTCTCCAAACTCAGCCACTGCTTGAGCAGCAGAGGTAGTATCCTTAAATTTCATGTTCCAATTCTGCTTGCCAATAGAAAAATTACCATTACCATCTCCAGGAAATGATTGCCCATGTTCCAACCTTTTATCCTTGAAACCTAAGTGGCATGAACCACCATCATCAACACAATATTGTCTTGAAATTTCTACAACAGCTCTGGCATCTAGGATTGCATGTTCTGCAAACTCAGCCGCTGCTTGAGTAGCAGAGGTAGCATCCTTAAATTGCATGTTCCAATTCTACCTGCCAACAGAAAAATTACCATTACCATCTCAAGGAAATGATTGTCCATGTTCCAACCTTTCATCCTTGAAACCTAAGTGGCATGAACCGCCATCATCAACACAATATTGCCTTGAAAGTTCTCCAATAGCTCTGGCAGCTAGGCTTGCATGTTCTCCAAACTTAACCGCTGCTTGAGTAGCAGAGGTAGTATCCTTAAATTTCATGTTCCAATTCTGCTTGCCAATAGAACAATTACCATTACCATCTCCAGGAAATGATTGCCCATGTTCCAACCTTTTATCCTTGAAACCTAAGTGGCATGAACCACCATCATCAACACAATATTGCCTTGAAAGTTCTACAACAGCTCTGGCAGCTAGGCTTGCATGTTCTGCAAACTCAGCCGCTGCTTGAGTAGCAGTGGCAGCATCCTTAAATTGCATGTTCCAATTCTACCTTCCAACAGAAAAATTACCATTACCATCTCTAGGAATTGATTTCCCATGTTGCAACCTTTCATCCTTGAAACCTAAGTGGCATGAACCACCATCATCAACACAATATTGCCTTGAAAGTTCTCCAATAGCTCTGGTAGCTAGGCTTGCATGTTCTCCAAACTTAACCGCTGCTTGAGTAGCAGAGGTAGCATCCTTAAATTTCATGTTCCAATTCTACCTGCCAACAGAAAAATTACCATTACCATCTCCAGAAAATGATTGCCCATGTTCCAACCTTTTAGCCTTGAATCCTAAGTGGCATGAACCACCATCATCAACACAATATTGCCTTGAAAGTTCTACAATAGCTCTGGCAGCTAGGCTTACATGTTCTGCAAACTCAGCCGCTGCTTGAGTAGCAGAGGTAGCATCCTTAAATTGCATGTTCCATTACCATCTCTAGGAAATGATTGCCCATTTTCCAACCTTTCAGCCTTGAAACCTAAGTGGCATGAACCACCATCATCAACACAATATTGCCTTGAAAGTTCTCCAACAGTTCTGGCAGTTAGGCTTGCATGTTCTCCAAACTCAGCCACTGCTTGAGCAGCAGAGGTAGTATCCTTAAATTTCATGTTCCAATTCTGCTTGCCAATAGAACAATTACCATTACCATCTCCAGGAAATGATTGCCCATGTTCCAACCTTTTATCCTTGAAACCTAAGTGGCATGAACCACCATCATCAACACAATATTGCCTTGAAAGTTCTACAACAGCTCTGGCAGCTAGGCTTGCATGTTTTGCAAACTCAGCCGCTGCTTGAGTAGCAGAGGTAGCATCCTTAAATTGCATGTTCCAATTCTACCTGCCAACAGAAAAATTACCATTACCATCTCCAGGAATTGATTTCCCATGTTGCAACCTTTCATCCTTGAAACCTAAGTGGCATAAACCACCATCATCAACACAATATTGCCTTGAAAGTTCTCCAACAGCTCTGGCAGCTAGGCTTGCATGTTCTCCAAACTTAACCGCTGCTTGAGTAGCAGAGGTAGCATCCTTAAATTTCATGTTCCAATTCTACCTGCCAAAAGAAAAATTACCATTACCATCTCCAGGAAATGATTGCCCATGTTCCAACCTTTCAGCCTTGAAACCTAAGTGGCATGAACCACCATCATCAACACAATATTGCCTTGAAAGTTCTCCAACAGTTCTGGCAGCTAGGCTTGCATGTTCTCCAAACTCAGCCACTGCTTGAGCAGCAGAGGTAGTATCCTTAAATTTCATGTTCCAATTCTGCTTGCCAATAGAACAATTACCATTACCATCTCCAGGAAATGATTGCCCATGTTCCAACCTTTTATCCTTGAATCCTAAGTGGCATGAACCACCATCATCAACACAATATTGCCTTGAAAGTTCTACAACAGCTCTGGCAGCTAGGCTTGCATGTTCTGCAAACTCAGCCGCTGCTTGAGTAGCAGAGGTAGCATCCTTAAATTGCATGTTCCAATTCTACCTGTCAACAGAAAAATTACCATTACCATCTCAAGGAAATGATTGTCCATGTTCCAACCTTTCTTCCTTGAAACCTATGTGGCATGAACCGCCATAATCAACACAATATTTCCTTGAAAGTTCTCCAACAACTCTGGCAGCTAGGCTTGCATGTTCTCCAAACTCAGCCACTGCTTGAGCAGCAGAGGTAGTATCCTTAAATTTCATGTTCCAATTCTGCTTGCCAATAGAACAATTACCATTACCATCTCCAGGAAATGATTGCCCATGTTCCAACCTTTTATCCTTGAAACCTAAGTGGCATGAACCACCATCATCAACACAAAATTGCCTTGATAGTTCTACAACAGCTCTGGTAGCTAGACTTGCATGTTCTGCAAACTCAGCCGCTGCTTGAGTAGCAGAGGTAGCATCCTCAAATTGCATGTTCCAATTCTACCTGCCAACAGAAAAATTACCATTACCATCTCCAGGAATTGATTTCCCATGTTCCAACCTTTCATCATTGAAACCTAAGTGGCATGAACCACCATCATCAACATAATATTGCCTTGAAAGTTCTCCAACAGCTCTGGCAGCTAGGCTTGCATGTTCTACAAACTCAGCCGCTGCTTGAGCAGCAGAGGTAGTATCCTTGAATTTCATGTTCCAATACTTCCTACCAACAGAAAAATTACCATTACCATCTAAAGGAAATAATTGCCCATGTTCCAATCTTTTATCCTTGAAACCTAAGTGGCATGAACCACCATCATCAATACAATATTGCCTTGAAAGTTCTACAACAGCTCTGGCAGCTAGGCTTGCATGTTCTGCAAACTCAGCCGCTGCTTGAGTAGCAGAGGTAGCATCCTTAAATTGCATGTTCCAATTCTACCTTCCAACAGAAAAATTACCATTACCATCTCCAGGAATTGATTTCCCATGTTCCAACCTTTCATCCTTGAAACCTAAGTGGCATGAACCACCATCATCAACACAATATTGCCTTGAAAGTTCTCCAACAGCTCTGGCAGCTAGGCTTGCATGTTCTCCAAACTCAACCGCTGCTTGAGTAGAAGACGTAATATCCTTAAATTTCATGTTCCAATTTTGCTTGCCAACAGAAAAATTACCATTACCATCTCCAGGAAATGCTTGCCCATGTTCAAAACTTTCATCGTTGAAACCTAAGTGGCATGAACCACCATCATCAACATAATATTGCCTTGAAAGTTCTCCAACAGCTTGGCAGCTAGGCTTGCATGTTCTACAAACTCAGCCGCTGCTTGAGCAGCAGAGGTAGTATCCTTAAATTTCATGTTCCAATACTGCCTACCAACAGAAAAATTACCATTACCATCTCAAGGAAATGATTGCCCATGTTCCAACCTTTCATCCTTGAAACCTAAGTGGCATGAACCACCATCATCAACACAATATTGCCTTGAAAGTTCTCCAACAGATCTGGTAGCTAAGCTTGCATGTTCTCCAAACTCAGCCGCTGCTTGAGCAGCAAAGGTAGTATCCTTAAATTTCATGTTCCAATTCTGCTTGCCAACAGAACAATTACCATTACCATCTCCAGGAAATGATTGCCCATGATCCAACCTTTTATCCTTGAAACCTAAGTGGCATGAACCACCATCATCAACACAATATTGCCTTGAAAGTTCTACAACAGATCTTGCAGCTAGACTTGCATATTCTGTAAACTCAGCCGCTGCTTGAGTAGCAGAGGTAGCATCCTTAAATTGCATGTTCCAATTCTACCTGCCAACAGAAAAATTACCATTACCATCTCCAGGAATTGATTTCCCATGTTCCAACCTTTCATCCTTGAAACCTAAGTGGCCTGAACCACCATCATCAACACAATATTGCCTTGAAAGTTCTACACGTCTCTGGCAGCTAGGCTTGCATGTTCTGCTAACTCAGCCGCTGCTTGAGTAGCAGAGGTAGCATCCTTAAATTTCATGTTCCAATTCTACCTGCCAACAGAAAAAGTACCATTACCATCTCGAGGAATTGATTTCCCATGTTCCAACCTTTCAGCCTTGAAACCTAAGTGGCATGAACCACCATCATCAACACAATATTGCCTTGAAAGTTCTCCAACAGTTCTGGCAGCTAGGCTTGCGTGTTCTCCAAACTCAGCCGCTGCTTGAGCAGTAGAGGTAGTATCCTTAAATTTCATGTTCCAATTCTGCTTGCCAACAGAACAATTACCATTACCATCTCCAGGAAATGATTGCCCATGATCCAACCTTTTATCCTTGAAACCTAAGTAGCATGAACCACCATCATCAACACAATATTGCCTTGAAAGTTCTACAACAGCTCTAGCAGCTAGGCTTGCATGTTCTGCAAACTCAGCCGCAGCTAGAGTAGTAGAGGTAGCATCCTTAAATTGCATGTTCCAATTCTACCTGCCAATAGAAAAATTACCATTACCATCTCCAGGAAATGATTGCCCATGTTCTGCAAACTCAGCCGCTGCTTGAGCTGCAGAGGTAGCATCCTTAAATTTCATGTTCCAATTCTGCTTGCCAACGGAAATATTACCATTACCATCTCTAGGAAATGCTTGCCCATGTTCAAACCTTTCATCCTATAAACCTAAGTGGAATGAACCACCATCATCAACACAATATTGCCTTGAAAGTTCTACAACAACTATGGCAGCTAGGCTTGCATGTTCTCCAAACTCAGCCGCTGCTTGAGCAGCAGAGGTAGCATCCTTAAATTTCATGTTCCAATACTGCCTGCCAACAGAAAAATTACCATTACCATCTCAAGGAAATGATTGCCCATGTTCCAACCTTTCATCCTTGAAAACTAAGTGGCATGAACCACCATCATCAACACAATATTGCCTTGAAAGTTCTCCAACAGCTCTGGCAGCTAGGCTTGCATGTTCTGCAAACTCAGCCTCTACTTGAACAGCAGAGGTAACATCCTTAAATTTCATGTTCCAATTCTGCCTACCAATAGAAAAATTACCATTACCATCTCCAAGAAATGATTGCCCATGTTCCAACCTTTCATCCTTGAAACTTAAGTGGCATGAACCACCATCATCAACAAAATATTGCCTTGAAATTTCTACAACAGCTCTGGCAGCTAGGCTTGGATGTTTTGCAAACTCAGCCGCTGCTTGAGCAGCAGAGGTAGCATCCTTAAATTTAATGTTCCAATTCTGCCTGCCAATAGAAAATTTACCATTTCCAGGAAATGATTGCCCATGTTCCAACCTTTCATCCTTGAAACCTAAGCGGCATGAACCACCATCATCGACACAATATTGCCTTGAAACTTCTACAACAGCTCTGGCAGCTAGGCTTGCATGTTCTGCAAACTCAGACGCTGCTTGAGCAGCAGAGGTAATATCCTTAAATTTCATGTTCCAATTCTGCTTGCCAACAGAAATATTTCCATTACCATCTCTAGGAAATGCTTGCCCATGTTCCAACCTTTCATCCTTGAAACCTAAGTGGCATGAACCACCATCATCAACACAATATTGCCTTGAAAGTTCTACAACAACTCTGGCAGCTAGGCTTGCATGTTCTCCAAACTCAGCCGCTGCTTGAGCAGCTGAGGTAGCATCCTTAAATTTCATGTTCCAATACTGCCTGCCAACAGAAAAATTACCATTACCATCTCCAGGAAATGATTGCCCATGTTCCAACCTTTAATCCTTGAAAACTAAGTGGCATGAACCACCATCATCAACACAATATTACCTTGAAAGTTCTACAACAGCTCTGGGAGCTAGGCTTGCATGTTCTACAAACTCAATTGCTACTTGAGCAGCAGAGGTACCATCGTTAAATTTCATGTTCCAATTCTGCCTGCCAATAGAAAAATTACCATTACCATCTCCAGGAAATACTTTCCTATGTTCCAACCTTTCATCCTTGAAACCTAAGTGGCATGAACCACCATCATCAACACAATATTGCCTCTAAAGTTCTACAACAGCTCTGGCAGCTAGTCTTGGATGTCTTGAAAACTCAGCCGCTGCCGGAGCAGCAGAGGTAGCAACCTTAAATTGAATGTTCCAATTCTGCCGGCCAATAGAAAATTTACCATTTCCGGGAAACGATTGCCCATGTTCCAACCTTTCATCCTTGAAACCTAAGCGGCATGAACCACCATCATCAACACAATATTGCCTTGAAAGTTCTACAATAGCTCTAGCAGCTAGGCTTGCATATTCTGCAAACTCAGCCGCTGCTTGAGTAGTAGAGGTAACATCCTTAAATTGCATGTTCCAATTCTACCTGCCAACAGAAATAATACCATTACCATCTCAAGGAAATGATTGCCCATGTTCCAACCTTTTATCCTTGAAACTTAAGTGGCATGAACCACCATCATCAACAAAATATTGCCTTGAAATTTCTACAACAGCTCTGGCAGCTAGGCTTGGATGTTTTGCAAACTCAGCCGCTGCTTGAGCAGCAGAGGTAGCATCCTTAAATTTAATGTTCCAATTCTGCCTGCCAATAGAAAATTTACCATTTCCAGGAAATGATTGCCCATGTTCAAACCTTTCATCCTTGAAACCTAAGCGGCATGAACCACCATCATCAACAAAATATTGCCTTGAAACTTCTACAACAGCTCTGGTAGCTAGGCTTGCATGTTCTGCAAACTCAGACGCTGCTTGAGCAGCAGAGGTAATATCCTTAAATTTCATGTTCCAATTCTGCTTGCCAACAGAAATATTTCCATTACCATCTCTAGGAAATGCTTGCCCATGTTCCAACCTTTCATCCTTGAAACCTAAGTGGCATGAACCACCATCATCAACACAATATTGCCTTGAAAGTTCTACAACAACTCTGGCAACTAGGCTTGCATGTTCTCCAAACTCAGCCGCTGCTTGAGCAGCTGAGGTAGCATCCTTAAATTTCATGTTCCAATACTGCCTGCCAACAGAAATATTACCATTACCATCTCCAGGAAATGATTGCCCATGTTCCAACCTTTAATCCTTGAAAACTAAGTGGCATGAACCACCATCATCAACACAATATTACCTTGAAAGTTCTACAACAGCTCTGGGAGCTAGGCTTGCATGTTCTACAAACTCAATTGCTACTTGAGCAGCAGAGGTACCATCGTTAAATTTCATGTTCCAATTCTGCCTGCCAATAGAAAAATTACCATTACCATCTCCAGGAAATACTTTCCCATGTTCCAACCTTTCATCCTTGAAACCTAAGTGGCATGAACCACCATCATCAACACAATATTGACTCTAAAGTTCTACAACAGCTCTGGCAGCTAGTCTTGGATGTCTTGAAAACTCAGCCGCTGCCGGAGCAGCAGAGGTAGCAACCTTAAATTGAATGTTCCAATTCTGCCGGCCAATAGAAAATTTACCATTTCCGGGAAACGATTGCCCATGTTCCAACCTTTCATCCTTGAAACCTAAGCGGCATGAACCACCATCATCAACACAATATTGCCTTGAAAGTTCTACAATAGCTCTAGCAGCTAGGCTTGCATATTCTGCAAACTCAGCCGCTGCTTGAGTAGTAGAGGTAACATCCTTAAATTGCATGTTCCAATTCTACCTGCCAACAGAAATAATACCATTACCATCTCAAGGAAATGATTGCCCATGTTCCAACCTTTTATCCTTGAAACTTAAGTGGCATGAACCACCATCATCAACAAAATATTGCCTTGAAATTTCTACAACAGCTCTGGCAGCTAGGCTTGGATGTTTTGCAAACTCAGCCGCTGCTTGAGCAGCAGAGGTAGCATCCTTAAATTTAATATTCCAATTCTGCCTGCCAATAGAAAATTTACCATTTCCAGGAAATGATTGCCCATGTTCCAACCTTTCATCCTTGAAACCTAAGCGGCATGAACCACCATCATCAACACAATATTACCTTGAAAGTTCTACAACAGCTCTGGGAGCTAGGCTTGCATGTTCTACAAACTCAATTGCTACTTGAGCAGCAGAGGTACCATCGTTAAATTTCATGTTCCAATTCTGCCTGCCAATAGAAAAATTACCATTACCATCTCCAGGAAATACTTTCCCATGTTCCAACCTTTCATCCTTGAAACCTAAGTGGCATGAACCACCATCATCAACACAATATTGCCTCTAAAGTTCTACAACAGCTCTGGCAGCTAGTCTTGGATGTCTTGAAAACTCAGCCGCTGCCGGAGCAGCAGAGGTAGCAACCTTAAATTGAATGTTCCAATTCTGCCGGCCAATAGAAAATTTACCATTTCCGGGAAACGATTGCCCATGTTCCAACCTTTCATCCTTGAAACCTAAGCGGCATGAACCACCATCATCAACACAATATTGCCTTGAAAGTTCTACAATAGCTCTAGCAGCTAGGCTTGCATATTCTGCAAACTCAGCCGCTGCTTGAGTAGTAGAGGTAACATCCTTAAATTGCATGTTCCAATTCTACCTGCCAACAGAAATAATACCATTACCATCTCAAGGAAATGATTGCCCATGTTCCAACCTTTTATCCTTGAAACTTAAGTGGCATGAACCACCATCATCAACAAAATATTGCCTTGAAATTTCTACAACAGCTCTGGCAGCTAGGCTTGGATGTTTTGCAAACTCAGCCGCTGCTTGAGCAGCAGAGGTAGCATCCTTAAATTTAATGTTCCAATTCTGCCTGCCAATAGAAAATTTACCATTTCCAGGAAATGATTGCCCATGTTCCAACCTTTCATCCTTGAAACCTAAGCGGCATGAACCACCATCATCAACAAAATATTGCCTTGAAACTTCTACAACAGCTCTGGTAGCTAGGCTTGCATGTTCTGCAAACTCAGACGCTGCTTGAGCAGCAGAGGTAATATCCTTAAATTTCATGTTCCAATTCTGCTTGCCAACAGAAATATTTCCATTACCATCTCTAGGAAATGCTTGCCCATGTTCCAACCTTTCATCCTTGAAACCTAAGTGGCATGAACCACCATCATCAACACAATATTGCCTTGAAAGTTCTACAACAACTCTGGCAACTAGGCTTGCATGTTCTCCAAACTCAGCCGCTGCTTGAGCAGCTGAGGTAGCATCCTTAAATTTCATGTTCCAATACTGCCTGCCAACAGAAATATTACCATTACCATCTCCAGGAAATGATTGCCCATGTTCCAACCTTTAATCCTTGAAAACTAAGTGGCATGAACCACCATCATCAACACAATATTACCTTGAAAGTTCTACAACAGCTCTGGGAGCTAGGCTTGCATGTTCTACAAACTCAATCGCTACTTGAGCAGCAGAGGTACCATCGTTAAATTTCATGTTCCAATTCTGCCTGCCAATAGAAAAATTACCATTACCATCTCCAGGAAATACTTTCCCATGTTCCAACCTTTCATCCTTGAAACCTAAGTGGCATGAACCACCATCATCAACACAATATTGACTCTAAAGTTCTACAACAGCTCTGGCAGCTAGTCTTGGATGTCTTGAAAACTCAGCCGCTGCCGGAGCAGCAGAGGTAGCAACCTTAAATTGAATGTTCCAATTCTGCCGGCCAATAGAAAATTTACCATTTCCGGGAAACGATTGCCCATGTTCCAACCTTTCATCCTTGAAACCTAAGCGGCATGAACCACCATCATCAACACAATATTGCCTTGAAAGTTCTACAATAGCTCTAGCAGCTAGGCTTGCATATTCTGCAAACTCAGCCGCTGCTTGAGTAGTAGAAGGTAACATCCTTAAATTGCATGTTCCAATTCTACCTGCCAACAGAAATAATACCATTACCATCTCAAGGAAATGATTGCCCATGTTCCAACCTTTTATCCTTGAAACTTAAGTGGCATGAACCACCATCATCAACAAAATATTGCCTTGAAATTTCTACAACAGCTCTGGCAGCTAGACTTGGATGTTTTGCAAACTCAGCCGCTGCTTGAGCAGCAGAGGTAGCATCCTTAAATTTAATATTCCAATTCTGCCTGCCAATAGAAAATTTACCATTTCCAGGAAATGATTGCCCATGTTCCAACCTTTCATCCTTGAAACCTAAGCGGCATGAACCACCATCATCAACACAATTTTGCCTTGAAACTTCTACAACAGCTCTGGCAGCTAGGCTTGCATGTTCTGCAAACTCAGACGCTGCTTGAGCAGCAGAGGTAATATCCTTAAATTTCATGTTCCAATTCTGCTTGCCAACAGAAATATTTCCATTACCATCTCTAGGAAATGCTTGCCCATGTTCCAACCTTTCATCCTTGAAACCTAAGTGGCATGAACCACCATCATCAACACAATATTGCCTTGAAAGTTCTACAACAACTCTGGCAGCTAGGCTTGCATGTTCTCCAAACTCAGCCGCTGCTTGAGCAGCTGAGGTAGCATCCTTAAATTTCATGTTCCAATACTGCCTGCCAACAGAAAAATTACCATTACCATCTCCAGGAAATGATTGCCCATGTTCCAACCTTTAATCCTTGAAAACTAAGTGGCATGAACCACCATCATCAACACAATATTACCTTGAAAGTTCTACAACAGCTCTGGGAGCTAGGCTTGCATGTTCTACAAACTCAATTGCTACTTGAGCAGCAGAGGTACCATCGTTAAATTTCATGTTCCAATTCTACCTGCCAATAGAAAAATTACCATTACCATCTCCAGGAAATACTTTCCCATGTTCCAACCTTTCATCCTTGAAACCTAAGTGGCATGAACCACCATCATCAACACAATATTGCCTCTAAAGTTCTACAACAGCTCTGGCAGCTAGTCTTGGATGTCTTGAAAACTCAGCCGCTGCCAGAGCAGCAGAGGTAGCAACCTTAAATTGAATGTTCCAATTCTGCCGGCCAATAGAAAATTTACCATTTCCGGGAAACGATTGCCCATGTTCCAACCTTTCACCCTTGAAACCTAAGCGGCATGAACCACCATCATCAACACAATATTGCCTTGAAAGTTCTACAATAGCTCTAGCAGCTAGGCTTGCATATTCTGCAAACTCAGCCGCTGCTTGAGGAGTAGAGGTAACATCCTTAAATTGCATGTTCCAATTCTACCTGCCAACAGAAATAATACCATTACCATCTCAAGGAAATGATTGCCCATGTTCCAACCTTTTATCCTTGAAACTTAAGTGGCATGAACCACCATCATCAACAAAATATTGCCTTGAAATTTCTACAACAGCTCTGGCAGCTAGGCTTGGATGTTTTGCAAACTCAGCCGCTGCTTGAGCAGCAGAGGTAGCATCCTTAAATTTAATGTTCCAATTCTGCCTGCCAATAGAAAATTTACCATTTCCAGGAAATGATTGCCCATGTTCCAACCTTTCATCCTTGAAACCTAAGCGGCATGAACCACCATCATCAACACAATATTGCCTTGAAATTTCTACAACAGCTCTGGCAGCTAGGCTTGCATGTTCTGCAAACTCAGACGCTGCTTGAGCAGCAGAGGTAATATCCTTAAATTTCATGTTCCAATTCTGCTTGCCAACAGAAATATTTCCATTACCATCTCTAGGAAATGCTTGCCCATGTTCCAACCTTTCATCCTTGAAACCTAAGTGGCATGAACCACCATCATCAACACAATATTGCCTTGAAAGTTCTACAACAACTCTGGCAGCTAGGCTTGCATGTTCTCCAAACTCAGCCGCTGCTTGAGCAGCTGAGGTAGCATCCTTAAATTTCATGTTCCAATACTGCCTGCCAACAGAAATATTACCATTACCATCTCCAGGAAATGATTGCCCATGTTCCAACCTTTAATCCTTGAAAACTAAGTGGCATGAACCACCATCATCAACACAATATTACCTTGAAAGTTCTACAACAGCTCTGGGAGCTAGGCTTGCATGTTCTACAAACTCAATTGCTACTTGAGCAGCAGAGGTACCATCGTTAAATTTCATGTTCCAATTCTGCCTGCCAATAGAAAAATTACCATTACCATCTCCAGGAAATACTTTCCCATGTTCCAACCTTTCATCCTTGAAACCTAAGTGGCATGAACCACCATCATCAACACAATATTGCCTCTAAAGTTCTACAACAGCTCTGGCAGCTAGTCTTGGATGTCTTGAAAACTCAGCCGCTGCCGGAGCAGCAGAGGTAGCAACCTTAAATTGAATGTTCCAATTCTGCCGGCCAATAGAAAATTTACCATTTCCGGGAAACGATTGCCCATGTTCCAACCTTTCATCCTTGAAACCTAAGCGGCATGAACCACCATCATCAACACAATATTGCCTTGAAAGTTCTACAATAGCTCTAGCAGCTAGGCTTGCATATTCTGCAAACTCAGCCGCTGCTTGAGTAGTAGAGGTAACATCCTTAAATTGCATGTTCCAATTCTACCTGCCAACAGAAATAATACCATTACCATCTCAAGGAAATGATTGCCCATGTTCCAACCTTTTATCCTTGAAACTTAAGTGGCATGAACCACCATCATCAACAAAATATTGCCTTGAAATTTCTACAACAGCTCTGGCAGCTAGACTTGGATGTTTTGCAAACTCAGCCGCTGCTTGAGCAGCAGAGGTAGCATCCTTAAATTTAATGTTCCAATTCTGCCTGCCAATAGAAAATTTACCATTTCCAGGAAATGATTGCCCATGTTCCAACCTTTCATCCTTGAAACCTAAGCGGCATGAACCACCATCATCAACACAATATTGCCTTGAAACTTCTACAACAGCTCTGGCAGCTAGGCTTGCATGTTCTGCAAACTCAGACGCTGCTTGAGCAGCAGAGGTAATATCCTTAAATTTCATGTTCCAATTCTGCTTGCCAACAGAAATATTTCCATTACCATCTCTAGGAAATGCTTGCCCATGTTCCAACCTTTCATCCTTGAAACCTAAGTGGCATGAACCACCATCATCAACACAATATTGCCTTGAATGTTCTACAACAACTCTGGCAGCTAGGCTTGCATGTTCTCCAAACTCAGCCGCTGCTTGAGCAGCTGAGGTAGCATCCTTAAATTTCATGTTCCAATACTGCCTGCCAACAGAAAAATTACCATTACCATCTCCAGGAAATGATTGCCCATGTTCCAACCTTTAATCCTTGAAAACTAAGTGGCATGAACCACCATCATCAACACAATATTACCTTGAAAGTTCTACAACAGCTCTGGGAGCTAGGCTTGCATGTTCTACAAACTCAATTGCTACTTGAGCAGCAGAGGTACCATCGTTAAATTTCATGTTCCAATTCTGCCTGCCAATAGAAAAATTACCATTACCATCTCCAGGAAATACTTTCCCATGTTCCAACCTTTCATCCTTGAAACCTAAGTGGCATGAACCACCATCATCAACACAATATTGCCTCTGAAGTTCTACAACAGCTCTGGCAGCTAGTCTTGGATGTCTTGAAAACTCAGCCGCTGCCGGAGCAGCAGAGGTAGCAACCTTAAATTGAATGTTCCAATTCTGCCGGCCAATAGAAAATTTACCATTTCCGGGAAACGATTGCCCATGTTCCAACCTTTCATCCTTGAAACCTAAGCGGCATGAACCACCATCATCAACACAATATTGCCTTGAAAGTTCTACAATAGCTCTAGCAGCTAGGCTTGCATATTCTACAAACCCAGCCGCTGCTTGAGTAGTAGAGGTAACATCCTTAAATTGCATGTTCCAATTCTACCTGCCAACAGAAATAATACCATTACCATCTCAAGGAAATGATTGCCCATGTTCCAACCTTTTATCCTTGAAACTTAAGTGGCATGAACCACCATCATCAACAAAATATTGCCTTGAAATTTCTACAACAGCTCTGGCAGCTAGGCTTGGATGTTTTGCAAACTCAGCCGCTGCTTGAGCAGCAAAGGTAGCATCCTTAAATTTAATGTTCCAATTCTGCCTGCCAATAGAAAATTTACCATTTCCAGGAAATGATTGCCCATGTTCAAACCTTTCATCCTTGAAACCTAAGCGGCATGAACCACCATCATCAACACAATATTGCCTTGAAACTTCTACAACAGCTCTGTCAGCTAGGCTTGCATGTTCTGCAAACTCAGACGCTGCTTGAGCAGCAGAGGTAATATCCTTAAATTTCATGTTCCAATTCTGCTTGCCAACAGAAATATTTCCATTACCATCTCTAGGAAATGCTTGCCCATGTTCCAACCTTTCATCCTTGAAACCTAAGTGGCATGAACCACCATCATCAACACAATATTGCCTTGAAAGTTCTACAACAACTCTGGCAGCTAGGCTTGTATGTTCTCCAAACTCAGCCGCTGCTTGAGCAGCTGAGGTAGCATCCTTAAATTTCATGTTCCAATACTGCCTGCCAACAGAAAAATTACCATTACCATCTCCAGGAAATGATTGCCCATGTTCCAACCTTTAATCCTTGAAAACTAAGTGGCATGAACCACCATCATCAACACAATATTACCTTGAAAGTTCTACAACAGCTCTGGCAGCTAGGCTTGCATGTTCTACAAACTCAATTGCTACTTGAGCAGCAGAGGTACCATCATTAAATTTCATGTTCCAATTCTGCCTGCCAATAGAAAAATTACCATTACCATCTCCAGGAAATACTTTCCCATGTTCCAACCTTTCATCCTTGAAGCCTAAGTGGCATGAACCACCATCATAAACACAATATTGCCTCTAAAGTTCTACAACAGCTCTGGCAGCTAGTCTTGGATGTCTTGAAAACTCAGCCGCTGCCGGAGCAGCAGAGGTAGCAACCTTAAATTGAATGTTCCAATTCTGCCGGCCAATAGAAAATTTACCATTTCTGGGAAACGATTGCCCATGTTCCAACCTTTCATCCTTGAAACCTAAGCGGCATGAACCACCATCATCAACACAATATTGCCTTGAAAGTTCTACAATAGCTCTAGCAGCTAGGCTTGCATATTCTGCAAACTCAGCCGCTGCTTGAGTAGTAGAGGTAACATCCTTAAATTGCATGTTCCAATTCTACCTGCCAACAGAAATAATACCATTACCATATCAAGGAAATGATTGCCCATGTTCCAACCTTTTATCCTTGAAACCTAAGGGGCAAGAACCACCATCATCAACACAATATTGCCATGAAAGTTCTACAATAGCTCTAGCAGCTAGGCTTGCATGTTCTGCAAACTCAGCCACTACTTGAGTAGCAGAGGTAGCATCCTTAAATTTCTTGTTCTAATTCTACCTGCCAATAGAAAAAATACCATTACCATCTCTAGGAAATGATTGCCCATGTTCCAACCTTTCATCCTTGAAACCTAAGTGGCATGAACCACCATCATCAACACAATATTGCCTTGAAAGTTCTACAACATCTCTGGTAGCTAGCCTTTCATGTTCTGCAAACTCAGTCGCTACTTGAGCAGCAGAGGTAGCATCCTTAAATTTCATATTCCAATACTGCCTACCAATAAGAAAATTTACCATTACCTTCTCAAGGAAATGATTGTCCATGTTCCAACCTTTCATCCTTGAAATCTAAGTGGCATGAACCCCCATCATGAACACAATATTGGCTTGAAAGTTCTACAACATCTCTGGCAGCTAGGTTTGCATGTTCTGCAAACTCAGTCGCTGCTTGAGCAGCAGAGGTAGCATCCTTAAATTTCATGTTCTAATTCTTCTTGCCAACAGAAAAATTACCATAACCATCTCCAGGAAATGCTTGCCCATGTTCCAACCATTCATTCTTGAAACCTAAGTGACATGAACCACCATCATCAACACAATATTGCCTTGAAAGTTCTCCAACAGCTCTGGCAGCTAGGCTTGCATGTTCTCCAAACTTAGCCACTGCTTGTGCAGCAGAGGTAGCATCCTTAAATTTCATGTTCCAATACTGCCTGCCAACAAAAAAATTACCATTACCATCTCAAGGAAATGATTGCCCATGTTCCAACCTTTCATCCTTGAACACTAAATGGCATGTACCACCATCATAAACACAATATTGCCTTGAAAGTTCTCCAATAGCTCTGGCAGCTAAGCTTGCATGTTCTGCAAACTGAGCCGCTGCTTGAGTAGCAGAGATAACATCCTTAAATTGCATGTTCCAATTCTACCTGCCAATAGAAAAAATACCATTACCATCTCCAGGAAATGATTGCCCATGTTCCAACCTTTCATCCTTGAAACCTAAGTGGCATGAACCTCCATCATCAACACAATATTGCCTTGAAAGTTCTACAACATCTCTGGTAGCTAGCCTTTCATGTTCTGCAAACTCAGTCGCTACTTGAGCAGCAGAGGTAGCATCCTTAAATTTCATATTCCAATACTGCCTACCAACAAGAAAATTTACCATTACCATCTCAAGGAAATAATTGTCCATGCTCCAACCTTTCATCCTTGAAACCTAAGTGGCATGAACTACCATCATAAACACAATATTGCCTTGAAAGTTCTCCAATAGCTCTGGCAGCTAAGCTTGCATGTTCTCTAAACTCAGCCGCTGCTTGTGCAGCAGAGGTAGCATCCTTAAATTTCATGTTCCAATACATCTTGCCAACAGAAAAATTACCATTACCATCTCAAGGAAATGATTGCCTATGTTCCAACCTTTTATCCTTGAAATCTAAGCGGCATGAACCACCAACATCAACACAATATTGCCTTGAAAGTTCTACAAAAGCTCTGGCAGCTAGGCTTGCATGTTCTCCAAAATCAGTCGCTGCTTGAGCAGCAGAGGTAGCATACTTAAATTTCATGTTCTAATTATGCCTTCCAATAGAAAAATTACCATTACCATCTCCAGGAAATGATTGCCCATATTCCAACCTTTCATCATTGAAACCTAAGTGGCATGAACCACCATCATCAACACAATATTGCCTTGACCGTTCTACAACAGCTCTGGCAGCTAGGCTTGGATGTTCTGCAAAATCAGTCGCTACTTAAGCAGCAGAGGTAGCATCCTTAAATTTCATGTTCCAATTATGCCTTCCAATAGAAAAATTACCATTACCATCTCCAGGAAATGATTGCCTATGTTCCAACCTTTCATCATTGAAACCTAAGTGGCATGAACCACCATCATCAACAAAATATTGCCTTGAAAGTTCTACAACAGCTCTGGCAGCTAGTCTTGGATATTTTGAAAACTCAGCCGCTGCCTGACTAGCAGAGATAGCATCCTTAAATTGAATGTTCCAATTTTGCCGGCCAATAGAAAATTTACCATTTCCAGGAAATGATTGCCCATGTTCCAACCTTTCATCCTTGAAACCTAAGCGGTATGAACCACCATCATCAACACAATATTGCCTTGAAAGTTCTACAAGAGCTCTAGCAGCTAGGCTTGCATGTTCAGCAAACTCAGTCGCTGCTTGAGCAACAGAGCTAATATCCTTAAATTTCATGTTCCAATTCTGCTTGCCAACAGAAATATTACCATTACCATCTCTAGGAAATGCTTGCCCATGTTCCAACCTTTTATCCTTGAAACCTAAGTGGCATGAACCACCATCATCAACACAATATTGCCTTGAAAGTGCTACAACAACTCTGGCAGCTAGGCTTGCATGTTCTCCAAACTCAGCCGCTGCTTGAGCAGCAGAGGTAGCATCCTTAAATTTCATGTTCCAATACTGCCTGCCAACAGAAAAATTACCATTACCATCTCAAGGAAATGATTGCCCATGTTCCAACCTTTCATCCTTGAAAACTAAGTGGCATGAACCACCATCATCAACACAATATTGCCTTGAAAGTTCTCCAATAGCTCTGGCAGCTAAGCTTGCATGTTCTCCAAACTCAGCCGCTGCTTGTGCAGCAGAGGTAGTATCCTTAAATTTCATGTTCCAATACTGCCTGCCAACAGAAAAATTACCATTACCATCTCAAGGAAATGATTGCCTATGTTCCAACCTTTCATCCTTGAAACCTAAGCGGCATGAACCACCAACATCAACACAATATTGCCTTGAAAGTTCTACAACAGCTCTGGCAGCTAGGCTTGCATGTTCTCCAAACTCAGCCGCAGCTTGAGCAGCAGAGGTAGCATCCTTAAACATCATGTTCCAATACTGCCTGCCAGCAGAAAAATTAC
This sequence comes from Nicotiana tomentosiformis, assembly GCF_000390325.3. Taxonomy (NCBI): domain Eukaryota; kingdom Viridiplantae; phylum Streptophyta; class Magnoliopsida; order Solanales; family Solanaceae; genus Nicotiana; species Nicotiana tomentosiformis. The sequence continues at coordinate 227,698 of NW_027174614.1, forward strand.
CATTACCATCTCAAGGAAATGATTGCCCATGTTCCAACCTTTCATCCTTGAAAGTAAGTGGCATGAGCCACCATCATCAACACAATATTGCCTTAAAAGTTCTAGGACAGCTCTGGCAGCTAGGCTTGCCTGTTCTGCAAAATCAGTCGCTACTTGAGCAGCAGAGGTAGCATACTTAAATTTCATGTTCTAATTATGCCTTCCAATAGAAAAATTACCATTACCATCTCCAGGAAATGATTGCCCATATTCCAACCTTTCATCATTGAAACCTAAGTGGCATGAACCACCATCATCAACACAATATTGCCTTGACCGTTCTACAACAGCTCTGGCAGCTAGGCTTGGATGTTCTGCAAAATCAGTCGCTACTTAAGCAGCAGAGGTAGCATCCTTAAATTTCATGTTCCAATTATGCCTTCCAATAGAAAAATTACCATTACCATCTCCAGGAAATGATTGCCTATGTTCCAACCTTTCATCATTGAAACCTAAGTGGCATGAACCACCATCATCAACAAAATATTGCCTTGAAAGTTCTACAACAGCTCTGGCAGCTAGTCTTGGATATTTTGAAAACTCAGCCGCTGCCTGACTAGCAGAGGTAGCATCCTTAAATTGAATGTTCCAATTTTGCCGGCCAATAGAAAATTTACCATTTCCAGGAAACGATTGCCCATGTTCCAACCTTTCATCCTTGAAACCTAAGCGGTATGAACCACCATCATCAACACAATATTGCCTTGAAAGTTCTACAAGAGCTCTAGCAGCTAGGCTTGCATGTTCAGCAAACTCAGTCGCTGCTTGAGCAGCAGAGGTAATATCCTTAAATTTCATGTTCCAATTCTGCTTGCCAACAGAAATATTACCATTACCATCTCTAGGAAATGCTTGCCCATGTTCCAACCTTTCATCCTTGAAACCTAAGTGGCATGAACCACCATCATCAACACAATATTGCCTTGAAAGTTCTACAACAACTCTGGCAGCTAGGCTTGCATGTTCTCCAAACTCAGCCGCTGCTTGAGCAGCTGAGGTAGCATCATTAAATTTCATGTTCCAATACTGCCTGCCAACAGAAAAATTACCATTACCATCTCAAGGAAATGATTGCCCATGTTCCAACCTTTAATCCTTGAAAACTAAGTGGCATGAACCAACATCATCAACACAATATTGCCTTGAAAGTTCTACAACAGCTTTGGGAGCTAGGCTTGCATATTCTGCAAACTCAATCGCCACTTGAGCAGCAGAGGTACCATCGTTAAATTTCATGATCCAATTCTGCTTGCCAATAGAAAAATTACCATTACCATCTCCAGGAAATGCTTTCCCATGTTCCAACCTTTCATTCTTGAAACCTAAGTGGCATGAACCACCATCATCAACACAATATTGCCTTGAAATTACTCCAACAGCTCTGGCAACTAGGCTTGCATGTTCTGCAAACTCAGCCGCTGCTTGAGTAGTAGAGGTAGCATCCTTAAATTTCATGTTCTAATTCTACCTGCCAACAGAAAAATTACCATTACCATCCCCAGGAAATGATTGCCCATGTTCCAACCTTTCATCCTTGAAACCTAAGTGGCATGAACCACCATCATCAACAAAATATAGCCTTGAAAGTTCTACACTAGCTCTGGCAGCTAGGCTTGGATGTTTTGCAAACTCAGCCGCTGCTTGAGCAGCAGAGGTAGCATCCTTAAATTTCATGTTCCAATTCTGCCTGCCAATAGAAAATTTACCATCTCAAGGAAATGATTGCCCATGTTCCAACCTTTTATCCTTGAAAACTAATTGGCAAGAACCACCATCATCAACACAATATTGCCTTGAAAGTTCTACAACAGCTCTAGCAGCTAGGCTTGCATGTTCTGCAAACTCAGTCGCTACTTGAGCAGCAGAGGTAGCATCCTTAAATTTCATGTTCCAATACTGCCTGCCAGTAGAAAAATTACCATTACCATCTCAAGGAAATGATTGCACATGTACCAACCTTTCGTCCTTCAAAACTAAGTGGTATGAACCACCATCATCAACACAATATTGCCTTGAAAGTTCAACAATAGCTCTGGTACCTAGGCTTGCATGTTCTCCAAACTCAACCGTTGCTTGAGCAGCAGAGGTAGCAACCTTAAATTTCATGTTCCAATACAGCTTGCCAACAGAAATATTACCATTACCATCTCCAGGAAATGATTGCCCATGTTCCAACCTTTCGTCCTTGAAACCTAAGTGGCATGAACCACCATTATCAACACAATATTGCCTTGAAAGTTCTACAACAGCTCTAGCAGCTAGGCTTGCATGTTCTGCAAACTCAGTCCTTACTTGAGCAGCAGAGGTAGCATCCTTAAATTTCATGTTCCAATTCTGCCTGCCAATAGAATAATTGCCATTACCATCTCAAGGAAATGATTGCCCATGTTCTAACCTTTCATCCTTGAAAACTAAGTGGTATGAAGCACCATCATCAACACAATATTGCCTTGAAAGTTCTACAAAAGCTCTGGCACCTAGGCTTGCATGTTCTCCAAACTCAGCCGTTGCTTGAGCAGCAGAGGTAGCAACCTTAAATTTCATGTTTCAATACTGCTTGCCAATAGAACAATTACCATTACCATCTCCAGGAAATGCTTGCCCATGTTCCAACCTTTTATCCTTGAAACCTAAGTGGCATGAACCACCATCATCAACACAATATTGCCTTGAAAGTTCTACAGTAGCTCTTGCAGCTAGGCTTGCATGTTCTTCAAACTCAGTCGCTCCTTGAGCAGCAGAGGTAGCATCCTTAAATTTAATGTTCCAATTCTGCCTGCCAATAGAAAACTTACCATTACCATCTCAAGGAAATGATTGCCCATGTTCCAACCTTTCATCCTTGAAAACTAAGTGGTATGAACCACCATCATCAACATAATATTGCCTTGAAAGTTCTACAATAGCTCTGGCAGCTAGGCTTGCATGTTCTCCAAACTCAGCCGTTGCTTGAGCAGCGGAGGTAGCAACCTTAAATTTCATGTTTCAATACTGCTTGCCAACAGAACAATTACCATTACCATCTCCAGGAAATGCTTGCCCATGTTCACCCCCTTTCATCTTAGAAACCTAAGTGGCATGAACCACCATCATCAACACAATATTTCCTTGAAAGTTCTAAAACAGCTCTGGCAGCTAGGCTTGCATGTTCTCAAAACTCAGCCGATTCTTGAACAGCAGAGGTAGCATCCTTAAATTTCATGTTCCAATACTGCTTGCCAACAGAAAAATTACCATTACCATCTCAAGGAAATGATTGCCCATGTTCTAACCTTTCATCCTTGAAAACTAAGTGGTATGAAGCACCATCATCAACACAATATTGCCTTGAAAGTTCTACAAAAGCTCTGGCACCTAGGCTTGCATGTTCTCCAAACTCAGCCGTTGCTTGAGCAGCAGAGGTAGCAACCTTAAATTTCATGTTCCAATACAGCTTGCCAACAGAAATATTACCATTACCATCTCCAAGAAATGATTGCCCATGTTCCAACATTTCATCCTTGAAACCTAAGTGGCATGAACCACCATCATCAACACAATATTGCCTTGAAAGTTCTACAACAGCTCTAGCAGCTAGGCTTGCATGTTCTGCAAACTCAGTCGCTACTTGAGCAGCAGAGGTAGCATCCTTAAATTTCATGTTTCAATACTGCCTGCCAGCAGAAAAATTACCATTACCATCTCAAGGAAATGATTGCACATGTTCCAACCTTTCATCCTTCAAAACTAAGTGGTATGAACCACCATCATCAACACAATATTGCCTTGAAAGTTCTACAACAACTCTGGTACCTAGGCTTGCATGTTCTCCAAACTCAGCCGTTGCTTGAGCAGTAGAGGTAGCAACCTTAAATTTCATGTTCCAATACAGCTTGCCAACAGAAATATTACCATTACCATCTCCAGGAAATGATTGCCCATGTTCCAACCTTTCATCCTTGAAACCTAAGTGGCATGAACAACCATCATCAACACAGTATTGCCTTGAAAGTTCTACAACAGCTCTAGCAGCTAGGCTTGCATGTTCTGCAAACTCAGTCGCTACTTGAGCAGCAGAGGTAGCATCCTTAAATTTCATGTTCCAATTATGCCTGCCAATAGAATAATTACCATTACCATCTCTAAGGAAATGATTGCCCATGTTCCAACCTTTTATCCTTGAAACCTAAGTGGCATGAACCACCATCATCAACACAATATTTCCTTGAAAGTTCTAAAACAGCTCTGGCAGCTAGGGTTGCATGTTCTCCAAACTCAGCCGCTTCTTGAACAGCAGAGGTAGCATCCTTAAATTTCATGTTCCAATACTGCCTGCCAACAGAAAAATTACCATTACCATCTCAAGGAAATGATTGCCCTTGTTCTAACCTTTCATCCTTGAAAACTAAGTGGTATGAACCACCATCATCAACACAATATTGCCTTGAAAGTTCTACAACAGCTCTGGCACCTAGGCTTGCATGTTCTCCAAGCTCAGCCGTTGCTTGAGCAGCAGAGGTAGCAACCTTAAATTTCATGTTTCAATACTGCTTGCCAACAGAACAATTACCATTACCATCTCCAGGAAATGCATGCCCATGTTCCAACCTTTTATCCTTGAAACCTAAGTGGCATGAACCACCATCATCAACACAATATTGCCTTGAAAGTTCTACAATAGCTCTGGCAGCTAGGCTTGCATGTTCTTCAAACTCAGTCGCTCCTTGAGCAGCAGAGGTAGCATCCTTAAATTTAATGTTCCAATTCTGCCTGCCAATAGAAAACTTACCATTACCATCTCAAGGAAATGATTGCCCATGTTCCAACCTTTTATCCTTCAAACCTAAGTGGCATGAACCACCATCATCAACACAATATTTCCTTTAAAGTTCTAAAACAGCTCTGGCAGCTAGGCTTGCATGTTCTCCAAACTCAGCCGCTTCTTGAACAGCAGAGGTAGCATCCTTAAATTTCATGTTCCAATACTGCCTGCCAACAGAAAAATTACCATTACCATCTCAAGGAAATGATTGCCCATGTTCTAACCTTTCATCCTTGAAAACTAAGTGGTATGAAGCACCATCATCAACACAATATTGCCTTGAAAGTTCTACAAAAGCTCTGGCACCTAGGCTTGCATGTTCTCCAAACTCAGCCGTTGCTTGAGCAGCAGAGGTAGCAACCTTAAATTTCATGTTTCAATACTGCTTGCCAACAGAACAATTACCATTACCATCTCCAGGAAATGCTTGCCCATGTTCCAACCTTTTATCCTTGAAACCTAAGTGGCATGAACCACCATCATCAACACAATATTGCCTTGAAAGTTCTACAATAGCTCTGGCAGCTAGGCTTGCATGTTCTTCAAACTCAGTCGCTCCTTGAGCAGCAGAGGTAGCATCCTTAAATTTAATGTTCCAATTCTGCCTGCCAATAGAAAACTTACCATTACCATCTCAAGGAAATGATTGCCCATGTTCTAACCTTTCATCCTTGAAAACTAAGTGGTATGAACCACCATCATCAACACAATATTGCCTTGAAAGTTCTACAACAGCTCTGGCACCTAGGCTTGCATGTTCTCCAAGCTCAGCCGTTGCTTGAGCAGCAGAGGTAGCAACCTTAAATTTCATGTTTCAATACTGCTTGCCAACAGAACAATTACCATTACCATCTCCAGGAAATGCTTGCCCATGTTCCAACCTTTTATCCTTGAAACCTAAGTGGCATGAACCACCATCATCAACACAATATTGCCTTGAAAGTTCTACAATAGCTCTGGCAGCTAGGCTTGCATGTTCTTCAAACTCAGTCGCTCCTTGAGCAGCAGAGGTAGAATCCTTAAATTTAATGTTCCAATTCTGCCTGCCAATAGAAAACTTACCATTACCATCTCAAGGAAATGATTGCCCATGTTCCAACCTTTTATCCTTGAAACCTAAGTGGCATGAACCACCATCATCAACACAATATTTCCTTGAAAGTTCTAAAACAGCTCTGGCAGCTAGGCTTGCATGTTCTCCAAACTCAGCCGCTTCTTGAACAGCAGAGGTAGCATCCTTAAATTTCATGTTCCAATACTGCCTGCCAACAGAAAAATTACCATTACCATCTCAAGGAAATGATTGCCCATGTTCTAACCTTTCATCCTTGAAAACTAAGTGGTATGAACCACCATCATCAACACAATATTGCCTTGAAAGTTCTACAATAGCTCTGGCACCTAGGCTTGCATGTTCTCCAAGCTCAGCCGTTGCTTGAGCAGCAGAGGTAGCAACCTTAAATTTCATGTTTCAATACTGCTTGCCAACAGAACAATTACCATTACCATCTCCAGGAAATGATTGCCCATGTTCACCCCCTTTCATCCTAGAAACCTAAGTGGCATGAACCACCATCATCAACACAATATTTCCTTGAAAGTTCTAAAACACCTCTGGCAGCTAGGCTTGCATGTTCTCCAAACTCAGCCGCTTCTTGAACAACAGAGGTAGCATCCTTAAATTTCATGTTCCAATACTGCCTGCCGACAGAAAAATTACCATTACCATCTCAAGGAAATGATTGCCCATGTTCTAACCTTTCATCCTTGAAAACTAAGTGGTATGAACCACCATCATCAACACAATATTGCCTTGAAAGTTCTACAACAGCTCTGGCACCTAGGCTTGCATGTTCTCCAAGCTCAGCCGTTGCTTGAGCAGCAGAGGTAGCAACCTTAAATTTCATGTTTCAATACTGCTTGCCAACAGAACAATTACCATTACCATCTCCAGGAAATGCATGCCCATGTTCCAACCTTTTATCCTTGAAACCTAAGTGGCATGAACCACCATCATCAACACAATATTGCCTTGAAAGTTCTACAATAGCTCTGGCAGCTAGGCTTGCATGTTCTTCAAACTAAGTCGCTCCTTGAGCAGCAGAGGTAGAATCCTTAAATTTCATGTTCCAATTCTGCCTGCCAATAGAATAATTACCATTACCATCTCAAGGAAATGATTGCCCATGTTCTAACCTTTCATCCTTGAAAACTAAGTGGTATGAACCACCATCATCAACACAATATTGCCTTGAAAGTTCTACAACAGCTCTGGCACCTAGGCTTGCATGTTCTCCAAGCTCAGCCGTTGCTTGAGCAGCAGAGGTAGCAACCTTAAATTTCATGTTTCAATACTGCTTGCCAACAGAACAATTACCATTACCATCTCCAGGAAATGCATGCCCATGTTCCAACCTTTTATCCTTGAAACCTAAGTGGCGTGAACCACCATCATCAACACAATATTGCCTTGAAAGTTCTACAATAGCTCTGGCAGCTAGGCTTGCATGTCCTTCAAACTCAGTCGCTCCTTGAGCAGCAGAGGTAGAATCCTTAAATTTAATGTTCCAATTTTGCCTGCCAATAGAAAACTTACCATTACCATCTCAAGGAAATGATTGCCCATGTTCCAACCTTTTATCCTTGAAACCTAAGTGGCATGAACCACCATCATCAACACAATATTTCCTTGAAAGTTCTAAAACAGCTCTGGCAGCTAGGCTTGCATGTTCTCCAAACTCAGCCGCTTCTTGAACAGCAGAGGTAGCATCCTTAAATTTCATGTTCCAATACTGCCTGCCAACAGAAAAATTACCATTACCATCTCAAGGAAATGATTGCCCATGTTCTAACCTTTCATCCTTAAAAACTAAGTGGTATGAAGCACCATCATCAACACAATATTGCCTTGAAAGTTCTACAAAAGCTCTGGCACCTAAGCTTGCATGTTCTCCAAACTCAGCCGTTGCTTGAGCAGCAGAGGTAGCAACCTTAAATTTCATGTTTCAATACTGCTTGCCAACAGAACAATTACCATTACCATCTCCAGGAAATGCTTGCCCATGTTCCAACCTTTTATCCTTGAAACCTAAGTGGCATGAACCACCATCATCAACACAATATTGCCTTGAAAGTTCTACAATAGCTCTGGCAGCTAGGCTTGCATGTTCTTCAAACTCAGTCGCTCCTTGAGCAGCAGAGGTAGCATCCTTAAATTTAATGTTCCAATTCTGCCTGCCAATAGAAAACTTACCATTACCATCTCAAGGAAATGATTGCCCATGTTCCAACCTTTTATCCTTGAAACCTAAGTGGTATGAACCACCATCATCAACACAATATAGCCTTGAAAGTTCTACAACAGCTCAGGCACCTAGGCTTACATGTTCTCCAAGCTCAGCCGTTGCTTGAGCAGCAGAGGTAGCAACCTTAAATTTCATGTTTCAATACTGCTTGCCAACAGAACAATTACCATTACCATCTCCAGGAAATGCTTGCCCATGTTCCAACCTTTTATCCTTGAAACCTAAGTGGCATGAACCACCATCATCAACACAATATTGCCTTGAAAGTTCTACAATAGCTCTGGCAGCTAGGCTTGCATGTTCTTCAAACTCAGTCGCTCCTTGAGCAGCAGAGGTAGAATCCTTAAATTTAATGTTCCAATTCTGCCTGCCAATAGAAAACTTACCATTACCATCTCAAGGAAATGATTGCCCATGTTCCAACCTTTTATCCTTGAAACCTAAGTGGTATGAACCACCATCATCAACACAATATTGCCTTGAAAGTTCTACAACAGCTCAGGCACCTAGGCTTGCATGTTCTCCAAGCTCAGCCGTTGCTTGAGCATCAGAGGTAGCAACCTTAAATTTCATGTTTCAATACTTCTTGCCAAAAGAACAATTACCATTACCATCTCCAGGAAATGCTTGCCCATGTTCCAACCTTTTATCCTTGAAACCTAAGTGGCATGAACCACCATCATCAACACAATATTAGCTTGAAAGTTCTAAAACAGCTCTGGCAACTAGGCTTGCATGTTCTCCAAACTCAGCCGCTTCTTGAACAGCAGAGGTAGCATCTTTAAATTTCATGTTCCAATACTGCCTGCCAACAGAAAAATTGCCATTACCATCTCAAGGAAATGATTGCCCATGTTCCAACCTTTTATCCTTGAAACCTAAGTGGTATGAACCACCATCATCAACACAATATTGCCTTGAATGTTCTACAAAAGCTCTGGCACCTAGGCTTGCATGTTCTCCAAACTCAGCCGTTGCTTGAGCAGCAGAGGTAGCAACCTTAAATTTCATGTTTCAATACTGCTTGCCAACAGAACAATTACCATTACCATCTCCAGGAAATGCATGCCCATGTTCCAACCTTTTATCCTTGAAACCTAAGTGGCGTGAACCACCATCATCAACACAATATTGCCTTGAAAGTTCTACAATAGCTCTGGCAGCTAGGCTTGCAGGTCCTTCAAACTCAGTCGCTCCTTGAGCAGCAGAGGTAGAATCCTTAAATTTAATGTTCCAATTCTGCCTGCCAATAGAAAACTTACCATTACCATCTCAAGGAAATGATTGCCCATGTTCCAACCTTTTATCCTTGAAACCTAAGTGGCATGAACCACCATCATCAACACAATATTTCCTTGAAAGTTCTAAAACAGCTCTGGCAGCTAGGCTTGCATGTTCTCCAAACTCAGCCGCTTCTTGAACAGCAGAGGTAGCATCCTTAAATTTCATGTTCCAATACTGCCTGCCAACAGAAAAATTACCATTACCATCTCAAGGAAATGATTGCCCATGTTCTAACCTTTAATCCTTGAAAACTAAGTGGTATGAAGCACCATCATCAACACAATATTGCCTTGAAAGTTCTACAACAGCTCAGGCACCTAGGCTTGCATGTTCTCCAAGCTCAGCCGTTGCTTGAGCAGCAGAGGTAGCAACCTTAAATTTCATGTTTCAATACTGCTTGCCAACAGAACAATTACCATTACCATCTCTAGGAAATGCTTGCCCATGTTCCAACCTTTTATCCTTGAAACCTAAGTGGCATGAACCACCATCATCAACACAATATTGCCTTGAAAGTTCTACAATAGCTCTGGCAGCTAGGCTTGCATGTTCTTCAAACTCAGTCGCTCCTTGAGCAGCAGAGGTAGCATCCTTAAATTTAATGTTCCAATTCTGCCTGCCAATAGAAAACTTACCATTACAATCTCAAGGAAATGATTGCCCATGTTCCAACCTTTTATCCTTGAAACCTAAGTGGTATGAACCACCATCATCAACACAATATTGCCTTGAAAGTTCTACAACAGCTCTGGCACCTAGGCTTGCATGTTCTCCAAGCACAGCCGTTGCTTGAGCAGCAGAGGTAGCAACCTTAAATTTCATGTTTCAATACAGCTTGCCAACAGAACAATTACCATTACCATCTCCAGGAAATGCTTGCCCATGTTCCAACCTTTTATCCTTGAAACCTAAGTGGCATGAACCACCATCATCAACACAATATTGCCTTGAAAGTTCTACAAAAGCTCTGGCACCTAGGCTTGCATGTTCTCCAAACTCAGTCGTTGCTTGAGCAGCAGAGGTAGCAACCTTAAATTTCATGTTTCAATACTGCTTGCCAACAGAACAATTACCATTACCATCTCCAGGAAATGCATGCCCATGTTCCAACCTTTTATCCTTGAAATCTATGTGGCATGAACCACCATCATCAACACAATATTGCCTTGAAAGTTCTACAATAGCTCTGGCAGCTAGGCTTGCATGTCCTTCAAACTCAAACGCTCCTTGAGCAGCAGAGGTAGAATCCTTAAATTTAATGTTCCAATTCTGCCTGCCAATAGAAAACTTACCATTACCATCTCAAGGAAATGATTGCCCATGTTCCAACCTTTTATCCTTGAAACCTAAGTGGCATGAACCACCATCATCAACACAATATTTCCTTGAAAGTTCTAAAACAGCTCTGGCAGCTAGGCTTGCATGTTCTCCAAACTCAGCCGCTTCTTGAACAGCAGAGGTAGCATCCTTAAATTTCATGTTCCAATACTGCCTGCCAACAGAAAAATTACCATTACCATCTCAAGGAAATGATTACCCATGTTCTAACCTTTCATCCTTAAAAACTAAGTGGTATGAAGCACCATCATCAACACAATATTGCCTTGAAAGTTCTACAAAAGCTCTGGCACCTAGGCTTGCATGTTCTCCAAACTCAGCCGTTGCTTGAGCAGCAGAGGTAGCAACCTTAAATTTCATGTTTCAATACTGCTTGCCAACAGAACAATTACCATTACCATCTCCAGGAAATGCTTGCCCATGTTCCAACCTTTTATCCTTGAAACCTAAGTGGCATGAACCACCATCATCAACACAATATTGCCTTGAAAGTTCTACAATAGCTCTGGCAGCTAGGCTTGCATGTTCTTCAAACTCAGTCGCTCCTTGAGCAGCAGAGGTAGCATCCTTAAATTTAATGTTCCAATTCTGCCTGCCAATAGAAAACTTACCATTACCATCTCAAGGAAATGATTGCCCATGTTCCAACCTTTTATCCTTGAAACCTAAGTGGTATGAACCACCATCATCAACACAATATTGCCTTGAAAGTTCTACAACAGCTCTGGCACCTAGGCTTGCATGTTCTCCAAGCACAGCCGTTGCTTGAGCAGCAGAGGTAGCAACCTTAAATTTCATGTTTCAATACAGCTTGCCAACAGAACAATTACCATTACCATCTCCAGGAAATGCTTGCCCATGTTCCAACCTTTTATCCATGAAACCTAAGTGGCATGAACCACCATCATCAACACAATATTGCCTTGAAAGTTCTACAATAGCTCTGGCAGCTAGGCTTGCATGTTCTTCAAACTCAGTCGCTCCTTGAGCAGCAGAGGTAGAATCCTTAAATTTAATGTTCCAATTCTGCCTGCCAATAGAAAACTTACCATTACCATCTTAAGGAAATGATTGCCCATGTTCCAACCTTTTATCCTTGAAACCTAAGTGGCATGAACCACCATCATCAACACAATATTTCCTTGAAAGTTCTAAAATAGCTCTGGCAGCTAGGCTTGCATGTTCTCCAAACTCAGCCGCTTCTTGAACAGCAGAGGTAGCATCCTTAAATTTCATGTTCCAATACTGCCTGCCAACAGAAAAATTACCATTACCATCTCAAGGAAATGATTGCCCATGTTCTAACCTTTCATCCTTGAAAACTAAGTGGTATGAACCACCATCATCAACACAATATTGCCTTGAAAGTTCTACAATAGCTCTGGCACCTAGGCTTGCATGTTCTCCAAACTCAGCCGTTGCTTGAGCAGCGGAGGTAGCAACCTTAAATTTCATGTTTCAATACTGCTTGCCAACAGAACAATTACCATTACCATCTCCAGGAAATGATTGCCCATGTTCACCCCCTTTCATCCTAGAAACCTAAGTGGCATGAACCACCATCATCAACACAATATTTCCTTGAAAGTTCTAAAACACCTCTGGCAGCTAGGCTTGCATGTTCTCCAAACTCAGCCGCTTCTTGAACAACAGAGGTAGCATCCTTAAATTTCATGTTCCAATACTGCCTGCCGACAGAAAAATTACCATTACCATCTCAAGGAAATGATTGCCCATGTTCTAACCTTTCATCCTTGAAAACTAAGTGGTATGAACCACCATCATCAACACAATATTGCCTTGAAAGTTCTACAACAGCTCTGGCACCTAGGCTTGCATGTTCTCCAAGCTCAGCCGTTGCTTGAGCAGCAGAGGTAGCAACCTTAAATTTCATGTTTCAATACTGCTTGCCAACAGAACAATTACCATTACCATCTCCAGGAAATGCATGCCCATGTTCCAACCTTTTATCCTTGAAACCTAAGTGGCATGAACCACCATCATCAACACAATATTGCCTTGAAAGTTCTACAATAGCTCTGGCAGCTAGGCTTGCAGGTCCTTCAAACTCAGTCGCTCCTTGAGCAGCAGAGGTAGAATCCTTAAATTTAATGTTCCAATTCTGCCTGCCAATAGAAAACTTACCATTACCATCTCAAGGAAATGATTGCCCATGTTCCAACCTTTTATCCTTGAAACCTAAGTGGCATGAACCACCATCATCAACACAATATTTCCTTGAAAGTTCTAAAACAGCTCTGGCAGCTAGGCTTGCATGTTCTCCAAACTCAGCCGCTTCTTGAACAGCAGAGGTAGCATCCTTAAATTTCATGTTCCAATACTGCCTGCCAACAGAAAAATTACCATTACCATCTCAAGGAAATGATTGCCCATGTTCTAACCTTTAATCCTTGAAAACTAAGTGGTATGAAGCACCATCATCAACACAATATTGCCTTGAAAGTTCTACAACAGCTCAGGCACCTAGGCTTGCATGTTCTCCAAGCTCAGCCGTTGCTTGAGCAGCAGAGGTAGCAACCTTAAATTTCATGTTTCAATACTGCTTGCCAACAGAACAATTACCATTACCATCTCTAGGAAATGCTTGCCCATGTTCCAACCTTTTATCCTTGAAACCTAAGTGGCATGAACCACCATCATCAACACAATATTGCCTTGAAAGTTCTACAATAGCTCTGGCAGCTAGGCTTGCATGTTCTTCAAACTCAGTCGCTCCTTGAGCAGCAGAGGTAGCATCCTTAAATTTAATGTTCCAATTCTGCCTGCCAATAGAAAACTTACCATTACCATCTCAAGGAAATGATTGCCCATGTTCCAACCTTTTATCCTTGAAACCTAAGTGGTATGAACCACCATCATCAACACAATATTGCCTTGAAAGTTCTACAACAGCTCTGGCACCTAGGCTTGCATGTTCTCCAAGCACAGCCGTTGCTTGAGCAGCAGAGGTAGCAACCTTAAATTTCATGTTTCAATACAGCTTGCCAACAGAACAATTACCATTACCATCTCCAGGAAATGCTTGCCCATGTTCCAACCTTTTATCCTTGAAACCTAAGTGGCATGAACCACCATCATCAACACAATATTGCCTTGAAAGTTCTACAAAAGCTCTGGCACCTAGGCTTGCATGTTCTCCAAACTCAGTCGTTGCTTGAGCAGCAGAGGTAGCAACCTTAAATTTCATGTTTCAATACTGCTTGCCAACAGAACAATTACCATTACCATCTCCAGGAAATGCATGCCCATGTTCCAACCTTTTATCCTTGAAATCTATGTGGCATGAACCACCATCATCAACACAATATTGCCTTGAAAGTTCTACAATAGCTCTGGCAGCTAGGCTTGCATGTCCTTCAAACTCAAACGCTCCTTGAGCAGCAGAGGTAGAATCCTTAAATTTAATGTTCCAATTCTGCCTGCCAATAGAAAACTTACCATTACCATCTCAAGGAAATGATTGCCCATGTTCCAACCTTTTATCCTTGAAACCTAAGTGGTATGAACCACCATCATCAACACAATATTTCCTTGAAAGTTCTAAAACAGCTCTGGCAGCTAGGCTTGCATGTTCTCCAAACTCAGCCGCTTCTTGAACAGCAGAGGTAGCATCCTTAAATTTCATGTTCCAATACTGCCTGCCAACAGAAAAATTACCATTACCATCTCAAGGAAATGATTACCCATGTTCTAACCTTTCATCCTTAAAAACTAAGTGGTATGAAGCACCATCATCAACACAATATTGCCTTGAAAGTTCTACAAAAGCTCTGGCACCTAGGCTTGCATGTTCTCCAAACTCAGCCGTTGCTTGAGCAGCAGAGGTAGCAACCTTAAATTTCATGTTTCAATACTGCTTGCCAACAGAACAATTACCATTACCATCTCCAGGAAATGCTTGCCCATGTTCCAACCTTTTATCCTTGAAACCTAAGTGGCATGAACCACCATCATCAACACAATATTGCCTTGAAAGTTCTACAATAGCTCTGGCAGCTAGGCTTGCATGTTCTTCAAACTCAGTCGCTCCTTGAGCAGCAGAGGTAGCATCCTTAAATTTAATGTTCCAATTCTGCCTGCCAATAGAAAACTTACCATTACCATCTCAAGGAAATGATTGCCCATGTTCCAACCTTTTATCCTTGAAACCTAAGTGGTATGAACCACCATCATCAACACAATATTGCCTTGAAAGTTCTACAACAGCTCTGGCACCTAGGCTTGCATGTTCTCCAAGCACAGCCGTTGCTTGAGCAGCAGAGGTAGCAACCTTAAATTTCATGTTTCAATACAGCTTGCCAACAGAACAATTACCATTACCATCTCCAGGAAATGCTTGCCCATGTTCCAACCTTTTATCCATGAAACCTAAGTGGCATGAACCACCATCATCAACACAATATTGCCTTGAAAGTTCTACAATAGCTCTGGCAGCTAGGCTTGCATGTTCTTCAAACTCAGTCGCTCCTTGAGCAGCAGAGGTAGAATCCTTAAATTTAATGTTCCAATTCTGCCTGCCAATAGAAAACTTACCATTACCATCTTAAGGAAATGATTGCCCATGTTCCAACCTTTTATCCTTGAAACCTAAGTGGCATGAACCACCATCATCAACACAATATTTCCTTGAAAGTTCTAAAATAGCTCTGGCAGCTAGGCTTGCATGTTCTCCAAACTCAGCCGCTTCTTGAACAGCAGAGGTAGCATCCTTAAATTTCATGTTCCAATACTGCCTGCCAACAGAAAAATTACCATTACCATCTCAAGGAAATGATTGCCCATGTTCTAACCTTTCATCCTTGAAAACTAAGTGGTATGAACCACCATCATCAACACAATATTGCCTTGAAAGTTCTACAATAGCTCTGGCACCTAGGCTTGCATGTTCTCCAAACTCAGCCGTTGCTTGAGCAGCGGAGGTAGCAACCTTAAATTTCATGTTTCAATACTGCTTGCCAACAGAACAATTACCATTACCATCTCCAGGAAATGATTGCCCATGTTCACCCCCTTTCATCCTAGAAACCTAAGTGGCATGAACCACCATCATCAACACAATATTTCCTTGAAAGTTCTAAAACACCTCTGGCAGCTAGGCTTGCATGTTCTCCAAACTCAGCCGCTTCTTGAACAACAGAGGTAGCATCCTTAAATTTCATGTTCCAATACTGCCTGCCGACAGAAAAATTACCATTACCATCTCAAGGAAATGATTGCCCATGTTCTAACCTTTCATCCTTGAAAACTAAGTGGTATGAACCACCATCATCAACACAATATTGCCTTGAAAGTTCTACAACAGCTCTGGCACCTAGGCTTGCATGTTCTCCAAGCTCAGCCGTTGCTTGAGCAGCAGAGGTAGCAACCTTAAATTTCATGTTTCAATACTGCTTGCCAACAGAACAATTACCATTACCATCTCCAGGAAATGCATGCCCATGTTCCAACCTTTTATCCTTGAAACCTAAGTGGCATGAACCACCATCATCAACACAATATTGCCTTGAAAGTTCTACAATAGCTCTGGCAGCTAGGCTTGCATGTTCTTCAAACTCAGTCGCTCCTTGAGCAGCAGAGGTAGCATCCTTAAATTTAATGTTCCAATTCTGCCTGCCAATAGAAAACTTACCATTACCATCTCAAGGAAATGATTGCCCATGTTCCAACCTTTTATCCTTGAAACCTAAGTGGCATGAACCACCATCATCAACACAATATTTCCTTGAATGTTCTAAAACAGCTCTGGCAGCTAGGCTTGCATGTTCTCCAAACTCAGCCGCTTCTTGAACAGCAGAGGTAGCATCCTTAAATTTCATGTTCCAATACTGCCTGCCAACAGAAAAATTACCATTACCATCTCAAGGAAATGATTGCCCATGTTCTAACCTTTCATCCTTGAAAACTAAGTGGTATGAAGCACCATCATCAACACAATATTGCCTTGAAAGTTCTACAAAAGCTCTGGCACCTAGGCTTGCATGTTCTCCAAACTCAGCCGTTGCTTGAGCAGGAGAGGTAGCAACCTTAAATTTCATGTTTCAATACTGCTTGCCAACAGAACAATTACCATTACCATCTCTAGGAAATGCTTGCCCATGTTCCAACCTTTTATCCTTGAAACCTAAGTGGCATGAACCACCATCATCAACACAATATTGCCTTGAAAGTTCTACAATAGCTCTGGCAGCTAGGCTTGCATGTTCTTCAAACTCAGTCGCTCCTTGAGCAGCAGAGGTAGCATCCTTAAATTTAATGTTCCAATTCTGCCTGCCAATAGAAAACTTACCATTACCATCTCAAGGAAATGATTGCCCATGTTCCAACCTTTTATCCTTGAAACCTAAGTGGTATGAACCACCATCATCAACACAATATTGCCTTGAAAGTTCTACAACAGCTCTGGCACCTAGGCTTGCATGTTCTCCAAGCTCAGCCGTTGCTTGAGCAGCAGAGGTAGCAACCTTAAATTTCATGTTTCAATACTGCTTGCCAACAGAACAATTACCATTACCATCTCCAGGAAATGCTTGCCCATGTTCCAACCTTTTATCCTTGAAACCTAAGTGGCATGAACCACCATCATCAACACAATATTGCCTTGAAAGTTCTACAATAGCTCTGGCAGCTAGGCTTGCATGTTCTTCAAACTCAGTCGCTCCTTGAGCAGCAGAGGTAGAATCCTTAAATTTAATGTTCCAATTCTGCCTGCCAATAGAAAACTTACCATTACCATCTCAAGGAAATGATTGCCCATGTTCCAACCTTTTATCCTTGAAACCTAAGTTGCATGAACCACCATCATCAACACAATATTTCCTTGAAAGTTCTAAAACAGCTCTGGCAGCTAGGCTTGCATGTTCTCCAAACTCAGCCGCTTCTTGAACAGCAGAGGTAGCATCCTTAAATTTCATGTTCCAATACTGCCTGCCAACAGAAAAATTACCATTACCATATCAAGGAAATGATTGCCCATGTTCTAACCTTTCATCCTTGAAAACTAAGTGGTATGAAGCACCATCATCAACACAATATTTCCTTGAAAGTTCTACAAAAGCTCTGGCACCTAGGCTTGCATGTTCTCCAAACTCAGCCGTTGCTTGAGCAGCAGAGGTAGCAACCTTAAATTTCATGTTTCAATACTGCTTGCCAACAGAACAATTACCATTACCATCTCCAGGAAATGCTTGCCCATGTTCCAACCTTTTATCCTTGAAACCTAAGTGGCATGAACCACCATCATCAACACAATATTGCCTTGAAAGTTCTACAATAGCTCTGGCAGCTAGGCTTGCATGTTCTTCAAACTCAGTCGCTCCTTGAGCAGCAGAGGTAGCATCCTTAAATTTAATGTTCCAATTCTGCCTGCCAATAGAAAACTTACCATTACCATCTCAAGGAAATGATTGCCCATGTTCCAACCTTTTATCCTTGAAACCTAAGTGGCATGAACCACCATCATCAACATAATATTTCCTTGAAAGTTCTAAAACAGCTCTGGCAGCTAGGCTTGCATGTTCTCCAAACTCAGCCGCTTCTTGAACAGCAGAGGTAGCATCCTTAAATTTCATGTTCCAATACTGCCTGCCAACAGAAAAATTACCATTACCATCTCAAGGAAATGATTGCCCATGTTCTAACCTTTCATCCTTGAAAACTAAGTGGTATGAAGCACCATCATCAACACAATATTTCCTTGAAAGTTCTACAAAAGCTCTGGCACCTAGGCTTGCATGTTCTCCAAACTCAGCCGTTGCTTGAGCAGCAGAGGTAGCAACCTTAAATTTCATGTTTCAATACTGCTTGCCAACAGAACAACTACCATTACCATCTCTAGGAAATGCTTGCCCATGTTCCAACCTTTTATCCTTGAAACCTAAGTGGCATGAACCACCATCATCAACACAATATTGCCTTGAAAGTTCTACAATAGCTCTGGCAGCTAGGCTTGCATGTTCTTCAAACTCAGTCGCTCCTTGAGCAGCAGAGGTAGCATCCTTAAATTTAATGTTCCAATTCTGCCTGCCAATAGAAAACTTACCATTACCATCTCAAGGAAATGATTGCCCATGTTCCAACCTTTCATCCTTGAAAACTAAGTGGTATGAACCACCATCATCAACACAATATTGCCTTGAAAGTTCTACAACAACTCTGGCACCTAGGCTTGCATGTTCTCCAAGCTCAGCCGTTGCTTGAGCAGCAGAGGTAGCAACCTTAAATTTCATGTTTCAATACTGCTTGCTAACAGAACAATTACCATTACCATCTCCATGAAATGCTTGCCCATGTTCCAACCTTTTATCCTTGAAACCTAAGTGGCATGAACCACCATCATCAACACAATATTGCCTTGAAAGTTCTACAATAGCTCTGGCAGCTAGGCTTGCATGTTCTTCAAACTCAGTCGCTCCTTGAGCAGCAGAGGTAGCATCCTTAAATTTAATGTTCCAATTCTGCCTGCCAATAGAAAACTTACCATTACCATCTCAAGGAAATGATTGCCCATGTTCCAACCTTTTATCCTTGAAACCTAAGTGGTATGAACCACCATCATCAACACAATATTGCCTTGAAAGTTCTACAACAGCTCTGGCACCTAGGCTTGCATGTTCTCCAAACTCAGCCGTTGCTTGAGCAGCAGAGGTAGCAACCTTAAATTTCATGTTCCAATACAGCTTGCCAACAGAAATATTACCATTACCATCTCCAGGAAATGATTGCCCATGTTCCAACATTTCATCCTTGAAACCTAAGTGGCATGAACCACCATCATCAACACAATATTGCCTTGAAAGTTCTACAACAGCTCTAGCAGCTAGGCTTGCATGTTCTGCAAACTCAGTCGCTACTTGAGCAGCAGAGGTAGCATCCTTAAATTTCATGTTCCAATACTGCCTGCCAGCAGAAAAATTACCATTACCATCTCAAGGAAATGATTGCACATGTTCCAACCTTTCATCCTTCAAAACTAAGTGGTATGAACCACCATCATCAACACAATATTGCCTTGAAAGTTCTACAACAGCTCTGGTACCTAGGCTTGCATGTTCTCCAAACTCAGCCGTTGCTTGAGCAGCAGAGGTAGCAACCTTAAATTTCATGTTCCAATACAGCTTGCCAACAGAAATATTACCATTACCATCTCCAGGAAATGATTGCCCATGTTCCAACCTTTCATCCTTGAAACCTAAGTGGCATGAACCACCATCATCAACACAATATTGCCTTGAAAGTTCTACAACAGCTCTAGCAGCTAGGCTTGCATGTTCTGCAAACTCAGTCGCTACTTGAGCAGCAGAGGTAGCATCCTTAAATTTCATGTTCCAATTCTGCCTGCCAATAGAATAATTACCATTACCATCTCTAGGAAATGCTTGCCAATGTTCCAACCTTTCATCCTTGAAACCTAAGTGGCATGAACCACCATCATCAACACAATATTGCCTTGAAAGTTCTCCAACAGCTGGGGCAGCTAGGCTTGCATGTTCTCCAAACTCAGCCGTTGCTTGAGCAGCAGAGGTAGCAACCTTAAATTTCATGTTCCAATACAGCTTGCCAACAGAAATATTACCATTACCATCTCCAGGAAATGATTGCCCATGTTCCAACATCCAGGAAATGATTTTCCATGTTCCATCCTTTTATTCTTGAAACCTAAGTAGCATGAACCACCATCATCAACAAAATATTGCCTTGAAAGTTCTACAATAGCTCTGGCAGCTAGGCTTGCATATTCTGCAAACTCAGCCGCTGCTTGAGTAGCAGAGGTAGCATCCTTAAATTTCATGTTCCTATTCTACCTGCCAACAAAAAAATTACCATTACTATCTCCAAGAAATGATTCCCCATGTTTCAACCTTTCATCCTTGAGACCTAAGTGGCATGAACCACCATCATCAACACAATATTGCCTTGAAAGTTCCACAACAGCTCTGGCAGCTAGGCTTGCATGTTCTGCAAACTCAGTCGCTGTTTGAGCAGCAGAGGTAGTATCCTTAAATTTCATGTTCCAATTCTGCTTGCCAACAGAAAAATTACCAGTACAAACTCCAGGAAATGCTTGCCCATGTTCCAACCGTTCATCCTTGAAACCTAAGTGGCATGAACCACCATCATGAACATAATATTACCTTGAAAGTTCTCCAACAGCTCTAGCAGCTAGGCTTGCATGTTCTCCAAACTCAGCCGCTGCTTGAGTAGCAGAGATAGCATCCTTAAATTTCCTGTTCCAATACTGCCTACCAACAGAAAAATTACCATTACCATCTCAAGGAAATGATTGCCCATGTTCCAACCTTTTATCCTTGAAACCTAGGTGGCATGAACCACCATCATGAACATAATATTGCCTTGAAAGTTCTCCAACATCTCTGGCAGCTAGCCTTGCATGTTCTCCAAACTCAGCTGCTGCTTGAGCAGCAGAGGTAGCATCCTTAAATTTCCTGTTCCAATACTGCCTACCAATAGAAAAATTACCATTACCATCTCAAGGAAATGATTGCCCATGTTCCAACCTTTTATCCTTGAAACTTAAGTGGCATGAACCACCATCATCAACACAATATTGCCTTGAAAGTTCCACAACAGCTCTGGCAGCTAGGCTTGCATGTTCTGCAAACTCAGTCGCTGCTTGAGCAGCAGAGGTAGTATCCTTAAATTTCATGTTCCAATTCTGCTTGCCAACAGAAAAATTACCATTACAATCTGCAGGAAATGCTTGCCCATGTTCCAACCTTTCATCCTTGAAACCTAAGTGGCATGAACCACCATCATGAACATAATATTGCCTTGAAAGTTCTCCAACATCTCTGGCAGCTAGGCTTGCATGTTCTGCAACCTCAGCCGCTGCTTGAGCAGTAGAGAAAGCATCCTTAAATTTCATGTTCCAATTCATCTTGCCAACAGAAAAATTACCTTTTATTCTAGAAATGAAAAATTTACCATCTCCTAGAAATGATTTCCCATGTTCCAACCTTTTATTCTTGAAACCTAAGTGACATGAACCACCATCATCAACAAAATATTGCCTTGAAAGTTCTACAATAGCTCTGCCAGCTAGGCTTGCATGTTCTGCAAACTCAGCCGCTGATTGAGAAGCAGAGGTAAAATCCTTAAATTTCATGTTCCTAAACTACCTGCCAACAAAAAAATTACCATTACCATCTCCAGGAAATGATTGCCCATGTTTCAACCTTTCATCCTTGAAACCTAAGTGGCATGAACTACCATAATCTACACAAAATTGCCTTAAAAGTTCCACAACAGCTCTGGCAGCTAGGCTTGCATGTTCTGCAAACTCAGCCGCTACATGAGCAGCAGAGGTAGTATCCTTAAGTTTCATGTTCTGCATCTGCTTGCCAACAGAAAAATTACCATTACAATCTCCAGGAAATGCTTGCCCATGTTCCAACCTTTCATCCTTGAAACCTAAGTGGCATGAACCACCATTATCAACACAATATTGCCTTGAACATTTTCCAACAACTCTGGTAGCTAGGCTTGCATGTTCTCCAAACTCAGCCGTTGTTTGAGCAGCAGAGGTAGCATCCTTAAATTTCATGTTCCAATACTGCCTGCTAACAGAAAAATTACCATTACCATCGCAAGGAAATGATTGCCCATGTTCCAACCTTTCATCCTTGAAACCTAAGTGGCATGAACCACCACCATCAACACAATATTGCCTTGAAAGTTCTACAACAGCTCTGGCAGCTAGGCTTGCATGTTCTGCAAACCCAACCGCAACTTGAGCAGCAGAGGTAGCATCCTTAAATTTCATGTTCCAATTCTTCTTCCCAATAGAAAACTTACCATTACAATCTCCAGGAAATGCTTGCCCATGTTCCATCATTTCATCCTTGAATCCTAAGTGGCATGAACCACCATTACCAACACAATATTGCCTTAAAAGTTCTCCAATAGCTCTGGCAGCTAGGCTTGCATTGTCTGCAAACTCAGCCGCTGCTTGAGCAGCAGAAGTAGCATCCTTAAATTTCATGTTCCAATACTGCCTACCAACAGAAAAATTACCATTACCATCTCAAGGAAATGATTGCCCATGTTCCAACCTTTTATCCTTTAAATCTAAGTGGCATGAACCACCATCATAAACACAATATTGCCTTGAAAGTTCTCCAACAGCTCTGGCAGCTAGGCTTGCATGTTCTGCAAACTCAGCCGCTGCTTGAGAAGCAGAGGTAGTATCCTTAAATTTCATGTTCCAATTCTGCTTGCCAACAGAAAAATTACCATTACAATCTCCAGGAAATGCTTGCCCATGTTCCATCATTTCATCCTTGAAACCTAAGTGGCATGAACCACCATCACCAACACAATATTGCCTTGAAAGTTCTCCAATAGCTGAAGCAGCTAGGCTTGCATGTTCTGCAAACTCAGCCGCTGCTTGAGCAGCAGAAGTAGCATCCTTAAATTTCCCTTTCCAATACTGCCTACCAACAGAAAAATTACCATTACCATCTCAAGGAAATGATTGCCCATGTTCCAACCTTTTATCCTTGAAATTTAAGTGGCATGAACCACCATCATCAACACAATATTGCCTTGAAAGTTCTACAACAGCTCTGGCAGCTAGGCTTGCATGTTCTGCAAACTCAACCGCTGCTTGAGCAGCAGAGGTAGCATCCTTAAATTTCATGTTCCAATTCTTCTTCCCAATAGAAAAATTACCATTACAATCTTCAGGAAATGCTTGCCCATGTTCCAACCTTTCATCCTTGAAACCTAAGTGGCATGAACTACCATCATAAACACAATATTGCCTTGAAAGTTCTCTAACAGCTCTGGCAGCTAGGCTTGCATGTTCTACAAACTCAGCCGCTGCTTGAGCAGTAGAGAAAGCATCCTTAAATTTCATGTTCCAATTCATCTTGCCAATAGAAAAATTACCATTCCAATATCCAGGAAATGCTTGCCCATGTTCCAACCTTTCATCCTTGAAACCTAAGTGGCATGAACCACCATCATCAACACAATATTGCCTTGAAAGTTCTACAACAGCTCTGGCAGCTAGGCTTGGATGTTCTGTAAACTCAGCCACTGCTTGATCAGCAGAGGTAGCATTCTTAAATTTCATGTTCCCATTCTGCCTGCCAATATAAAATTTACCATCTCCTAGAAATGATTTCCCATGTTCCATCCTTTTATTCTTGAAACCTAAGTGACATGAACCACTATCATCAACAAAATATTGCCTTGAAAGTTCTACAATAGCTCTAGCAGCTAGGCTTGCATGTTCTGCAAACTCAGCCGCTGATTGAGAAGCATAGGTAGAATCCTTAAATTTCATGTTCCTATTCTACCTGCCAACAAAATAATTACCATTACCATCTCCAGGAAATGATTGCCCATGTTTCAACCTTTCATCCTTGAAACCTAAGTGGCATGAACTACCATAATCTACACAAAATTGCCTTAAAAGTTCCACAACAGCTCTAGCAGCTAGGCTTGCATGTTCTGCAAACTCAGCCGCTACTTGAGCAGCAGAGGTAGTATCCTTAAATTTCATGTTCCAATTCTGCTTGCCAACAGAAAAATTACCATTACAATCTCCAGGAAATGCTTGCCCATGTTCCAACCTTTCATCCTTGAAACCTAAGTGGCATGAACCACCATTATCAACACAATATTGCCTTGAACGTTTTCCAACAACTCTGGTAGCTAGGCTTGCGTGTTCTCCAAACTCAGCCGCTGCTTGAGCAGCAGATGTAGCATCCTTAAATTTCATGTTCCAATACTGCCTGCTAATAGAAAAATTACCATTACCATCGCAAGGATATGCTTGCCCATGTTCCAACCTTTTATCCTTGAAACCTAGGTGGCATGTACCACCATCATGAACATAATATTGCCTTGAAAGTTCTCCAACATCTCTGGTAGCTAGCCTTGCATGTTCTCCAAACTCAGCCGCTGCTTGAGCAGCAGAGGTACCATCCTTAAATTTCTTGTTCCAATACTGCCTACCAACAGAAAAATTACCATTACCATCTCAAGGAAATGATTGCCCATGTTCCAACCTTTCATCCTTGAAACCTAAGTGGCATGAACCACCATCATCAACACAATATTGCCTTGAAAATTCTACAACGACTCTGGTAGATAGGTTTGCATGTTTTGCAAACTCAGTCGCTACTTGAGCAGCAGAGGTCGCATCCTTTAATTTCATGCTCCAATTCTGCTTGCCAATAGAAAAATTTCAATTATCATCACTAGGAAATTATTGCCCATGTTCCAACCGTCATCCTTGAAACCTAAGTGGCATGAACCACCATCATCAACACAATATTGCCTTGAAAGTTCTACAACAGCTCTGGCAGCTAGGCTTGGATGTTCTGCAAACTCAGCCGCTGCTTGAGTAGCAGAGGTAGCATTCTTAAATTTCATGTTCCAATTCTGCCTGCCAATAGAAAATTTACCGTCTCCAGGAAATGATTTCCCATGTTCCAACCTTTTATTTTTGAAACCTAAGTGGCATGAACCACCATCATTAACAAAATATTGCCTTGAAAGTTCTACAATAGCTCTGGAAGCTAGGCTTGCATGTTCTGCAAACTCAGCCACTGCTTGAGTAGCAGAGGTAGCATCCTTAAATTTCATGTTCCTATTCTACATGCCAACAAAAAAATTACCATTACCATCTCCAGGAAATGATTCCCCATGTTTCAACCTTTCATCCTTGAAACCTAAGTGACATGAACCACCATCATCAACACAATATTGCCTTGAAAGTTCCACAACAGCTCTGGCAGCTAAGCTTGCATGTTCTGCAAACTCAGCCGCTGCTTGAGCAGCAGAGGTAGTATCTTTAAATTTCATGTTCCAATTTTGCTTGCCAACAGAAAAATTACCATTACAAACTACCGGAAATGCTTGCCCATGTTCCAACCTTTCATCCTTGAAACCTAAGTGGCATGAACCACCATCATGAACATAATATTGCCTTAAAAGTTATCCAACAGCTCTGGCAGCTAGGCTTGCATGTTCTCCAAACTCAGCCGCTGCTTGAGCAGCAGAGATAGCATCCTTAAATTTCCTGTTCCAATACTGCCTACCAACAAAAAAATTACCATTACCATCTCAAGGAAATTATTGCCCATGTTCCAACCTTTTATCCTTGAAACCTAAGTGGCATGAACCACCATCATCAACACAATATTGCCTTGAAAGTTCCACAATAGCTCTTACAGCTAGGCTTGCATGTTCTGCAAACTCAACCGCTGCTTGAGCAGTAGAGGTAGTATCCTTAAATTTCATGTTCCAATTCTGCTTGCCAACAGAAAAATTACCATTATAATCTCCAGGAAATGCTTGCCCATGTTCCACCCTTTCATCCTTGAAACCTAAGTGGCATGAACCACCATCATGAACATAATATTGCCTTGAAAGTTCTCCAACATCTCTGGCAGCTAGTCTTGCACTTTCTCCAAACTCAGCCGCTGCTTGAGTAGCAGAGGTAGCATCCTTAAATTTCATGATCCAATACTGCCTGCCACCAGAAAAATTACCATTACCATCTCAAGGAAATGATTTCCCATGTTCCAACCTTTCATCCTTGAAACCTAAGTGGCGTGAACCACCATCATCAACACAATATTGCCTTGAAAGTTCCACAACATCTCTGGCAGCTAGGCTTGCATGTTCTGCAAACTCAGCCGCTGCTTGAGCAGCAGAGGTAGTATCCTTAAATTTCATGTTCCAATTCTGCTTGCCAACAGAAAAATTACCATTACAAACTACAGGAAATGCTTGCCCATGTTCCAACCTTTCATCCTTGAAACCTAAGTGGCATGAACCACCATCATGAACATAATATTGCCTTGAAAGTTCTCCAACATCTCTGGCAGCTAGGCTTGCACTTTCTCCAAACTCAGCCG
The DNA here is from genome assembly GCF_000390325.3 of Nicotiana tomentosiformis. Classification (NCBI taxonomy): domain Eukaryota; kingdom Viridiplantae; phylum Streptophyta; class Magnoliopsida; order Solanales; family Solanaceae; genus Nicotiana; species Nicotiana tomentosiformis. The sequence continues at coordinate 254,376 of NW_027174614.1, forward strand.
CTGCTTGAGCAGCAGAGGTAGCATCCTTAAATTTCATGATCCAATACTGCCTGCCACCAGAAAAATTACCATTACCATCTCAAGGAAATGATTTCCCATGTTCCAACCTTTCATCCTTGAAACCTAAGTGGCATGAACCACCATCATCAACACAATATTGCCTTGAAAGTTCTATAACATCTCTGGCAGCTAGGCTTGCATGTTCTGCAAACTCAGTCGCTACTTGAGCAACAGAGGTAGCATCCTTAAATTTCATGTTCCAATTCTGCCTGCCAATAGAAAATTTACCATTACCATCTCCAGGAAATGATTGCCCATGTTCCAACCTTTCATCCTTGAAACCTAAGTGGCATGAACCACCATCATCAACACAATATTGCCTTGAAAGTTCTAGAACAGCTCTGGCAGCTAGGCTTGGATGTTCTACAAACTCAGCCGGAGGTAGCATTCTTAAATTTCATGTTCCAATTCTGCCTGCCAATAGAAAATTTACCATCTCCAGGAAATGATTTTCCATGTTCCATCCTTTTATTCTTGAAACCTAAGTAGCATGAACCACCATCATCAACAAAATATTGCCTTGAAAGTTCTACAATAGCTCTGGCAGCTAGGCTTGCATGTTCTGCAAACTCAGCCGCTGCTTGAGTAGCAGAGGTAGCATCCTTAAATTTCATGTTCCAATTCTGCCTTGCCAACAGAAAAATTACCAGTACAAACTCCAGGAAATGCTTGCCCATGTTCCAACCGTTCATCCTTGAAACCTAAGTGGCATGAACCACCATCATGAACATAATATTGCCTTGAAAGTTCTCCAACAGCTCTAGCAGCTAGGCTTGCATGTTCTCCAAACTCAGCCGCTGCTTGAGTAGCAGAGATAGCATCCTTAAATTTCCTGTTCCAATACTGCCTACCAACAGAACAATTACCATTACCATCTCAAGGAAATGATTGCCCATGTTCCAACCTTTTATCCTTGAAACCTAGGTGGCATGAACCACCATCATGAACATAATATTGCCTTGAAAGTTCTCCAACATCTCTGGCAGCTAGCCTTGCATGTTCTCCAAACTCAGCTGCTGCTTGAGCAGCAGAGGTAGCATCCTTAAATTTCCTGTTCCAATACTGCCTACCAATAGAAAAATTACCATTACCATCTCAAGGAAATGATTGCCCATGTTCCAACCTTTTATCCTTGAAACTTAAGTGGCATGAACCACCATCATCAACACAATATTGCCTTGAAAGTTCCACAACAGCTCTGGCAGCTAGGCTTGCATGTTCTGCAAACTCAGTCGCTGCTTGAGCAGCAGAGGTAGTATCCTTAAATTTCATGTTCCAATTCTGCTTGCCAACAGAAAAATTACCATTACAATCTGCAGGAAATGCTTGCCCATGTTCCAACCTTTCATCCTTGAAACCTAAGTGGCATGAACCACCATCATGAACATAATATTGCCTTGAAAGTTCTCCAACATCTCTGGCAGCTAGGCTTGCACTTTCTCCAAACTCAGCCGCTGCTTGAGCAGCAGAGGTAGCATCCTTAAATTTCATGATCCAATACTGCCTGCCACCAGAAAAATTACCATTACCATCTCAAGGAAATGATTTCCCATGTTCCAACCTTTCATCCTTGAAACCTAAGTGGCATGAACCACCATTATCAACACAATATTGCCTTGAAAGTTCTACAACATCTCTGGCAGCTAGGCTTGCATGTTCTGCAAACTCAGTCGCTACTTGAGCAACAGTGGTAGCATCCTTAAATTTCATGTTCCAATTCTGCCTGCCAATAGAAAATTTACCATTACCATCTCCAGGAAATAATTGTCCATGTTCCAACCTTTCATCCTTGAAACCTAAGTGGCATGAACCACATTCATCAACACAATATTGCCTTGAAAGTTCTAGAACAGCTCTGGCAGCTAGGCTTGGATGTTCTACAAACTGAGCCGCTGCTTGTGCGGCACAGGTAGCATTCTTAAATTTCATGTTCCAATTCTGCCTGCAAAATAAAAAATTTACCATCTCCAGGAAATGATTTCCCATGTTCCAACCTTTTATTTTTGAAACCTAAGTGGCATGAACCACCATCATCAACAAAATATTGCCTTGAAAGTTCTACAATAGCTCTGGCAGCTAGGCTTGCATGTTCTGCAAACTCAGCCGCTGCTTGAGTAGCAGAGGTAGCATCCGTAAATTTTATGTTCCTATTCTACCTGCCAACAAAAAAATTACCATTACCATCTCCAGGAAATGATTCCCCATGTTTCAGCCTTCCATCCTTGAAACCTAAGTGGTATGAACCACCATCATCAACACAATATTGCCTTGAAAGTTCCACAATAGCTCTAGCAGCTAGGCTTGCAAGTTCTGCAATCTCAGCCGCTGCTTTAGCAGCAGAGGTAGTATCCTTTAATTTCATGTTCCAATTCTGCTTGCCAACAGAAAAATTACCATTACAATCTCCAGGAAATGCTTGCCCATGTTCCAACCGTTCATCCTTGAAACCTAAGTGGCATGAACCACCATCATGAACATAATATTGCCTTGAAAGTTCTCCAACAGCTCTAGCAGCTAGGCTTGCATGTTCTCCAAACTCAGCCGCTGCTTGAGTAGCAGAGATAGCATCCTTAAATTTCCTGTTCCAATACTGCCTACCAACAGAACAATTACCATTACCATCTCAAGGAAATGATTGCCCATGTTCCAACCTTTTATCCTTGAAACCTAGGTGGCATGAACCACCATCATGAACATAATATTGCCTTGAAAGTTCTCCAACATCTCTGGCAGCTAGCCTTGCATGTTCTCCAAACTCAGCTGCTGCTTGAGCAGCAGAGGTAGCATCCTTAAATTTCCTGTTCCAATACTGCCTACCAATAGAAAAATTACCATTACCATCTCAAGGAAATGATTGCCCATGTTCCAACCTTTTATCCTTGAAACTTAAGTGGCATGAACCACCATCATCAACACAATATTGCCTTGAAAGTTCCACAACAGCTCTGGCAGCTAGGCTTGCATGTTCTGCAAACTCAGTCGCTGCTTGAGCAGCAGAGGTAGTATCCTTAAATTTCATGTTCCAATTCTGCTTGCCAACAGAAAAATTACCATTACAATCTGCAGGAAATGCTTGCCCATGTTCCAACCTTTCATCCTTGAAACCTAAGTGGCATGAACCACCATCATGAACATAATATTGCCTTGAAAGTTCTCCAACATCTCTGGCAGCTAGGCTTGCACTTTCTCCAAACTCAGCCGCTGCTTGAGCAGCAGAGGTAGCATCCTTAAATTTCATGATCCAATACTGCCTGCCACCAGAAAAATTACCATTACCATCTCAAGGAAATGATTTCCCATGTTCCAACCTTTCATCCTTGAAACCTAAGTGGCATGAACCACCATTATCAACACAATATTGCCTTGAAAGTTCTACAACATCTCTAGCAGCTAGGCTTGCATGTTCTGCAAACTCAGTCGCTACTTGAGCAACAGTGGTAGCATCCTTAAATTTCATGTTCCAATTCTGCCTGCCAATAGAAAATTTACCATTACCATCTCCAGGAAATAATTGTCCATGTTCCAACCTTTCATCCTTGAAACCTAAGTGGCATGAACCACATTCATCAACACAATATTGCCTTGAAAGTTCTAGAACAGCTCTGGCAGCTAGGCTTGGATGTTCTACAAACTGAGCCGCTGCTTGTGCGGCACAGGTAGCATTCTTAAATTTCATGTTCCAATTCTGCCTGCAAAATAGAAAATTTACCATCTCCAGGAAATGATTTCCCATGTTCCAACCTTTTATTTTTGAAACCTAAGTGGCATGAACCACCATCATCAACAAAATATTGCCTTGAAAGTTCTACAATAGCTCTGGCAGCTAGGCTTGCATGTTCTGCAAACTCAGCCGCTGCTTGAGTAGCAGAGGTAGCATCCGTAAATTTTATGTTCCTATTCTACCTGCCAACAAAAAAATTACCATTACCATCTCCAGGAAATGATTCCCCATGTTTCAGCCTTTCATCCTTGAAACCTAAGTGGTATGAACCACCATCATCAACACAATATTGCCTTGAAAGTTCCACAATAGCTCTAGCAGCTAGGCTTGCAAGTTCTGCAATCTCAGCCGCTGCTTTAGCAGCAGAGGTAGTATCCTTTAATTTCATGTTCCAATTCTGCTTGCCAACAGAAAAATTACCATTACAATCTCCAGGAAATGCTTGCCCATGTTCCAACCTTTCATCCTTGAAACCTAGGTGGCATGAACCACCATCATGAACATAATATTGCCTTGAAAGTTCTCCAACATCTCTGGCAGCTAGCCTTGCATGTTCTCCAAACTCAGCCGCTGCTTGAGCAGCAGAGGTAGCATCCTTAAATTTCATGTTCCAATACTGCCTACCAATAGAAAAATTACCATTACCATCTCAAGGAAATGATTGCCCATGTTCCAACCTTTTATCCTTGAAACTTAAGTGGCATGAACCACCATCATCAACACAATATTGCCTTGAAAGTTCTACAACAGCTCTGGCAGCTAGGCTTGCATGTTCTGCAAACTCAACCGCTGCTTGAGCAGCAGAGGTAGCATCCTTAAATTTCATGTTCCAATTCTTCTTCCCAATAGAAAAATTACCATTAAAATCTCCAGGAAATACTTGCCCATGTTCCAACCTTTCATCCTTGAAACCTAAGTTTCATGAACCACCATCATCAACACAATATTGCCTTGAAAGTTCTACAACATCTCTGGCAGCTAGGCTTGCATGTTCTGCAAACTTAGTCGCTACTTGAGCAACAGCGGTAGCATCCTTAAATTTCATGTTCCAATTCTGCCTGCCAATAGAAAATTGACCATCTCCAGGAAATGATTTCCCTTGTTCCAACCTTTTATTCTTGAAACCTAAGTGGCATGAACCACCATCATCAACAAAATATTTCCTAGAAAGTTCAACAATAGCTCTGGCAGCTAGGCTTGCATGTTCTGCAAACTCAGCCGCTGCTTGAGTAGCAGAGGTAGCATCCGTAAATTTTATGTTCCTATTCTACCTGCCAACAAAAAAATTACCATTACCATCTCCAGGAAATGATTCCCCATGTTTCAGCCTTTCATCCTTGAAACCTAAGTGTCATGAACCACCATCATCAACACAATATTGCCTTGAAAGTTCCACAATAGCTCTAGCAGCTAGGCTTGCAAGTTCTGCAAACTCAGCCGCTGCTTTAGTAGCAGAGGTAGTATCCTTTAATTTCATGTTCCAATTCTGCTTGCCAACAGAAAAATTACCATTACAATCTCCAGGAAATGCTTGCCCATGTTCCAACCTTTTATCCTTGAAACGTAAGTGGCATGAACCACCATCATCAACACAATATTGCCTTGAAAGTTCCACAACAGCTCTTGCAGCTAGGCTTGCATGTTCTGCAAACTCAACTGCTACTTGAGCAGCAGAGGTAGTATCCTTAAATTTCATGTTCCAATTCTGCTTGCCAACAGAAAAATTACCATTACAATCTGCAGGAAATGCTTGCCCATGTTCCAACCTTTCATCCTTGAAACCTAAGTGGCATGAACCACCATCATGAACATAATATTGCCTTGAAAGTTCTCCAACATCTCTGGCAGCTAGGCTTGCACTTTCTCCAAACTCAGCCGCTGCTTGAGCAGCAGAGGTAGCATCCTTAAATTTCATGATCCAATACTGCCTGCCACCAGAAAAATTACCATTACCATCTCAAGGAAATGATTTCCCATGTTCCAACCTTTCATCCTTGAAACCTAAGTGGCGTGAACCACCATCATCAACACAATATTGCCTTGAAAGTTCTACAACATCTCTGGCAGCTAGGCTTGCATGTTCTGCAAACTCAGTCGCTACTTGAGCAACAGAGGTTGCATCCTTAAATTTCATGTTCCAATTCATCTTGCCAACAGAAAAATTACCATTCCAATCTCCAGGAAATGCTTGCCCATGTTCCAACCTTTCATCCTTGAAACCTAAGTGGCATGAACCACCATCATCAACACAATATTGCCTTGAAAGTTCTACAATAACTCTGGCAGCTAGGCTTGGATGTTCTGTAAACTCAGCCACTGCTTGATTAGTAGAGGTAGCATTCTTAAATTTCATGTTCCAATTCTGCTTGCCAATATAAAATTTACCATCTCCTAGAAATGATTTCCCATGTTCCAACCTTTTATTCTTGAAACCTAAGTGACATGAACCACCATCATCAACAAAATATTGCCTTGAAAGTTCTACAATAGCTCTGGCAGCTAGGCTTGCATGTTCTGCAAACTCAGCCGCTGATTGAGAAGCAGAGGTAAAATCCTTAAATTTCATGTTCCTATTCTACCTGCCAACAAAAAAATTACCATTACCATCTCCAGGAAATGATTGCCCATGTTTCAACCTTTCATCCTTGAAACCTAAGTGGCATGAACTGCCATAATCTACACAAAATTGCCTTAAAAGTTCCACAACAGCTCTGGCAGCTAGGCTTGCATGTTCTGCAAACTCAGCCGCTACTTGAGCAGCAGAGGTAGCATCCTTAAATTTCATGTTCCAATTCTTCTTCCCAATAGAAAAATTACCATTACAATCTCCAGGAAATGCTTGCCCAAGTTCCAACCTTTCATCCTTGAAACCTAAGTGGCATGAACCACCATCATAAACACAATATTGCCTTGAAAGTTCTCCAACAGCTCTGGCAGCTAGGCTTGCATGTTCTGCAAACTCAGCCGCTGCTTGAGCAGTAGAGAAAGCATCCTTAAATTTCATGTTCCAATTCATCTTGCCAACAGAAAAATTACCATTCCAATCTCCAGGAAATGCTTGCCCATGTTCCAACCTTTCATCCTTGAAACCTAAGTGGCATGAACCACCATCATCAACACAATATTGCCTTGAAAGTTCTACAACAGCTCTGGCAGCTAGGCTTGGATGTTCTGTAAACTCAGCCACTGCTTGATTAGTAGAGGTAGCATTCTTAAATTTCATGTTCCAATTCTGCTTGCCAATATAAAATTTACCATCTCCTAGAAATGATTTCCCATGTTCCAACCTTTTATTCTTGAAACCTAAGTGACATGAACCACCATCTTCAACAAAATATTGCCTTGAAAGTTCTACAATAGCTCTGGCAGCTAGGCTTGCATGTTCTGCAAACTCAGCCGCTGATTGAGAAGCAGAGGTAAAATCCTTAAATTTCATGTTCCTATTCTACCTGCCAACAAAAAAATTACCATTACCATCTCCAGGAAATGATTGCCCATGTTTCAACCTTTCATCCTTGAAACCTAAGTGGCATGAACTGCCATAATCTACACAAAATTGCCTTAAAAGTTCCACAACAGCTCTGGCAGCTAGGCTTGCATGTTCTGCAAACTCAGCCGCTACTTGAGCAGCAGAGGTAGTATCCTTAAATTTCATGTTCCAATTCTGCTTGCCAACAGAAAAATTACCATTACAATCTCCAGGAAATGCTTGCCCATGTTCCAACCTTTCATCCTTGAAACCTAGGTGGCATGAACCACCATCATGAACATAATATTGCCTTGAAAGTTCTCCAACATCTCTGGCAGCTAGCCTTGCATGTTCTCCAAACTCAGCCGCTGCTTGAGCAGCAGAGGTAGCATCCTTAAATTTCCTGTTCCAACACTGCCTACCAATAGAAAAATTACCATTACCATCTCAAGGAAATGATTGCCCATGTTCCAACCTTTTATCCTTGAAACTTAAGTGGCATGAACCACCATCATCAACACAATATTGCCTTGAAAGTTCTACAACAGCTCTGGCAGCTAGGCTTGCATGTTCTGCAAACTCAACCGCTGCTTGAGCAGCAGAGGTAGCATCCTTAAATTTCATGTTCCAATTCTTCTTCCCAATAGAAAAATTACCATTACAATCTCCAGGAAATGCTTGCCCATGTTCCAACCTTTCATCCTTGAAACCTAAGTGGCATGAACCACCATCATAAACACAATATTGCCTTGAAAGTTCTCCAACAGCTCTGGCAGCTAGGCTTGCATGTTCTGCAACCTCAGCCGCTGCTTGAGCAGTAGAGAAAGCATCCTTAAATTTCATGTTCCAATTCATCTTGCCAACAGAAAAATTACCATTCCAATCTCCAGGAAATGCTTGCCCATGTTCCAACCTTTCATCCTTGAAACCTAAGTGGCATGAACCACCATTATCAACACAATATTGCCTTGAAAGTTCTACAACAGCTCTGGCAGCTAGGCTTAGATGTTCTGTAAACTCAGCCACTGCTTAATCAGCAAAGGTAGCATTCTTAAATTTCATGTTCCAATTCTGCTTGCCAATATAAAATTTACCATCTCCTAGAAATGATTTCCCATGTTCCAACCTTTTATTCTTGAAACCTAAGTGACATGAACCACCATCATCAACAAAATATTGCCTTGAAAGTTCTACAATAGCTCTGGCAGCTAGGCTTGCATGTTCTGCAAACTCAGCCGCTGATTGAGAAGCAGAGGTAAAATCCTTAAATTTCATGTTCCTATTCTACCTGCCAACAAAAAAATTACCATTACCATCTCCAGGAAATGATTGCCCATGTTTCAACCTTTCATCCTTGAAACCTAAGTGGCATGAACTACCATAATCTACACAAAATTGCCTTAAAAGTTCCACAACAGCTCTGGCAGCTAGGCTTGCATGTTCTGCAAACTCAGCCGCTACATGAGCAGCAGAGGTAGTATCCTTAAATTTCATGTTCCAATTCTGCTTGCCAGCAGAAAAATTACCATTACAATCTCCAGGAAATGCTTGCCCATGTTCCAACCTTTCATCCTTGAAACCTAAGTGGCATGAACCACCATTATCAACACAATATTGCCTTGAACATTTTCCAACAACTCTGGTAGCTAGGCTTGCATGTTCTCCAAACTCAGCCGTTGTTTGAGCAGCAGAGGTAGCATCCTTAAATTTCATGTTCCAATACTGCCTGCTAACAGAAAAATTACCATTACCATCGCAAGGAAATGATTGCCCATGTTCCAACCTTTCATCCTTGAAACCTAAGCGGCATGAACCACCACCATCAACACAATATTGCCTTGAAAGTTCTACAACAGCTCTGGCAGCTAGGCTTGCATGTTCTGCAAACCCAACCGCAACTTGAGCAGCAGAGGTAGCATCCTTAAATTTCATGTTCCAATTCTTCTTCCCAATAGAAAACTTACCATTACAATCTCCAGGAAATGCTTGCCCATGTTCCATCATTTCATCCTTGAATCCTAAGTGGCATGAACCACCATTACCAACACAATATTGCCTTAAAAGTTCTCCAATAGCTCTGGCAGCTAGGCTTGCATTGTCTGCAAACTCAGCCGCTGCTTGAGCAGCAGAAGTAGCATCCTTAAATTTCATGTTCCAATACTGCCTACCAACAGAAAAATTACCATTACCATCTCAAGGAAATGATTGCCCATGTTCCAACCTTTTATCCTTTAAATCTAAGTGGCATGAACCACCATCATAAACACAATATTGCCTTGAAAGTTCTCCAACAGCTCTGGCATCTAGGCTTGCATGTTCTGCAAACTCAGCCGCTCCTTGAGAAGCAGAGGTAGTATCCTTAAATTTCATGTTCCAATTCTGCTTGCCAACAGAAAAATTACCATTACAATCTCCAGGAAATGCTTGCCCATGTTCCATCATTTCATCCTTGAAACCTAAGTGGCATGAACCACCATCACCAACACAATATTGCCTTGAAAGTTCTCCAATAGCTGAAGCAGCTAGGCTTGCATGTTCTGCAAACTCAGCCGCTGCTTGAGCAGCAGAAGTAGCATCCTTAAATTTCCCTTTCCAATACTGCCTACCAACAGAAAAATTACCATTACCATCTCAAGGAAATGATTGCCCATGTTCCAACCTTTTATCCTTGAAATTTAAGTGGCATGAACCACCATCATCAACACAATATTGCCTTGAAAGTTCTACAACAGCTCTGGCAGCTAGGCTTGCATGTTCTGCAAACTCAACCGCTGCTTGAGCAGCAGAGGTAGCATCCTTAAATTTCATGTTCCAATTCTTCTTCCCAATAGAAAAATTACCATTACAATCTTCAGGAAATGCTTGCCCATGTTCCAACCTTTCATCCTTGAAACCTAAGTGGCATGAACTACCATCATAAACACAATATTGCCTTGAAAGTTCTCCAACAGCTCTGGCAGCTAGGCTTGCATGTTCTACAAACTCAGCCGCTGCTTGAGCAGTAGAGAAAGCATCCTTAAATTTCATGTTCCAATTCATCTTGCCAACAGAAAAATTACCATTCCAATCTCCAGGAAATGCTTGCCCATGTTCCAACCTTTCATCCTTGAAACCTAAGTGGCATGAACTACCATCATCAACACAATATTGCCTTGAAAGTTCTACAACAGCTCTGGCAGCTAGGCTTGGATGTTCTGTAAACTCAGCCACTGCTTGATCAGCAGAGGTAGCATTCTTAAATTTCATGTTCCCATTCTGCCTGCCAATATAAAATTTACCATCTCCTAGAAATGATTTCCCATGTTCCATCCTTTTATTCTTGAAACCTAAGTGACATGAACCACTATCATCAACAAAATATTGCCTTGAAAGTTCTACAATAGCTCTAGCAGCTAGGCTTGCATGTTCTGCAAACTCAGCCGCTGATTGAGAAGCAGAGGTAGAATCCTTAAATTTCATGTTCCTATTCTACCTGCCAACAAAATAATTACCATTACCATCTCCAGGAAATGATTGCCCATGTTTCAACCTTTCATCCTTGAAACCTAAGTGGCATGAACTACCATAATCTACACAAAATTGCCTTAAAAGTTCCACAACAGCTCTAGCAGCTAGGCTTGCATGTTCTGCAAACTCAGCCGCTACTTGAGCAGCAGAGGCAGTATCCTTAAATTTCATGTTCCAATTCTGCTTGCCAACAGAAAAATTACCATTACAATCTCCAGGAAATGCATGCCCATGTTCCAACCTTTCATCCTTGAAACCTAAGTGGCATGAACCACCATTATCAACACAATATTGCCTTGAACGTTTTCCAACAACTCTGGTAGCTAGGCTTGCGTGTTCTCCAAACTCAGCCGCTGCTTGAGCAGCAGAGGTAGCATCCTTAAATTTCATGTTCCAATACTGCCTGCTAACAGAAAAATTACCATTACCATCGCAAGGAAATGATTGCCCATGTTCCAACCTTTTATCCTTGAAACCTAAGTGGCATGAACCACCACCTTGAAAGTTCTACAACAGCTCTGGCAGCTAGGCTTGCATGTTCTGCAAACCCAACCGCAACTTGAGCAGCAGAGGTAGCATCCTTAAATTTCATGTTCCAATTCTTCTTCCCAATAGAAAATTTACCATTACAATCTCCAGGAAATGCTTGCCCATGTTCCATCATTTCATCCTTGAATCCTAAGTGGCATGAACCACCATCACCAACACAATATTGCCTTAAAAGTTCTCCAATAGCTCTGGCAGCTAGGCTTGCATTGTCTGCAAACTCGGCCGCTGCTTGAGCAGCAGAAGTAGCATCCTTAAATTTCCTGTTCCAATACTGCCTACCAACAGAAAAATTACCATCACCATCTCAAGGAAATGATTGCCCATGTTCCAACCTTTTATCCTTTAAATCTAAGTGGCATGAACCACCATCATAAACACAATATTGCTTTGAAAGTTCTCCAACAGCTCTGGCAGCTAGGCTTGCGTGTTCTGCAAACTCAGCCGCTCCTTGAGAAGCAGAGGTAGTATCCTTAAATTTCATGTTCCAATTCTGCTTGCCACCAGAAAAATTACCATTAAAATCTCCAGGAAATGCTTGCCCATGTTCTATCATTTCATCCTTGAAACCTAAGTGGCATGAACCACCATCACCAACACAATATTGCCTTGAAAGTTCTCCAATAGCTCAGGCAGCTAGGCTTGCATGTTCTGCAAACTCAGCCGCTGCTTGAGCAGCAGAAGTAGCATCCTTAAATTTCCCTTTCCAATACTGCCTACCAACAGAAAAATTACCATTACCATCTCAAGGAAATGATTGCCCATGTTCCAACCTTTTATCCTTGAAATTTAAGTGGCATGAACCACCATCATCAACACAATATTGCCTTGAAAGTTCTACAACAGCTCTGGCAGCTAGGCTTGCATGTTCTGCAAACTCAACCGCTGCTTGAGCAGCAGAGGTAGCATCCTTAAATTTCATGTTCCAATTCTTCTTCCCAATAGAAAAATTACCATTACAATCTCCAGGAAATGCTTGCCCATGTTCCAACCTTTCATCCTTGAAACCTAAGTGGCATGAACCACCATCATAAACACAATATTGCCTTGAAAGTTCTCCAACAGCTCTGGCAGCTAGGCTTGCATGTTCTGCAAACTCAGCCGCTGCTTGAGCAGTAGAGAAAGCATCCTTAAATTTCATGTTCCAATTCATCTTGTCAACAAAATATTACCATTCCAATCTCCAGGAAATGCTTGCCCATGTTCCAACCTTTCATCCTTGAAACCTAAGTGGCATGAACCCCCATTATCAACATAATATTGCCTTGAAAGTTCTACAACAGCTCTGGCAGCTGGGCTTGGATGTTCTGCAAACTCAGCCACTGCTTGATCAGCAGAGGTAGCATTCTTAAATTTCATGTTCCAATTCTGCCTGCCAATATAAAATTTACCATCTCCTAGAAATGATTTCCCATGTTCCATCCTTTTATTCTTGAAACCTAAGTGACATGAACCACCATCATCAACAAAATATTGCCTTGAAAGTTCTACAATAGCTCTAGCAGCTAGGCTTGCATGTTCTGCAAACTCAGCCGCTTATTGAGAAGCTGAGGTAGAATCCTTAAATTTCATGTTCCTATTCTACCTGCCAACAAAATAATTACCATTACCATCTCCAGGAAATGATTGCCCATGTTTCAACCTTTCATCCTTGAAACCTAAGTGGCATGAACTACCATAATCTACACAAAATTGCATTAAAAGTTCCACAACAGCTCTAGCAGCTAGGCTTGCATGTTCTGCAAACTCAGCCGCTACTTGAGCAGCAGAGGTAGTATCCTTAAATTTCATGTTCCAATTCTGCTTGCCAACAGAAAAATTACCATTACAATCTCCAGGAAATGCTTGCCCATGTTCCAACCTTTCATCCTTGAAACCTAAGTGGCATGAACCACCATTATCAACACAATATTGCCTTGAACGTTTTCCAACAACTCTGGTAGCTAGGCTTGCGTGTTCTCCAAGCTCAGCCTCTGCTTGAGCAGCAGAGGTAGCATCCTTAAATTTCATGTTCCAATACCGCCTGCCAACAGAAAAATTACCATTACCATTGCAAGGAAATGATTGCCCATGTTCCAACCTTTCATCCTTGAAACTTAAGTGGCATGAACCACCACCATCAACACAATATTGCCTTGAAAGTTCTGCAACAGCTCTGGCAGCTAGGCTTGCATGTTCTGCAAACTCAACCGCAACTTGAGCAGCAGAGGTAGCATCCTTAAATTTCATGTTCCAATTCTTCTTCCCAATAGAAAATTTACCATTACAATCTCCAGGAAATACTTGCCCATTTTCCATAATTTCATCCTTGAATCCTAAGTGGCATGAACCACCATCACCAAAACAATATTGCCTTAAAAGTTCTCCAATAGCTCTGGCAGCTAGGCTTGAATGTTCTGCAAACTCAGCCGCTGCTTGAGCAGCAGAAGTAGCATTCTTAAATTTCCTGTTCCAATACTGCCTACCAACAGAAAAATTACCATTACCATCTCAAGGAAATGATTACCCATGTTCCAACCTTTTATCCTTGAAATCTAAGTGGCATGAACCACCATCATAAACACAATATTGCCTTGAAAGTTCTCTAACAGCTCTGGCAGCTAGGCTTGCATGTTCTGCAAACTCAGCCGCTGCTTGAGAAGCAGAGGTAGTATCCTTAAATTTCATGTTCCAATTCTGCTTGCCAACAGATAAATTACCATTACAATCTCTAGGAAATGCTTGCCCATGTTCCATCATTTCATCCTTGAAACCTAAGTGGCATGAACCACCATCACCAACACAATATTGCCTTGAAAGTTCTCCAATAGCTCTGGCAGCTAGGCTTGTATGTTCTACAAACTCAGCCGCTGCTTGAGCAGCAGAAGTAGCATCCTTAAATTTCCCTTTCCAATACTGCCTACCAACAGAAAAATTACCATTACCATCTCAAGGAAATGATTGCCCATGTTCCAACCTTTTATCCTTGAAACCTAAGTGGCATGAACCACCATCATAAACACAATATTGCCTTGAAAGTTCTCCAACAGCTATGGAAGCTAGGCTTGCATGTTCTGCTAACTCAGCCGCTGCTTGAGCAGCAGAGGTAGCATCTTTAAATTTCATGTTCCAATTCTGCTTGCCAACAGAAAAATTACCATTACAATCTCCAGGAAATGCTTGCCCATGTTCCATCATTTCATCCTTGAAACGTAAGTGGCATGAACCACCATCACCAACACAATAGTGCCTTGAAAGTTCTCCAATAGCTCTGGCAGCCAGGCTTGCATGTTCTGCAAACTCAACCGCTGCTTGAGCAGCAGAAGTAGCATCCTTAAATTTCCTGTTCCAATACTGCCTACCAACAGAAAAATTACCATTACCATCTCAAGGAAATGATTGCCCATGTTCCAACCTTTTATCCTTGAAGCCTAAGTGGCATGAACCACCATCATAAACACAATATTGCCTTGAAAGTTCTCCAACAGCTATGGCAGCTAGGCTTGCATGTTCTGCAAACTCAGCCGCTGCTTGAGCAACAGAGGTAGTATCCTTGAATTTCATGTTCAATTCTGCTTGCCAACAGAACAATTACCATTACAATCTCCAGGAAATGCTTGCCCATGTTCCAACCTTTCATCCTTGAAACCTAAGTGGCATGAACAACCATCATCAACACAATATTGCCTTGAAAGTTCTCCAACAGCTCTGGCAGCTAGGCTTGCATGTTCTGCAAACTCAGCCGCTGCTTGAGCAACAGAGGTAGTATCCTTGAATTTCATGTTCAATTCTGCTTGCCAACAGAACAATTACCATTACAATCTCCAGGAAATGCTTGCCCATGTTCCAACCTTTCATCCTTGAAACCTAAGTGGCATGAACAACCATCATCAACACAATATTGCCTTGAAAGTTCTCCAACAGCTCTGGCAGCTAGGCTTGCATGTTCTGCAAACTCAGCCGCTGCTTGAGCAGTAGAGGAAGCATCCTTAAATTTCATGTTCCAATTCATCTTGCCAATAGAAAAATTACCATTCCCATCTCAAGGAAATGCTTGCCCATGTTCCAACCTTTCATCCTTGAAACCTAAGTGGCATGAACCACCATTATCAACACAATATTGCTTGAAAGTTTTCCAACAACTCTGGCAGCTAGGCTTGCATGTTCTCCAAACTTAGTCGCTACTTGAGCAGCAGAGGTAGTATCCTTAAATTTCATGTTCCAATTCTGCTTGCCAACAGAAAAATTACCATTACCATCTCAAGGAAATGCTTGCCTATGTTCCAACCTTTCATCCTTGAAACCTAAGTGGCATGAACCACCATCATAAACACAATATTGCCTTGAAAGTTCTCCAACAGCTATGGCAGCTAGGCTTGCATGTTCTGCAAACTCAGCCGCTGCTTGAGCAACAGAGGTAGTATCCTTGAATTTCATGTTCAATTCTGCTTGCCAACAGAAAAATTACCATTACAATCTCCAGGAAATGCTTGCCCATGTTCCAACCTTTCATCCTTGAAACCTAAGTGGCATGAACAACCATCATCAACACAATATTGCCTTGAAAGTTCTCCAACAGCTCTGGCAGCTAGGCTTGCATGTTCTGCAAACTCAGCCGCTGCTTGAGCAGTAGAGGAAGCATCCTTAAATTTCATGTTCCAATTCATCTTGCCAATAGAAAAATTACCATTCCCATCTCAAGGAAATGCTTGCCCATGTTCCAACCTTTCATCCTTGAAACCTAAGTGGCATGAACCACCATTATCAACACAATATTGCTTGAAAGTTTTCCAACAACTCTGGCAGCTAGGCTTGCATGTTCTCCAAACTTAGTCGCTACTTGAGCAGCAGAGGTAGCATCCTTAAATTTCATGTTCCAATACTGCCTGCCAACAGAAATATTACCATTACCATCTCAAGGAAATGCTTGCCTATGTTCCATCCTTTCCTCCTTGAAACCTAAGTGGCATGAACCACCATCATAAACACAATATTGCCTTGAAAGTTCTCCAACAGCTCTGGCAGCTAGGCTTGCATGTTCTGCAAACTCAGCCGCTACTTGAGCAGCAGAGGTAGTATCCTTAAATTTCATGTTCCAATTCTGCTTGCCAACAGAAAAATTACCATTACCATCTCAAGGAAATGCTTGCCTATGTTCCAACCTTTCATCCTTGAAACCTAAGTGGCATGAACCACCATCATAAACACAATATTGCCTTGAAAGTTCTCCAACAGCTCTGGCAGCTAGGTTTGCATGTTCTGCAAACTCAGCCGCTGCTTGAGCAGCAGAGGTAGTATCCTTAAATTTCATGTTCCAATTCTGCTTGCCAACAGAAAAATTACCATTACAATCTCCAGGAAATGCTTGCCCATGTTCCATCATTTCATCCTTGAAACCTAAGTGGCATGAACCACCATCACCAACACAATATTGCCTTGAAAGTTCTCCAATAGCTCTGGCAGCTAGGCTTGCATGTTCTGCAAACTCAGCCGCTGCTTGAGCAGCAGAAGTAGCATCCTTAAATTTCCCTTTCCAATACTGCCTACCAACAGAAAAATTACCATTACCATCTCAAGGAAATGCTTGCCTATGTTCCAACCTTTCATCCTTGAAACCTAAGTGGCATGAACCACCATCACCAACACAATATTGCCTTGAAAGTTCTCCAATAGCTCTGGCAGCTAGGCTTGCATGTTCTGCAAACTCAGCCGCTGCTTGAGCAGCAGAAGTAGCATCCTTAAATTTCCTGTTCCAATACTGCCTACCAACAGAACAATTACCATTACCATCTCAAGGAAATGATTGCCCATGTTCCAACCTTTTATCCTTGAAACCTAGGTGGCATGAACCACCATCATAAACACAATATTGCCTTGAAAGTTCTCCAACAGCTCTGGCAGCTAGGCTTGCATGTTCTGCAAACTCAGCCACTGCTTGAGCAGCAGAAGTAGCATCCTTAAATTTCCTGTTCCAATACTGCCTACCAACAGAAAAATTACCATTACCATCTCAAGGAAATGATTGCCCATGTTCCAACCTTTTATCCTTGAAACCTAAGTGGCATGAACAACCAACATCAACACAATATTGCCTTGAAAGTTCTCCAACAGCTCTGGCAGCTAGGCTTGCATGTTCTGCAAACTCAGCCGCTGCTTGAGCAGTAGAGGAAGCATCCTTTAATTTCATGTTCCAATTCATCTTGCCAATAGAAAAATTACCATTCCCATCTCCAGGAAATGCTTGCCCATGTTCCAACCTTTCATCCTTGAAACCTAAGTGGCATGAACCACCATTATCAACACAATATTGCTTGAAAGTTTTCGAATAACTCTGGCAGCTAGGCTTGCATGTTCTCCAAACTCAGTCGCTACTTGAGCAGCAGAGGTAGCATCCTTAAATTTCATGTTCCAATACTGCCTGCCAACAGAAATATTACCATTACCATCTCAAGGAAATGCTTGCCTATGTTCCAACCTTTCATCCTTGAAACCTAAGTGGCATGAACCACCATCATAAACACAATATTGCCTTGAAAGTTCTCCAACAGCTCTGGCAGCTAGGCTTGCATGTTCTGCAAACTCAGCCGCTACTTGAGCAGCAGAGGTAGTATCCTTAAATTTCATGATCCAATTCTGCTTGCCAACAGAAAAATTACCATTACCATCTCCAGGAAATGCTTGCCCATGTTCCAACCTTTCATCCTTGAAACCTAAGTGGCATGAACCACCATCATAAACACAATATTGCCTTGAAAGTTCTCCAACAGCTCTGGCAGCTAGGCTTGCATGTTCTGCAAACTCAGCCGCTGCTTGAGCAGCAGAGGTAGCATCTTTAAATTTCATGTTCCAATTCTGCTTGCCAACAGAAAAATTACCATTACAATCTCCAGGAAATGCTTGCCCATGTTCCATCATTTCATCCTTGAAACCTAAGTGGCATGAACAACCATCACCAACACAATATTGCCTTGAAAGTTCTCTAATAGCTCTGGCAGCTAGGCTTGCATGTTCTGCAAACTCAGCCGCTGCTTGAGCAGCAGAAGTAGCATCCTTAAATTTCCTGTTCCAATACTGCCTACCAACAGAAAAATTACCATTACCATCTCAAGGAAATGATTGCCCATGTTCCAACCTTTTATCCTTGAAACCTAAGTGGCATGAACCACCATCATAAACACAATATTGCCTTGAAAGTTCTCCAACAGCTCTGGCAGCTAGGCTTGCATGTTCTGCAAACTCAGCCGCTGCTTGAGCAACAGAGGTAGTATCCTTGAATTTCATGTTCCAATTCTGCTTGCCAACAGAAAAATTACCATTACAATCTCCAGGAAATGCTTGCCCATGTTCCAACCTTTCATCCTTGAAACCTAAGTGGCATGAACAACCATCATAAACACAATATTGCCTTGAAAGTTCTCCAACAGCTCTGGCAGCTAGGCTTGCATGTTCTGCAAACTCAGCCGCTGCTTGAGCAGTAGAGGAAGCATCCTTAAATTTCATGTTCCAATTCATCTTGCCAACAAAAAAATTACCATTCCCATCTCCAGGAAATGCTTTCCCATGTTCCAACCTTTCATCCTTGAAACCTAAGTGGCATGAACCACCATTATCAACACAATATTGCTTGAAAGTTTTCCAACAACTCTGGCAGCTAGGCTTGCATGTTCTCCAAACTCAGTCGCTACTTGAGCAGCAGAGGTAGCATCCTTAAATTTCATGTTCCAATACTGCCTGCCAACAGAAATATTACCATTACCATCTCAAGGAAATGCTTGCCTATGTTCCAACCTTTCATCCTTGAAACCTAAGTGGCATGAACCACCATCATAAACACAATATTGCCTTAAAAGTTCTCCAACAGCTCTGGCAGCTAGGCTTGCATGTTCTGCAAACTCAGCCGCTACTTGAGCAGCAGAGGAAGTATCCTTAAATTTCATGTTCCAATTCTGCTTGCCAACAGAAAAATTACCATTACAATCTCCAGGAAATGCTTGCCCATGTTCCATCATTTCATCCTTGAAAACTAAGTGGCATGAACCACCATCACCAATACAATATTGCCTTGAAAGTTCTCCAATAGCTCTGGCAGCTAGGCTTGCATGTTCTGCAAACTCAGCCACTGCTTGAGCAGCAGAAGTAGCATCTTTAAATTTCATGTTCCAATACTGCCTACCAACAGAAAAATTACCATTACCATCTCAAGGAAATGATTGCCCATGTTCCAAACTTTTATCCTTGAAACCTAAGTGGCATGAACCACCATCATAAACACAATATTGCCTTGAAAGTTCTCCAACAGCTCTGGCAGCTAGGCTTGCATGTTCTGCAAACTCAGCCGCTGCTTGAGCAGCAGAAGTAGCATCCTTAAATTTCCTGTTCCAATACTGCCTACCAACAGAAAAATTACCATTACCATCTCATGGAAATGATTGCCCATGTTCCATAATTTCATCCTTGAAACCAAAGTGACATGAACCACCATCACCAACACAATATTGCCTTGAAAGTTCTCCAATAGCTCTGGCAGCTAGGCTTGCATGTTCTGCAAACTCAGCCGCTGCTTGAGCAGCAGAAGTAGCATCCTTAAATTTCCCTTTCCAATACTGCCTACCAACAGAAAAATTACCATTACCATCTCAAGGAAATGCTTGCCTATGTTCCAACCTTTCATCCTTGAAACCTAAGTGGCATGAACCACCATCATAAACACAATATTGCTTTGAAAGTTCTCCAACAGCTCTGGCAGCTAGGCTTGCATGTTCTGCAAACTCAGCCGCTGCTTGAGCAGCAGAGGTAGTATCCTTAAATTTCATGTTCCAATTCTGCTTGCCAACCGAAAAATTACCATTACAATCTCCAGGAAATGCTTGCCCATGTTCCATCATTTCATCCTTGAAACCTAAGTGGCATGAACCACCATCACCAACACAATATTGCCTTGAAAGTTCTCCAATAGCTCTAGCAGCTAGGCTTGCATGTTCTGCAAACTCAGCCGCTGCTTGAGCAGCAGAGGTAGTATCCTTAAATTTCATGTTCTAATTCTGCTTGCCAACAGAAAAATTACCATTACAATCTCCAGGAAATGCTTGCCCATGTTCCATCATTTCATCCTTGAAACCTAAGTGGCATGAACCACCATCACTAACACAATATTGCCTTGAAAGTTCTCCAATAGCTCTGGCAGCTAGGCTTGCATGTTCTGCAAACTCAGCCGCTGCTTGAGCAGCAGAAGTAGCATCCTTAAATTTCCCTTTCTAATACTGCCTACCAACAGAAAAATTACCATTACCATCTCAAGAAAATGATTGCCCATGTTCCAAACTTTTATCCTTGAAACCTAAGTGGCATGAACCACCATCATAAACACAATATTGCCTTGAAAGTTCTCCAACAGCTCTCGCAGCTAGGCTTGCATGTTCTGCAAACTCAGCCGCTGCTTGAGCAGCAGATGTAGTATCCTTAAATTTCATGTTCCAATTCTGCTTGCCAACAGAAAAATAACCATTACCATCTCAAGGAAATGCTTGCCTATGTTCCAACCTTTCATCCTTGAAACCTAAGTGGCATGAACCACCATCATAAACACAATATTGCCTTGAAAGTTCTCCAACAGCTCTGGCAGCTAGGCTTGCATGTTCTGCAAACTCAGCCGCTGCTTGAGCAGCAGAGGTAGTATCCTTAAATTTCATGTTCCAATTCTGCTTGCCAACCGAAAAATTACCATTACAATCTCCAGGAAATGCTTGCCCATGTTCCATCATTTCATCCTTGAAACCTAAGTGGCATGAACCACCATCACCAACACAATATTGCCTTGAAAGTTCTCCAATAGCTCTGGCAGCTAGGCTTGCATGTTCTGCAAACTCAGCCGCTGCTTGAGCAGCAGAGGTAGTATCCTTAAATTTCATGTTCTAATTCTTCTTGCCAACAGAAAAATTACCATTACAATCTCCAGGAAATGCTTGCCCATGTTCCATCATTTCATCCTTGAAACCTAAGTGGCATGAACCACCATCACCAACACAATATTGCCTTGAAAGTTCTCCAATAGCTCTGGCAGCTAGGCTTGCATGTTCTGCAAACTCAGCCGCTGCTTGAGCAGCAGAAGTAGCATCCTTAAATTTCCCTTTCTAATACTGCCTACCAACAGAAAAATTACCATTACCATCTCAAGAAAATGATTGCCCATGTTCCAAATTTTATCCTTGAAACCTAAGTGGCATGAACCACCATCATAAACACAATATTGCCTTGAAAGTTCTCCAACAGCTCTGGCAGCTAGGCTTGCATGTTCTGCAAACTCAGCCGCTGCTTGAGCAGCAGATGTAGTATCCTTAAATTTCATGTTCCAATTCTGCTTGCCAACAGAAAAATAACCATTACCATCTCAAGGAAATGCTTGCCTATGTTCCAACCTTTCATCCTTGAAACCTAAGTGGCATGAACCACCATCATAAACACAATATTGCCTTGAAAGTTCTCCAACAGCTCTGGCACCTAGGCTTGCATGTTCTGCAAACTCAGCCGCTGCTTGAGTAGTAGAGGTAGTATCCTTAAATTTCATGTTCCAATTCTGCTTGCCAACCGAAAAATTACCATTACAATCTCCAGGAAATGCTTGCCCATGTTCCATCATTTCATCCTTGAAACCTAAGTGGCATGAACCACCATCACCAACACAATATTGCCTTGAAAGTTCTCCAATAGCTCTGGCAGCTAGGCTTGCATGTTCTGCAAACTCAGCCGCTGCTTGAGCAGCAGAGGTAGTATCCTTAAATTTCATGTTCTAATTCTGCTTGCCAACAGAAAAATTACCATTACAATCTCCAGGAAATGCTTGCCCATGTTCCATCATTTCATCCTTGAAAACTAAGTGGCATGAACCACCATCACCAACACAATATTGCCTTGAAAGTTCTCCAATAGCTCTGGCAGCTAGGCTTGCATGTTCTGCAAACTCAGCCACTGCTTGAGCAGCAGAAGTAGCATCTTTAAATTTCATGTTCCAATACCGCCTACCAACAGAAAAATTACCATTACCATCTCAAGGAAATGATTGCCCATGTTCCAAACTTTTATCCTTGAAACCTAAGTGGCATGAACCACCATCATAAACACAATATTGCCTTGAAAGTTCTCCAACAGCTCTGGCAGCTAGGCTTGCATGTTCTGCAAACTCAGCCGCTGCTTGAGCAGCAGATGTAGTATCCTTAAATTTCATGTTCCAATTCTGCTTGCCAACAGAAAAATAACCATTACAATCTCCAGGAAATGCTTGCCCATGTTCCATCATTTCATCCTTGAAACCTAAGTGGCATGAACCACCATAGCTAACACAATATTGCCTTGAAAGTTCTCCAATAGCTCTGGCAGCTAGGCTTGCATGTTCTGCAAACTCAGCCGCTGCTTGAGCAGCAGAAGTAGCATCCTTAAATTTCCCTTTCCAATACTGCCTACCAACAGAAAAATTACCATTACCATCTCAAGGAAATGCTTGCCTATGTTCCAACCTTTCATCCTTGAAACCTAAGTGGCATGAACCACCATCATAAACACAATATTGCCTTGAAAGTTCTCCAACAGCTGTGGCAGCTAGGCTTGCATGTTCTGCAAACTCAGCCGCTGCTTGAGCAGCAGAGGTAGTATCCTTAAATTTCATGTTCCAATTCTGCTTGCCAACCGAAAAATTACCATTACAATCTCCAGGAAATGCTTGCCCATGTTCCATCATTTCATCCTTGAAACCTAAGTGGCATGAACCACCATCACCAACACAATATTGCCTTGAAAGTTCTCCAATAGCTCTGGCAGCTAGGCTTGCATGTTCTGCAAACTCAGCCGCTGCTTGAGCAGCAGAGGTAGTATCCTTAAATTTCATGTTCTAATTCTGCTTGCCAACAGAAAAATTACCATTACAATCTCCAGGAAATGCTTGCCCATGTTCCATCATTTCATCCTTGAAACCTAAGTGGCATGAACCACCATCACCAACACAATATTGCCTTGAAAGTTCTCCAATAGCTCTGGCAGCTAGGCTTGCATGTTCTGCAAACTCAGCCGCTGCTTGAGCAGCAGAGGTAGTATCCTTAAATTTCATGTTCTAATTCTGCTTGCCAACAGAAAAATTACCATTACAATCTCCAGGAAATGCTTGCCCATGTTCCATCATTTCATCCTTGAAACCTAAGTGGCATGAACCATCATCATCAACACAATATTGCCTTGAAAGTTCTACAACAGCTCTGGCAGCTAGGCTTGCATGTTCTGCAAACTCAGCCGCTGCTTGAGCAGCAGATGTAGTATCCTTAAATTTCATGTTCCAATTCTGCTTGCCAACAGAAAAATAACCATTACCATCTCAAGGAAATGCTTGCCTATGTTCCAACCTTTCATCCTTGAAACCTAAGTGGCATGAACCACCATCATAAACACAATATTGCCTTGAAAGTTCTCCAACAGCTCTGGCAGCTAGGCTTGCATGTTCTGCAAACTCAGCCGCTGCTTGAGCAGCAGAGGTAGTATCCTTAAATTTCATGTTCCAATTCTGCTTGCCAACCGAAAAATTACCATTACAATCTCCAGGAAATGATTGCCCATGTTCCATCATTTCATCCTTGAAAACTAAGTGGCATGAACCACCATCACCAACACAATATTGCCTTGAAAGTTCTCCAATAGCTCTGGCAGCTAGGCTTGCATGTTCTGCAAACTCAGCCACTGCTTGAGCAGCAGAAGTAGCATCTTTAAATTTCATGTTCCAATACTGCCTACCAACAGAAAAATTACCATTACCATCTCAAGGAAATGATTGCCCATGTTCCAACCTTTCATCCTTGAAACCTAAGTGGCATGAACCACCATCATAAACACAATATTGCCTTGAAAGTTCTCCAACAGCTCTGGCAGCTAGGCTTGCATGTTCTGCAAACTCAGCCGCTGCTTGAGCAGCAGATGTAGTATCCTTAAATTTCATGTTCCAATTCTGCTTGCCAACAGAAAAATAACAATTACAATCTCCAGGAAATGCTTGCCCATGTTCCATCATTTCATCCTTGAAACCTAAGTGGCATGAACCACCATAGCTAACACAATATTGCCTTGAAAGTTCTCCAATAGCTCTGGCAGCTAGGCTTGCATGTTCTGCAAACTCAGCCGCTGCTTGAGCAGCAGAAGTAGCATCCTTAAATTTCCCTTTCCAACACTGCCTACCAACAGAAAAATTACCATTACCATCTCAAGGAAATGCTTGCCTATGTTCCAACCTTTCATCCTTGAAACCTAAGTGGCATGAACCACCATCATAAACACAATATTGCCTTGAAAGTTCTCAAACAGCTCTGGCAGCTAGGTTTGCATGTTCTGCAAACTCAGCCACTGCTTGAGCTGCAGAGGTAGTATCCTTAAATTTCATGTTCCAATTCTGCTTGCCAACAGAAAAATTACCATTACAATCTCCAGGAAATGCTTGCCCATGTTCCATCATTTTATCCTTGAAACCTAAGTGGCATGAACCACCATCACCAACACAATATTGCCTTGAAAGTTCTCCAATAGCTCTGGCAGCTAGGCTTGCATGTTCTGCAAACTCAGCCGCTGCTTGAGCAGCAGAGGTAGTATCCTTAAATTTCATGTTCTAATTCTGCTTGCCAACAGAAAAATTACCATTACAATCTCCAGGAAATGCTTGCCCATGTTCCATCATTTCATCCTTGAAACCTAAGTGGCATGAACCATCATCATCAACACAATATTGCCTTGAAAGTTCTACAACAGCTCTGGCAACTAGGCTTGAATGTTCTGCAAGCTCAGCCGCTGCTTGAGCAGCAGAGATAGCATCCTTAAATTTCATGTTCCAATACTGCCTACCAACAGAAAAATTACCATTACCATCTCCAAGAAATGATTGCCCATGTTTCAACCTTTCATCCTTGAAACCTAGGTGGCATGAACCACCATCATAGACACAATATTGCCTTGAAAGTTCTCCAACAGCTCTGGCAGCTAGGCTTGCATGTTCTGCAAACTCAGCCGCTGCTTGAGCAGCAGATATAGTATCCTTAAATTTAATGTTCCAATTCTGCTTGCCAACAGAAAAATAACCATTACAATCTCCAGGAAATGCTTGCCCATGTTTCATCATTTCATCCTTGAAACCTAAGTGGCATGAACCATCATAGCCAACACAATATTGCCTTGAAAGTTCTCCAATAGCTCTGGCAGCTAGGCTTGCATGTTCTGCAAACTCAGCCGCTGCTTGAGCAGCAGAAGTAGCATCCTTAAATTTCCCTTTCCAATACTGCCTACCAACAGAAAAATTACCATTACCATCTCAAGGAAATGCTTGCCTATGTTCCAACCTTTCATCCTTGAAACCTAAGTGGCATGAACCACCATCATAAACACAATATTGCCTTGAAAGTTCTCCAACAGCTCTGGCAGCTAGGTTTGCATGTTCTGCAAACTCAGCCGCTGCTTGAGCAGCAGAGGTAGTATCCTTAAATTTCATGTTCCAATTCTGCTTGCCAACAGAAAAATTACCATTACAATCTCCAGGAAATGCTTGCCCATGTTCCATCATTTCATCCTTGAAACCAAAGTGACATGAACCACCATCACCAACACAATATTGCCTTGAAAGTTCTCCAATAGCTCTGGCAGCTAGGCTTGCATGTTCTGCAAACTCAGCCGCTGCTTGAGCAGCAGAAGTAGCATCCTTAAATTTCCCTTTCTAATACTGCCTACCAACAGAAAAATTACCATTACCATCTCAAGAAAATGCTTGTCTATGTTCCAACCTTTCATCCTTGAAACCTAAATGGCATGAACCACCATCATAAACATAATATTGCCTTGAAAGTTCTCCAACAGCTCTGGCAGCTAGGCTTGCATGTTCTGCAAACTCAGCCGCTGCTTGAGAAGCAGAGGTAGTATCCTTAAATTTCATGTTCCAATTCTGCTTGCCAACAGAAAAATTACCATTACAATCTCCAGGAAATGCTTGCCCATGTTCCATCATTTCATCCTTGAAACCTAAGTGGCATGAACCACCATCACCAACACAATATTGCCTTGAAAGTTCTCCAATAGCTCTGGCAGCTAGGCTTGCATGTTCTGCAAACTCAGCCGCTGCTTGAGCAGCAGAGGTAGTATCCTTAAATTTCATGTTCTAATTCTGCTTGCCAATAGAAAAATTACCATTACAATCTCCAGGAAATGCTTACCCATGTTCCATCATTTCATCCTTGAAACCTAAGTGGCATGAACCATCATCATCAACACAATATTGCCTTGAAAGTTCTACAACAGCTCTGGCAGCTAGGCTTGCATGTTCTGCAAGCTCAGCCGCTGCTTGAGCAGCAGAGATAGCATCCTTAAATTTCATGTTCCAATACTGCCTACCAACAGAAAAATTACCATTACCATCTCCAAGAAATGATTGCCCATGTTTCAACCTTTCATCCTTGAAACCTAAGTGGCATGAACCATCATCATCAACACAATATTGCCTTGAAAGTTCTACAACAGCTCTGGCAACTAGGCTTGAATGTTCTGCAAGCTCAGCCGCTGCTTGAGCAGCAGAGATAGCATCCTTAAATTTCATGTTCCAATACTGCCTACCAACAGAAAAATTACCATTACCATCTCCAAGAAATGATTGCCCATGTTTCAACCTTTCATCCTTGAAACCTAGGTGGCATGAACCACCATCATAGACACAATATTGCCTTGAAAGTTCTCCAACAGCTCTGGCAGCTAGGCTTGCATGTTCTGCAAACTCAGCCGCTGCTTGAGCAGCAGATATAGTATCCTTAAATTTAATGTTCCAATTCTGCTTGCCAACAGAAAAATAACCATTACAATCTCCAGGAAATGCTTGCCCATGTTTCATCATTTCATCCTTGAAACCTAAGTGGCATGAACCATCATAGCCAACACAATATTGCCTTGAAAGTTCTCCAATAGCTCTGGCAGCTAGGCTTGCATGTTCTGCAAACTCAGCCGCTGCTTGAGCAGCAGAAGTAGCATCCTTAAATTTCCCTTTCCAATACTGCCTACCAACAGAAAAATTACCATTACCATCTCAAGGAAATGCTTGCCTATGTTCCAACCTTTCATCCTTGAAACCTAAGTGGCATGAACCACCATCATAAACACAATATTGCCTTGAAAGTTCTCCAACAGCTCTGGCAGCTAGGTTTGCATGTTCTGCAAACTCAGCCGCTGCTTGAGCAGCAGAGGTAGTATCCTTAAATTTCATGTTCCAATTCTGCTTGCCAACAGAAAAATTACCATTACAATCTCCAGGAAATGCTTGCCCATGTTCCATCATTTCATCCTTGAAACCAAAGTGACATGAACCACCATCACCAACACAATATTGCCTTGAAAGTTCTCCAATAGCTCTGGCAGCTAGGCTTGCATGTTCTGCAAACTCAGCCGCTGCTTGAGCAGCAGAAGTAGCATCCTTAAATTTCCCTTTCTAATACTGCCTACCAACAGAAAAATTACCATTACCATCTCAAGAAAATGCTTGTCTATGTTCCAACCTTTCATCCTTGAAACCTAAATGGCATGAACCACCATCATAAACATAATATTGCCTTGAAAGTTCTCCAACAGCTCTGGCAGCTAGGCTTGCATGTTCTGCAAACTCAGCCGCTGCTTGAGAAGCAGAGGTAGTATCCTTAAATTTCATGTTCCAATTCTGCTTGCCAACAGAAAAATTACCATTACAATCTCCAGGAAATGCTTGCCCATGTTCCATCATTTCATCCTTGAAACCTAAGTGGCATGAACCACCATCACCAACACAATATTGCCTTGAAAGTTCTCCAATAGCTCTGGCAGCTAGGCTTGCATGTTCTGCAAACTCAGCCGCTGCTTGAGCAGCAGAGGTAGTATCCTTAAATTTCATGTTCTAATTCTGCTTGCCAATAGAAAAATTACCATTACAATCTCCAGGAAATGCTTACCCATGTTCCATCATTTCATCCTTGAAACCTAAGTGGCATGAACCATCATCATCAACACAATATTGCCTTGAAAGTTCTACAACAGCTCTGGCAGCTAGGCTTGCATGTTCTGCAAGCTCAGCCGCTGCTTGAGCAGCAGAGATAGCATCCTTAAATTTCATGTTCCAATACTGCCTACCAACAGAAAAATTACCATTACCATCTCCAAGAAATGATTGCCCATGTTTCAACCTTTCATCCTTGAAACCTAAGTGGCATGAACCACCATCATCAACACAATATTGCCTTGAAAGTTCCACAACGGCTCTGGCAGCTAGGCTTGCATGTTCTGCAAACTCAGCCGCTACTTGAACAGTAGAGGTAGTATCCTTAAATATCATGTTCCAATTCTGCTTGCCAACAGAAAAATTACCATTACCATCTCCAGGAAATACTTCCCCATGTTCCAACCTTTCATCCTTGAAACCTAAGTGGCATGAACCACCATCATAAACACAATATTGCCTTGAAAGTTCTCCAACAGCTCTGGCAGCTAGGCTTGCATGTTCTGCAAACTCAGCCGCTGCTTGAGCAGCAGAAGTAGCATCCTTAAATTTCCTGTTCCAATACTGCCTACCAACAGAAAAATTACCATTACCATCTCAAGGAAATGATTGCCCATGTTCCAACCTTTTATCCTTGAAACCTAAGTGGCATGAACCACCATCATAAACATAATATTGCCTTGAAAGTTCTCCAACAGCTCTGGCAGCTAGGCTTGCATGTTCTGCAAACTCAGCCGCTGCTTGAGCAGCAGATGTAGTATCCTTAAATTTCATGTTCCAATTCTGCTTGCCAACAGAAAAATAACCATTACAATCTCCAGGAAATGCTTGCCCATGTTCCATCATTTCATCCTTGAAACCTAAGTGGCATGAACCACCATCGCCAACACAATATTGCCTTGAAAGTTCTCTAATAGCTCTGGCAGCTAGGCTTGCATGTTCTGCAAACTCAGCCGCTGCTTGAGCAGCAGAAGTAGCATCCTTAAATTTCCCTTTTCAATACTGCCTACCAACAGAAAAATTACCATTACCATCTCAAGGAAATGCTTGCCCATGTTCCAACATTTCATCCTTGAAACCTAGGTGGCATGAACCACCATCATGAACATAATATTGCCTTGAAAGTTCTCCAACATCTCTGGCAGCTAGCCTTGCATGTTCTCCAAACTCAGCCGCTGCTTGAGCAGCAGAGGTAGCATCCTTAAATTTCCTGTTCCAACACTGCCTACCAATAGAAAAATTACCATTACCATCTCAAGGAAATGATTGCCCATGTTCCAACCTTTTATCCTTGAAACTTAAGTGGCATGAACCACCATCATCAACACAATATTGCCTTGAAAGTTCTACAACAGCTCTGGCAGCTAGGCTTGCATGTTCTGCAAACTCAACCGCTGCTTGAGCAGCAGAGGTAGTATCCTTAAATTTCATGTTCTAATTCTGCTTGCCAATAGAAAAATTACCATTACAATCTCCAGGAAATGCTTACCCATGTTCCATCATTTCATCCTTGAAACCTAAGTGGCATGAACCATCATCATCAACACAATATTGCCTTGAAAGTTCTACAACAGCTCTGGCAGCTAGGCTTGCATGTTCTGCAAGCTCAGCCGCTGCTTGAGCAGCAGAGATAGCATCCTTAAATTTCATGTTCCAATACTGCCTACCAACAGAAAAATTACCATTACCATCTCCAAGAAATGATTGCCCATGTTTCAACCTTTCATCCTTGAAACCTAAGTGGCATGAACCACCATTATCAACACCATATTGCCTTGAAAGTTCCACAACGGCTCTGGCAGCTAGGCTTGCATGTTCTGCAAACTCAGCCGCTACTTGAGCAGTAGAGGTAGAATCCTTAAATATCATGTTCCAATTCTGCTTGCCAACCGAAAAATTACCATTACCATCTCCAGGAAATACTTCCCCATGTTCCAACCTTTCATCCTTGAAACCTAAGTGGCATAAACCACCATCATAAACACAATATTGCCTTGAAAGTTCTCCAACAGCTCTGGCAGCTAGGCTTGCATGTTCTGCAAACTCAGCCGCTGCTTGAGCAGCAGAAGTAGCATCCTTAAATTTCCTGTTCCAATACTGCCTACCAACAGAAAAATTACCATTACCATCTCAAGGAAATGATTGCCCATGTTCCAACCTTTTATCCTTGAAACCTAAGTGGCATGAACCACCATCATAAACATAATATTGCCTTGAAAGTTCTCCAACAGCTCTGGCAGCTAGGCTTGCATGTTCTGCAAACTCAGCCGCTGCTTGAGCAGCAGATGTAGTATCCTTAAATTTCATGTTCCAATTCTGCTTGCCAACAGAAAAATAACCATTACAATCTCCAGGAAATGCTTGCCCATGTTCCATCATTTCATCCTTGAAACCTAAGTGGCATGAACCATCATCGCCAACACAATATTGCCTTGAAAGTTCTCTAATAGCTCTGGCAGCTAGGCTTGCATGTTCTGCAAACTCAGCCGCTGCTTGAGCAGCAGAAGTAGCATCCTTAAACTTCCCTTTCCAATACTGCCTACCAACAGAAACATTACCATTACCATCTCAAGGAAATGCTTGCCTATGTTCCAACCTTTCATCCTTGAAACCTAAGTGGCATGAACCACCATCATAAACACAATATTGCCTTGAAAGTTCTCCAACAGCTCTGGCAGCTAGGTTTGCATGTTCTGCAAACTCAGCCGCTGCTTGAGCAGCAGAGGTAGTATCCCTAAATTTCATGTTCCAATTCTGCTTGCCAACAGAAAAATTACCATTACAATCTCCAGGAAATGCTTGCCCATGTTCCATCATTTCATCCTTGAAACCTAAGTGACATGAACCACCATCACCAAAACAATATTGCCTTGAAAGTTCTCCAATAGCTCTGGCAGCTAGGCTTGCATGTTCTGCAAACTCAGCCGCTGCTTGAGCAGCAGAAGTAGCATCCTTAAATTTCCCTTTCCAATACTGCCTACCAATAGAAAAATTACCATTACCATCTCAAGAAAATGCTTGCCTATGTTCCAACCTTTCATCCTTGAAACCTAAATGGCATGAACCACCATCATAAACACAATATTGCCTTGAAAGTTCTCCAACAGCTCTAGCAGCTAGGCTTGCATGTTCTGCAAACTCAGCCGCTGCTTGAGCAGCAGAGGTAGTATCCTTAAATTTCATGTTCCAATTCTGCTTGCCAACCGAAAAATTACCATTACAATCTCCAGGAAATGCTTGCCCATGTTCCATCATTTCATCCTTGAAACCTAAGTGGCATGAACCACCATCACCAACACAATATTGCCTTGAAAGTTCTCCAATAGCTCTGGCAGCTAGGCTTGCATGTTCTGCAAACTCAGCCGCTGCTTGAGCAGCAGAGGTAGTATCCTTAAATTTCATGTTCTAATTCTGCTTGCCAACAGAAAAATTACCATTATAATCTCCAGGAAATGCTTGCCCATGTTCCATCATTTCATCCTTGAAACCTAAGTGGCATGAACCACCATCACCAACACAATATTGCCTTGAAAGTTCTCCAATAGCTCTGGCAGCTAGGCTTGCATGTTCTGCAAACTCAGCCACTGCTTGACAGCAGAAGTAGCATCCTTAAATTTCCCTTTCCAATACTGCCTACCAACAGAAAAATTACCATTACCATCTCAAGGAAATGCTTGCCTATGTTCCAACCATTCATCCTTGAAACCTAAGTGGCATAAACCACCATCATAAACACAATATTGCCTTGAAAGATCTCCAACAGCTCTGGCAGCAAGGCTTGCATGTTCTGCAAACTCAGCCGCTGCTTGAGCAGCAGAGGTAGTATCCTTAAATTTCATGTTCCAATTCTGCTTGCCAACAGAAAAATTACCATTACAATCTCCAGGGAATGCTTGCCCATGTTCCAACCTTTTATCCTTGAAACCTAAGTGGCATGAACCACCATCATAAACACAATATTACCTTGAAAGTTCTCCAACAGCTCTGGCAGCTAGGCTTGCATGTTCTGCAAACTCAGCCGCTGCTTGAGTAGCAGATGTAGTATCCTTAAATTTCATGTTCCAATTCTGCTTGCCAACAGAAAAATTACCATTACAATCTCCAGGAAATGCTTGCCCATGTTCCATCATTTCATCCTTGAAACCTAAGTGGCATGAACCACCATCACCAACACAATATTGCCTTGAAAGTTCTCCAATAGCTCTGGCAGCTAGGCTTGCATGTTCTGCAAACTCAGCCGCTGCTTGAGCAGCAGAAGTAGCATCCTTAAATTTCCTGTTCCAATACTGCCTACCAACAGAACAATTACCATTACCATCTCAAGGAAATGATTGCCCATGTTCCAACCTTTTATCCTTGAAACCTAGGTGGCATGAACCACCATCATAAACACAATATTGCCTTGAAAGTTCTCCACAGCTCTGGCAGCTAGGCTTGCATGTTCTGCAAACTCAGCCGCTGCTTGAGCAGCAAAGGTAGTATCCTTAAATTTCATGTTGCAATTCTGCTTGCCAACAGAAAAATTACCATTACAATCTCCAGGAAATGCTTGCCCATGTTCCATCATTTCATCCTTGAAACCTAAGTGGCATGAACCACCATCATAAACACAATATTGCCTTGAAAGTTCTCCAACAGCTCTGGCAGCTAGGCTTGCATGTTCTGCAAACTCAGTCGCTACTTGAGCAGTAGAGGTAGCATCCTTAAATTTCATGTTCCAATTCTACCTGCCAATAGAAAAATTACCATTACAATTTCCAGGAAATGCTTGCCCATGTTCCATCATTTCATCCTTGAAACCTAAGTGGCATGAACCACCATCATCAACACAATATTGCCTTGAATGTCCTACAACAGCTCTGGCAGCTAGGCTTGGATGTTCTGCAAACTCAGCCACTTCTTGAGCAGTAGAGGTAGCATCCTTAAATTTCATGTTCAACATATGCCTGCCAATAGAAAAATTACCATTACAATCTCCAAGAAATGCTTGCCCTTGTTCCAACCTTTCATCCTTGAAACCTAAGTGGCATGAACCACCATCATCAACACAATATTTCCTTGAAAGTTCTACAACAGCTCTGGCAGCTAGGCTTGCATGTTCTGCAAACTCAACCGCTGCTTGAGCAGCAGAGGTAGCATCCTTAAATTTCATGTACCAATTCTTCTTCCCAATAGAAAAATTACCATTACAATCTCCAGGAAATGCTTGCCCATGTTCCAACCTTTCATCCTTGAAACCTAAGTGGCATGAACAACCATCATAAACACAATATTGCCTTGAAAGTTCTCCAACAGCTATGGCAGCTAGGCTTGCATGTTCTGCAAACTCAGCCGCTGCTTGAGCTGTAGAGGAAGCATCCTTAAATTTCATGTTCCAATTCATCTTGCCAATAGAAAAATTACCATTCCCATCTCCAGGAAATGCTTGCCCATGTTCCAACCTTTCATCCTTGAAACCTAAGTGGCATGAACCACCATTATCAACACAATATTGTTTGAAAGTTTTCCAACAACTCTGGCAGCTAGGCTTGCATATTCTCCAAACTCAGTCGCTACTTGATCAGCAGAGGTAGCATCCTTAAATTTCATGTTCCAATACTGCCTGCCAACAGAAATATTACCATTACCATCTCAAGGAAATGATTGCCCATGTTCCATCATTTCATCCTTGAAACCTAAGTGGCTTAAAAAACCATCACCAAAACAATATTGCCTTTAAAGTTATGCGACAGCTCTGGCAGCTAGGCTTGCATGTTCTGCAAACTCAGCCATTGCTTGAGCAGCAGAAGTAGCATCCTTAAATTTCCTGTTCCAATACTGCCTACCAACAGAAAAATTACCATTACCATCTCAAGGAAATGATTGCCCATGTTCCAATCTTTTATCCTTGAAACCTAAGTGGCATGAACCACCATCATAAACACAATATTGCCTTGAAAGTTCTACAACAGCTCTGGCAGCTAGGCTTGGATGTTCTGCAAACTCAGCCGCTACTTGAGCAGTAGAGGTAGCATCCTTAAATTTCATGTTCAAATTATGCCTGCCAATAGAAAATTTACCATCTCCAGGAAATGATTTCCCATGTTCCAACCTTTTATTCTTGAAAACTAAGTGGCATGAACCACCATCATCAACAAAATATAGCCTTGAAAGTTCTACAATAGCTCTGGCAGCTAGGCTTGCATGTTCTGCAAACTCAGCCACTGCTTGAGCAGCAGAGGTAGTAACCTTATATTTCATGTTCCAATTCTGCTTGCCAACAGAAAAATTACAATTACCATCTCCAGGAAATACTTGCCCATGTTCCAACCTTTCATCCTTGAAACCTAAGCGGAATGAACCACCATCGTCAACACAATATTGCCTTGAAAGTTCTCCAATAGCTCTGGCAGCTAGGCTTGCATATTCTCCAAACTCAGCCGCTGTTTGAGCAGCAGAGGTAGCATCCTTAAATTTCCTGTTCCAATACTGCCTACCAACAGAAAATTTACCATTACCATCTCAAGGAAATGATTGCCCATGTTCCAACCTTTCATCCATGAAACCTAAGTGGCATGAACCACCATCATCAACACAATATTGCCTTGAAAGTTCTACAACAGCTCTGGCAGCTAGGCTTGCATGATCTGCAAACTCAGCCGCTGCTTGAGCAGCAGAGGGAGCATCCTTAAATTTCATGTTCCAATTCTTCTTACCAACATAATAATTACCATTACCATCTCCAGGAAATGCTTGCCCATGTTCCAACCTTTCATCCTTGAAACCTAAGTGGCATGAACCACCATCATCAACACAATATTGCCTTGAAAGTTCTCCAATAGCTCTGGCAGCTAGGCTTGTATGTTCTGCAAACTCAGCCACTGCTTGAGCAGCAGAGGTAGTAACCTTATATTTCATGTTCCAATTCTGCTTGCCAACAGAAAAATTACAATTACCATCTCCAGGAAATGCTTGCCCATGTTCGAACCTTTCATCCTTGAAACCTAAGTGGCATGAACCACCATCATCAACAAAATATTGCCTTGAAAGTTCTACAATAGCTCTGGCAGCTAGGCTTGCATGTTCTGCAAACTCAGCTGCTGCTTGAGTAGCAGAGGTAGCATCCTTAAATTTCATGTTCCTATTCTACCTGCCAACAAAATAATTACCATTACCATCTCCAGGAAATGATTGCCCATGTTTCAACCTTTCATCCTTGAAACCTAAGTGGCATGAACCACCACCATCAACACAATATTGCCTTGAAAGTTCCATAGCAGCTCTGGCAGCTAGGCTTGCATGTTCTACAAATTCAGCTGCTGCTTGAGCAGCAGTGGTAGTAACCTTATATTTCATGTTCCAATTCTGCTTGCCAACAGAAAAATTACAATTACCATCTCCAAGAAATGCTTGCCCATGTTCCAACCTTTCATCCTTGAAACCTAAGTGGCATGAACCACCATCATCAACACAATATTGCCTTGAAAGTTCTCCAATAGCTCTGGCAGCTAGGCTTGCATGTTCTCTATCATCATCCGCTGCTTGAGCAGCAGAGGTAGTATCCTTAAATTTCATGTTCCTATTCTACCTGCCAACAAAATAATTACCATTACCATCTCCAGGAAATGATTGCCCATGTTTCAACCTTTCATCCTTGAAACCTAAGTGGCATGAACCACCACCACCAACACAATATTGCCTTGAAAGTTCCATAACAGCTCTGGCAGCTAGGCTTGCATGTTCTACAAACTCAGCTGCTGCTTGAGCAGCAGTGGTAGTAACCTTATATTTCATGTTCCAATTCTGCTTGCCAACAGAAAAATTACAATTACCATCTCCAAGAAATGCTTGCCCATGTTCCAACCTTTTATCCTTGAAACCTAAGTGGCATGAACCACCATCATCAACACAATATTGCCTTGAAAGTTCTCCAATAGCTCTGGCAGCTAGGCTTGCATGTTCTCTATCATCATCCGCTGCTTGAGCAGCAGAGGTAGCATCCTTATATTTCATGTTCCAATACTGCCTACCAACAGAAAAATTACCATTACCATCTCCAAGAAATGATTGCCAATGTTTCAACCTTTCATCCTTGAAACCTAAGTGGCATGAACCACCATCATCAACACAATATTGCCTTGAAAGTTCCACAACAGCTCTGGCAGCTAGGCTTGCATGTTCTGCAAACTCAGCCGCTACTTGAGCAGCAGAGGTAGTATCCTTAAATATCATGTTCCAATTCTGCTTGCCAACAGAAAAATTACCATTACCATCTCCAGGAAATACTTCCCCATGTTCCAACCTTTCATCCTTGAAACCTAAGTGGCATGAACCACCATCATCAACACAATATTGCCTTGAAAGTTCTCCAACAGCTCTGGCAGCTAGGATTGCATGTTCTGCAAACTCATTTGCTGCTTGAGTAGCAGAGGCAGCATGCTTAAATTTCATCTTCCAATTCTTAATTCCAATAGAAAAATTACCATAACCATCTCCAGGCAATGCTTGCCCATGTTCCAACCTTTCATCCTTGAAACATAAGTGCCATGAACCACCATCATCTACACAATATTGCCTTGAAAGTTCTACAACAGCTCTGGCAGCTAGGCTTGCATGTTCTGCAAACTTAGCCGCTGCTTGAGCAGCAGAGGTAGCATCCTTAAATTTCATGTTCCAATTCTTCTTACCAATAGAAAAATTACCATTACCATCTCCAGGAAATGCTTGCCCATGTTCCAACCTTTCATCCTTGAAACCTAAGTAGCATGAACCACCATCATCAACACAATATTGCCTTGAAAGTTCTCCAAAAGCTCTGGCAGCTAGGTTTGCATGTTCTCCAAACTCAGCCGCTGCTTGAGCAGCAGAGGTAGCATCCACAAATTTCACGTTCCAATACTGCCTACCAACAGAAAAATTACCATTACCATCTCAAGGAAATGATTGCCCATGTTCCAACCTTTCATCCTTGAAACCAAAGTGGCATGAACCACCATCATCAACACAATATTACCTTGAAAGTTCTACAACAACTCTGGCAGCTAGGCTTGCATGTTCTGCAAACTCAGCCGCTGCTTGAGTAACAGAGGTAGCATCCTTGAATTTCATGTTCCAATTCTACCTACCAATAGAAATATTACCATTACCATCTCCAGGAAATGATTGCCCATGTTCCAATCTTTCATCCTTGAAACCTAAGTGGCATGAACCATCATCATCAACACAATATTGCCTTGAAAGTTCTACAACAGCTCTGGCAGCTAGGCTTGCATGTTCTGCAAGCTCAGCCGCTGCTTGAGCAGCAGAGATAGCATCCTTAAATTTCATGTTCCAATACTGCCTACCAACAGAAAAATTACCATTACAATCTCCAGGAAATGCTTGCCCATGTTTCAACCTTTCATCCTTGAAACCTAAGTGGCATGAACCACCATCATCAACACAATATTGCCTTGAAAGTTCCACAACAGCTCTGGCAGCTAGGCTTGCATGTTCTGCAAACTCAGCCGCTACTTGAGCAGCAGAGGTAGTATCCTTAAATATCATGTTCCAATTCTGCTTGCTAACAGAAAAATTACCATTACCATCTCCAGGAAATACTTCCCCATGTTCCAACCTTTCATCCTTGAAACCTAAGTGGCATGAACCACCATCATCAACACAATATTGCCTTGAAAGTTCTCCAACAGCTCTGGTAGCTAGGCTTGCATGTTCTCCAAACTCAGCCGCTGCTTGAGCAGCAGAGGTAGCATTCTTAAATTTCCTGTTCCAATACTGCCTACCAACAGAACAATTACCATTACCATCTCAAGGAAATGATTGCCCATGTTCCAATCTTTCATCCTTGAAACCTAAGTGGCATGAACCACCATCATCAACACTATATTGCCTTAAAAGTTCTACAACAGCTCTGGCAGCTAGGATTGCATGTTCTGCAAACTCATTTGCTGCTTGAGCAGCAGAGGCAGCATACTCAAATTTCATCTTCCAATTCTTATTGCCAATAGAAAAATTACCATAACCATCTCCAGGCAATGCTTGCCCATGTTCCAACCTTTCATCCTTGAAACATAAGTGGCATGAACCACCATCATCTACACAATATTGCCTTGAAAGTTTTACAACAGCTCTGGCAGCTAGGCTTGCATGTTCTGCAAACTCAGCCGCTGCTTGAGCAGCAGAGGTAGCATCCTTAAATTTCATGTTCCAATTCTTCTTACCAATAGAAAAATTACCATTACCATCTCCAGGAAATGCTTGCCCATGTTCCAACCTTTAATCCTTGAAACCTAAGTAGCATGAACCACCATCATCAACACAATATTGCCTTGAAAGTTCTCCAAAAGCTCTGGCAGCTAGGCTTGCATGTTCTCCAAACTCAGCCGTTGCTTGAGCAGCAGAGGTAGCATCCATAAATTTCACGTTCCAATACTGCCTACCAACAGAAAAATTACCATAACCATCTCCAGGCAATGCTTGCCCATGTTCCAACCTTTCATCCTTGAAACATAAGTGGCATGAACCACCATCATCTACACAATATTGCCTTGAAAGTTCTACAACAGCTCTGGCAGCTAGGCTTGCATGTTCTGCAAACTCAGCCGCTGCTTGAGCAGCAGAGGTAGCATCCTTAAATTTCATGTTCCAATTCTTCCTGCCAATAGAAAAATTACAATCTCCAGGAAATGCTTGCCCATTTTCCAACCTTTCATCCTTGAAACCTAAGTGGCATGAACCACCATCATCAACACAATATTGCCTTGAAAGTTCTCCAACAGCTCTGGCAGCTAGGATTGCATGTTCTGCAAACTCATTTGCTGCTTGAGTAGCAGAGGCAGCATGCTTAAATTTCATCTTCCAATTCTTAATTCCAATAGAAAAATTACCATAACCATCTCCAGGCAATGCTTGCCCATGTTCCAACCTTTCATCCTTGAAACATAAGTGCCATGAACCACCATCATCTACACAATATTGCCTTGAAAGTTCTACAACAGCTCTGGCAGCTAGGCTTGCATGTTCTGCAAACTTAGCCGCTGCTTGAGCAGCAGAGGTAGCATCCTTAAATTTCATGTTCCAATTCTTCTTACCAATAGAAAAATTACCATTACCATCTCCAGGAAATGCTTGCCCATGTTCCAACCTTTCATCCTTGAAACCTAAGTAGCATGAACCACCATCATCAACACAATATTGCCTTGAAAGTTCTCCAAAAGCTCTGGCAGCTAGGTTTGCATGTTCTCCAAACTCAGCCGCTGCTTGAGCAGCAGAGGTAGCATCCACAAATTTCACGTTCCAATACTGCCTACCAA
Organism: Nicotiana tomentosiformis; assembly: GCF_000390325.3. Taxonomy (NCBI): domain Eukaryota; kingdom Viridiplantae; phylum Streptophyta; class Magnoliopsida; order Solanales; family Solanaceae; genus Nicotiana; species Nicotiana tomentosiformis. The sequence goes on from NW_027174614.1 coordinate 293,966, forward strand.
CAGAAAAATTACCATTACCATCTCAAGGAAATGATTGCCCATGTTCCAACCTTTCATCCTTGAAACCAAAGTGGCATGAACCACCATCATCAACACAATATTACCTTGAAAGTTCTACAACAACTCTGGCAGCTAGGCTTGCATGTTCTGCAAACTCAGCCGCTGCTTGAGTAACAGAGGTAGCATCCTTGAATTTCATGTTCCAATTCTACCTACCAATAGAAATATTACCATTACCATCTCCAGGAAATGATTGCCCATGTTCCAATCTTTCATCCTTGAAACCTAAGTGGCATGAACCATCATCATCAACACAATATTGCCTTGAAAGTTCTACAACAGCTCTGGCAGCTAGGCTTGCATGTTCTGCAAGCTCAGCCGCTGCTTGAGCAGCAGAGATAGCATCCTTAAATTTCATGTTCCAATACTGCCTACCAACAGAAAAATTACCATTACAATCTCCAGGAAATGCTTGCCCATGTTTCAACCTTTCATCCTTGAAACCTAAGTGGCATGAACCACCATCATCAACACAATATTGCCTTGAAAGTTCCACAACAGCTCTGGCAGCTAGGCTTGCATGTTCTGCAAACTCAGCCGCTACTTGAGCAGCAGAGGTAGTATCCTTAAATATCATGTTCCAATTCTGCTTGCTAACAGAAAAATTACCATTACCATCTCCAGGAAATACTTCCCCATGTTCCAACCTTTCATCCTTGAAACCTAAGTGGCATGAACCACCATCATCAACACAATATTGCCTTGAAAGTTCTCCAACAGCTCTGGTAGCTAGGCTTGCATGTTCTCCAAACTCAGCCGCTGCTTGAGCAGCAGAGGTAGCATTCTTAAATTTCCTGTTCCAATACTGCCTACCAACAGAACAATTACCATTACCATCTCAAGGAAATGATTGCCCATGTTCCAATCTTTCATCCTTGAAACCTAAGTGGCATGAACCACCATCATCAACACTATATTGCCTTAAAAGTTCTACAACAGCTCTGGCAGCTAGGATTGCATGTTCTGCAAACTCATTTGCTGCTTGAGCAGCAGAGGCAGCATACTCAAATTTCATCTTCCAATTCTTATTGCCAATAGAAAAATTACCATAACCATCTCCAGGCAATGCTTGCCCATGTTCCAACCTTTCATCCTTGAAACATAAGTGGCATGAACCACCATCATCTACACAATATTGCCTTGAAAGTTTTACAACAGCTCTGGCAGCTAGGCTTGCATGTTCTGCAAACTCAGCCGCTGCTTGAGCAGCAGAGGTAGCATCCTTAAATTTCATGTTCCAATTCTTCTTACCAATAGAAAAATTACCATTACCATCTCCAGGAAATGCTTGCCCATGTTCCAACCTTTAATCCTTGAAACCTAAGTAGCATGAACCACCATCATCAACACAATATTGCCTTGAAAGTTCTCCAAAAGCTCTGGCAGCTAGGCTTGCATGTTCTCCAAACTCAGCCGTTGCTTGAGCAGCAGAGGTAGCATCCATAAATTTCACGTTCCAATACTGCCTACCAACAGAAAAATTACCATAACCATCTCCAGGCAATGCTTGCCCATGTTCCAACCTTTCATCCTTGAAACATAAGTGGCATGAACCACCATCATCTACACAATATTGCCTTGAAAGTTCTACAACAGCTCTGGCAGCTAGGCTTGCATGTTCTGCAAACTCAGCCGCTGCTTGAGCAGCAGAGGTAGCATCCTTAAATTTCATGTTCCAATTCTTCTTACCAATAGAAAAATTACCATTACCATCTCCAGGAAATGCTTGCCCATGTTCCAACCTTTCATCCTTGAAACCTAAGTAGCATGAACCACCATCATCAACACAATATTGCCTTGAAAGTTCTCCAAAAGCTCTAGCAGCTAGGCTTGCATGTTCTCCAAACTCAGCCGCTGCTTGAGCAGCAGAGGTAGCATCCATAAATTTTACGTTCCAATACTGCCCACCAACAGAAAAATTACCATTACCATCTCAAGGAAATGATTGCCCATGTTCCAACCTGTCATCCTTGAAACCAAAGTGGCATGAACCACCATCATCAACACAATATTACCTTGAAAGTTCTACAACAACTCTGGCAGCTAGGCTTGCATGTTCTGCAAACTCAGCCACTGCTTGAGTAACAGAGGTAGCATCCTTGAATTTCATGTTCCAATTCTACCTACCAACAGAAAAATTACCATTACCATCTCCAGGAAATGATTGCCCATGTTCCAATCTTTCATCCTTGAAACCTAAGTGGCATGAACCATCATCATCAACACAATATTGCCTTGAAAGTTCTACAACAGCTCTGGCAGCTAGGCTTGCATGTTCTGCAAGCTCAGCCACTGCTTGAGCAGCAGAGATAGCATCCTTAAATTTCATGTTCCAATACTGCCTACCAACAGAAAAATTACCATTACAATCTCCAGGAAATGCTTGCCCATGTTTCAACCTTTCATCCTTGAAACCTAAGTGGCATGAACCACCATCATTAACACAATATTGCCTTAAAAGTTCCACAACAGCTCTGGCAGCTAGGCTTGCATGTTCTGCAAACTCAGCCGCTACTTGAGCAGCAGAGGTAGTATCCTTAAATATCATGTTCCAATTCTGCTTGCCAACAGAAAAATTACCATTACCATCTCAAGGAAATACTTCCCCATGTTCCAACCTTTCATCCTTAAAACCTAAGTGGCATGAACCACCATCATCAACACAATATTGCCTTGAAAGTTCTCCAACAGCTCTGGCAGCTAGGCTTGCATGTTCTCCAAACTCAGCCGCTGCTTGAGCAGCAGAGGTAGCATCCTTAAATTTCCTGTTCCAATACTGCCTACCAACAGAAAAATTACCATTACCATCTCAAGGAAATGATTGCCCATGTTCCAATCTTTCATCCTTGAAACCTAAGTGGCATGAACCACCATCATCAACACTATATTGCCTTAAAAGTTCTACAACAGCTCTGGCAGCTAGGATTGCATGTTCTGCAAACTCATTTGCTGCTTGAGCAGCAGAGGCAGCATGCTCAAATTTCATCTTCCAATTCTTATTGCCAATAGAAAAATTACCATAACCATCTCCAGGCAATGCTTGCCCATGTTCCAACCTTTCATCCTTGAAACATAAGTGGCATGAACCACCATCATCTACACAATATTGCCTTGAAAGTTTTACAACAGCTCTGGCAGCTAGGCTTGCATGTTCTGCAAACTCAGTCGCTGCTTGAGCAGCAGAGGTAGCATCCTTAAATTTCATGTTCCAATTCTTCTTACCAATAGAAAAATTACCATTACCATCTCCAGGAAATGCTTGCCCATGTTCCAACCTTTAATCCTTGAAACCTAAGTAGCATGAACCACCATCATCAACACAATATTGCCTTGAAAGTTCTCCAAAAGCTCTGGCAGCTAGGCTTGCATGTTCTCCAAACTCAGCCGCTGCTTGAGCAGCAGAGGTAGCATCCATAAATTTCACGTTCCAATACTGCCTACCAACAGAAAAATTACCATAACCATCTCCAGGCAATGCTTGCCCATGTTCCAACCTTTCATCCTTGAAACATAAGTGGCATGAACCACCATCATCTACACAATATTGCCTTGAAAGTTCTACAACAGCTCTGGCAGCTAGGCTTGCATGTTCTGCAAACTCAGCCGCTGCTTGAGCAGCAGAAGGTAGCATCCTTAAATTTCATGTTCCAATTCTTCTTACCAATAGAAAAATTACCATTACCATCTCCAGGAAATGCTTGCCCATGTTCCAACCTTTCATCCTTGAAACCTAAGTAGCATGAACCACCATCATCAACACAATATTGCCTTGAAAGTTCTCCAAAAGCTCTAGCAGCTAGGCTTGCATGTTCTCCAAACTCAGCCGCTGCTTGAGCAGCAGAGGTAGCATCCATAAATTTTACGTTCCAATACTGCCCACCAACAGAAAAATTACCATTACCATCTCAAGGAAATGATTGCCCATGTTCCAACCTGTCATCCTTGAAACCAAAGTGGCATGAACCACCATCATCAACACAATATTACCTTGAAAGTTCTACAACAACTCTGGCAGCTAGGCTTGCATGTTCTGCAAACTCAGCCGCTGCTTGAGTAACAGAGGTAGCATCCTTGAATTTCATGTTCCAATTCTACCTACCAACAGAAAAATTACCATTACCATCTCCAGGAAATGATTGCCCATGTTCCAATCTTTCATCCTTGAAACCTAAGTGGCATGAACCATCATCATCAACACAATATTGCCTTGAAAGTTCTACAATAGCTCTGGCAGCTAGGCTTGCATATTCTGCAAGCTCAGCCGCTGCTTGAGCAGCAGAGATAGCATCCTTAAATTTCATGTTCCAATACTGCCTACCAACAGAAAAATTACCATTACAATCTCCAGGAAATGCTTGCCCATGTTTCAACCTTTCATCCTTGAAACCTAAGTGGCATGAACCACCATCATTCAACACAATATTGCCTTGAAAGTTCCACAACAGCTCTGGCAGCTAGGCTTGCATGTTCTGCAAACTCAGCCGCTACTTGAGCAGCAGAGGTAGTATCCTTAAATATCATGTTCCAATTCTGCTTGCCAACAGAAAAATTACCATTACCATCTCAAGGAAATACTTCCCCATGTTCCAACCTTTCATCCTTCAAACCTAAGTGGCATGAACCACCATCATCAACACAATATTGCCTTGAAAGTTCTCCAACAGCTCTGGCAGCTAGGCTTGCATGTTCTCCAAACTCAGCCGCTGCTTGAGCAGCAGAGGTAGCATCCTTAAATTTCCTGTTCCAATACTGCCTACCAACAGAAAAATTACCATTACCATCTCAAGGAAATGATTGCCCATGTTCCAATCTTTCATCCTTGAAACCTAAGTGGCATGAACCACCATCATCAACACTATATTGCCTTAAAAGTTCTACAACAGCTCTGGCAGCTAGGATTGCATGTTCTGCAAACTCATTTGCTGCTTGTGCAGCAGAGGCAGCATGCTCAAATTTCATCTTCCAATTCTTATTGCCAATAGAAAAATTACCATAACCATCTCCAGGAAATGGTTGCCCATGTTCCAACCTTTCATCCTTGAAACCTAAGTAGCATGAACCACCATTATCAACACAATATTGCCTTGAAAGTTCTCCAAAAGCTCTGGCAGCTAGGCTTGCATGTTCTCCAAACTCAGCCGCTGCTTGAGCAGCAGAGGTAGCATCCATAAATTTCACGTTCCAATACTGCCTACCAACAGAAAAATTACCATTACCATCTCAAGGAAATGATTGCCCATGTTCCAACCTTTCATCCTTGAAACCAAAGTGGCATGAACCACCATCATCAACACAATATTACCTTGAAAGTTCTACAACAACTCTGGCAGCTAGGCTTGCATGTTCTGCAAACTCAGCCGCTGCTTGAGTAACAGAGGTAGCATCCTTGAATTTCATGTTCCAATTCTACCTGCCAACAGAAAAATTACCATTACCATCTCCAGGAAATGATTGCCCATGTTCCAATCTTTCATCCTTGAAACCTAAGTGGCATGAACCATCATCATCAACACAATATTGCCTTGAAAGTTCTACAACAGCTCTGGCAGCTAGGCTTGCATGTTCTGCAAGCTCAGCCGCTGCTTGAGCAGCAGAGGTAGCATCCTTAATTTTCCTGTTCCAATACTGCCTACCAACAGAAAAATTACCATTAACATCTCAAGGAAATCTTTGCCCATGTTCCAACCTTTCATCCTTGAAACCTAAGTGGCATAAACCACCATCATCAACACAATATTGCCTTGAAAGTTCTCCAACAGCTCTGGCAACTAGGCTTGCATGTTCTCCAAACTCAGCCGCTGCTTGAGCAGCAGAGGTAGCATCCATAAATTTCACGTTCCAATACTGCCTACCAACAGAAAAATTACCATTACCATCTCAAGGAAATAATTGCCCATGTTCCAACCTTTCATCCTTGAAACCAAAGTGGCATGAACCACCATCATCAACACAATATTACGTTGAAAGTTCTCCAACAGCTCTGGCAGCTAGGCTTGCATGTTATCCAAACTCAGCCGCCGCTTGAGCAGTAGAGGTAGCATCCTTAAATTTCATGTTCCAATTCTTCTTACCAACAGAAAAATTACCATTACCATCTCCAGGAAATCCTTGCCCATGTTCCAACCTTTCATCCTTGAAACCTAAGTGGCATGAACCACCATCATCAACACAATATTGCCTTGAAAGTTCTCCAAAAGCTCTGGCAGCTAGGCTTGCATGTTCTCCAAACTCAGCCGCTGCTTGAGCAGCAGAGGTAGCATCCATAAATTTCACGTTCCAATACTGCCTACCAACAGAAAAATTACCATTACCATCTCAAGGAAATAATTGCCCATGTTCCAACCTTTCATCCTTGAAACCAAAGTGGCATGAACCACCATCATCAACACAATATTACCTTGAAAGTTCTCCAACAGCTCTGGCAGCTAGGCTTGCATGTTATCCAAACTCAGCCGCCGCTTGAGCAGTAGATGTAGCATCCTTAAATTTCATGTTCCAATACTGCCTACCAACAGAAAAATTACCATTAACACCTTAAGGAAATGATTGCCCATGTTCCAACCTTTCATCCTTGAAACCTATGTGGGATGAACCACCATCATCAACACAATATTGCCTTGAAAGTTCTCCAATAGCTCTGGCAGCTAGGCTTGCATGTTATCCAAACTCAGCCGCTGCTTGAGCAGTAGAAGTAGCATCCTTAAATTTCATGTTCCAATACTGCCTACCAACAGAAAAAATACCATTAACACCTCAAGGAAATGATTGCCCATGTTCTAACCTTTCATCCTTGAAACCTAAGTGGCATAAACCACCATCATCAACACAATATTGCCTTGAAAGTTCTACAACAACTCTGGTAGCTAGGCTTGCATGTTCTGCAAACTCAGCCGCTGCTTGAGTACCAGAGGTAGCATCCTTGAATTTCATGTTCCAATTCTACCTGCCAACAGAAAAATTGCCATTACCATCTCCAGGAAATGATTGCCCGTGTTCCAATCTTTCATCCTTGAAACCTAAGTGGCATGAACCATCATCATCAACACAATATTGCCTTGAAAGTTCTACAACAGCTCTGGCAGCTAGGCTTGCATGTTCTGCAAGCTCAGCCGCTGCTTGAGCAGCAGAGGTAGCATCCTTAAATTTCCTGTTCCAATACTGCCTACCAACAGAAAAATTACCATTAACATCTCAAGGAAATCTTTGCCCATGTTCCAACCTTTCATCCTTGAAACCTAAGTGGCATAAACCACCATCATCAACACAATATTGCCTTGAAAGTTCTCCAACAGCTCTGGCAACTAGGCTTGCATGTTCTCCAAACTCAGCCGCTGCTTGAGCAGCAGAGGTAGCATCCATAAATTTCACGTTCCAATACTGCCTACCAACAGAAAAATTACCATTACCATCTCAAGGAAATAATTGCCCATGTTCCAACCTTTCATCCTTGAAACCAAAGTGGCATGAACCACCATCATCAACACAATATTACATTGAAAGTTCTCCAACAGCTCTGGCAGCTAGGCTTGCATGTTATCCAAACTCAGTCGCCGCTTGAGCAGTAGAGGTAGCATCCTTAAATTTCATGTTCCAATTCTTCTTACCAACAGAAAAATTACCATTACCATCTCCAGGAAATGCTTGCCCATGTTCCAACCTTTCATCCTTGAAACCTAAGTAGCATGAACCACCATCATCAACACAATATTGCCTTGAAAGTTCTCCAAAAGCTCTAGCAGCTAGGCTTGCATGTTCTCCAAACTCAGCCGCTGCTTGAGCAGCAGAGGTAGCATCCATAAATTTTACGTTCCAATACTGCCCACCAACAGAAAAATTACCATTACCATCTCAAGGAAATGATTGCCCATGTTCCAACCTGTCATCCTTGAAACCAAAGTGGCATGAACCACCATCATCAACACAATATTACCTTGAAAGTTCTACAACAACTCTGGCAGCTAGGCTTGCATGTTCTGCAAACTCAGCCGCTCCTTGAGTAACAGAGGTAGCATCCTTGAATTTCATGTTCCAATTCTACCTACCAACAGAAAAATTACCATTACCATCTCCAGGAAATGATTGCCCATGTTCCAATCTTTCATCCTTGAAACCTAAGTGGCATGAACCATCATCATCAACACAATATTGCCTTGAAAGTTCTACAACAGCTCTGGCAGCTAGGCTTGCATGTTCTGCAAGCTCAGCCGCTGCTTGAGCAGCAGAGATAGCATCCTTAAATTTCATGTTCCAATACTGCCTACCAACAAAAAAATTACCATTACAATCTCCAGGAAATGCTTGCCCATGTTTCAACCTTTCATCCTTGAAACCTAAGTGGCATGAACCACCATCATTAACACAATATTGCCTTGAAAGTTCCACAACAGCTCTGGCAGCTAGGCTTGCATGTTCTGCAAACTCAGCCGCTACTTGAGCAGCAGAGGTAGTATCCTTAAATATCATGTTCCAATTCTGCTTGCCAACAGAAAAATTACCATTACCATCTCAAGGAAATACTTCCCCATGTTCCAACCTTTCATCCTTAAAACCTAAGTGGCATGAACCACCATCATCAACACAATATTGCCTTGAAAGTTCTCCAACAGCTCTGGCAGCTAGGCTTGCATGTTCTCCAAACTCAGCCGCTGCTTGAGCAGCAGAGGTAGCATCCTTAAATTTCCTGTTCCAATACTGCCTACCAACAGAAAAATTACCATTACCATCTCAAGGAAATGATTGCCCATGTTCCAATCTTTCGTCCTTGAAACCTAAGTGGCATGAACCACCATCATCAACACTATATTGCCTTAAAAGTTCTACAACAGCTCTGGCAGCTAGGATTGCATGTTCTGCAAACTCATTTGCTGCTTGTGCAGCAGAGGCAGCATGCTCAAATTTCATCTTCCAATTCTTATTGCCAATAGAAAAATTACCATAACCATCTCCAGGCAATGCTTGCCCATGTTCCAACCTTTCATCCTTGAAACATAAGTGGCATGAACCACCATCATCTACACAATATTGCCTTGAAAGTTCTACAACAGCTCTGGCAGCTAGGCTTGCATGTTCAGCAAACTCAGCCGCTGCTTGAGCAGCAGAGGTAGCATCCTTAAATTTCATGTTCCAATTCTTCTTACCAATAGAAAAATTACCATTTCCATCTCCAGGAAATGCTTGCCCATGTTCCAACCTTTCATCCTTGAAACCTAAGTAGCATGAACCACCATCATCAACACAATATTGCCTTGAAAGTTCTCCAAAAGCTCTGGCAGCTAGGCTTGCATGTTCTCCAAACTCAGCCGCTGCTTGAGCAGCAGAGGTAGCATCCATAAATTTCACGTTCCAATACTGCCTACCAACAGAAAAATTACCATTACCATCTCAAGGAAATGATTGCCCATGTTCCAACCTTTCATCCTTGAAACCAAAGTGGCATGAACCACCATCATCAACACAATATTACCTTGAAAGTTCTACAACAACTCTGGCAGCTAGGCTTGCATGTTCTGCAAACTCAGCCGCTGCTTGAGTAACAGAGGTAGCATCCTTGAATTTCATGTTCCAATTCTACCTGCCAACAGAAAAATTACCATTACCATCTCCAGGAAATGATTGCCCATGTTCCAATCTTTCATCCTTGAAACCTAAGTGGCATGAACCATCATCATCAACACAATATTGCCTTGAAAGTTCTACAACAGCTCTGGCAGCTAGGCTTGCATGTTCTGCAAGCTCAGCCGCTGCTTGAGCAGCAAAGGTAGCATCCTTAAATTTCCTGTTCCAATACTGCCTACCAACAGAAAAATTACCATTAACATCTCAAGGAAATCTTTGCCCATGTTCCAACCTTTCATCCTTGAAACCTAAGTGGCATAAACCACCATCATCAACACAATATTGCCTTGAAAGTTCTCCAACAGCTCTGGCAACTAGGCTTGCATGTTCTCCAAACTCAGCCGCTGCTTGAGTAGTAGAAGTAGCATCCTTAAATTTCATGTTCCAATTCAACCTGCCAACAGAAAAATTACCATTACCATCTCCAGCAAATGATTGCCCATGTTCCAACCTTTCATCCTTGAAACCTAAGTGGCATGAACCATCATCATCAACACAATATTGCCTTGAAAGTTCTACAACAGCTCTGGCAGCTAGGCTTGCATGTTCTGCAAACTCAGCCGCTGCTTGAGTAGCAGAGGTAGCATCCTTGAATTTCATGTTCCAATTCTACCTGCCAACAGAAAAATTACCATTACCATCTCCAGGAAATGATTGCCCATGTTCCAACCTTTCATCCTTGAAACCTAAGTGGCATGAACCAACATCATCAACACAATATTGCCTTGAAAGTTCTACAACAGCTCTGGCAGCTAGGCTTGCATGTTCTGCAAGCTCAGCCGCTGCTTGAGCAGCAGAGGTAGTATCCTTAAATTTCATGTTCCAATTCTGCTTGCCACCAGAAAAATTACCATTACCATCTCTAGGAAATGCTTGCCCATTTTTCAACCTTTCATCCTAGAAATCTAAGTGGCATGAACCACCATCATCAACACAATATTGCCTTGAAAGTTCTCCAATAGCTCTGGCAGCTAGCCTTGCATATTCTCTAAAATCAGCCGCTGCTTGAGCAGCAGAGGTAGCATCCTTAAATTTCACGTTCCAATACAGCATACGAACACAAAAATTACCATTACCATCTCCAAGAAATGATTGTCCATGTTTCAACCTTTCATCCTTGAAACCTAAGTGGCATGAACCACCATCATCAACATAATATTACCTTGAAAGTTCTCCAACAGCTCTGGCAGCTAGGCTTGCATGTTATCCAAACTCAGCCGCTGCTTGAGTAGTAGAAGTAGTATCCTTAAATTTCATGTTCCAATACTGCCTATCAACAGAAAAATTACCCTTAACACCTCAAGGAAATGGTTGCCCATGTTCCAACATTTTATCCTTGAAACCTAAGTGGCATGAACCACCATCATCAACACAATATTGCCTTGAAAGTTCTACAACAACTCTGGCAGCTAGGCTTGCATGTTCTGCCAACTCAGCCAGTGCTTGAGTAGCAGAGGTAGCATCCTTAAATTTCACGTTCCAATACTACCTACCAACAGAAAAATTACCATTACCATCTCAAGGATATGATTGCCCATGTTCCAACCTTTCATCCTTGAAACCTAAGTGGCATGAACCACCATCATCAACACAATATTGCCTTGAAAGTTCTCCAAAAGCTCTGGCAGCTAGGTTTGCATGTTCTCCAAACTCAGCCGCTGCTTGAGCAGCAGAGGTAGCATCCATAAATTTCACGTTCCAATACTGCCTACCAACAGAAAAATTACCATTACCATCTCAAGGAAATGATTGCCCATGTTCCAACCTTTCATCCTTGAAACCAAAGTGGCATGAACCACCATCATCAACACAATATTACCTTAAAAGTTCTACAACAACTCTGGCAGCTAGGCTTGCATGTTCTGCAAACTCAGCCGCTGCTTGAGTAACAGAGGTAGCATCCTTGAATTTCATGTTCCAATTCTACCTGCCAACAGAAAAATTACCATTACCATCTCCAGGAAATGATTGCCCATGTTCCAATCTTTCATCCTTGAAACCTAAGTGGCATGAACCATCATCATCAACACAATATTGCCTTGAAAGTTCTACAACAGCTCTGGCAGCTAGGCTTGCATGTTCTGCAAGCTCAGCCGCTGCTTGAGCAGCAAAGGTAGCATCGTTAAATTTCCTGTTCCAATACTGCCTACCAACAGAAAAATTACCATTAACATCTCAAGGAAATCTTTGCCCATGTTCCAACCTTTCATCCTTGAAACCTAAGTGGCATAAACCACCATCATCAACACAATATTGCCTTGAAAGTTCTCCAACAGCTCTGGCAACTAGGCTTGCATGTTCTCCAAACTCAGCCGCTGCTTGAGTAGTAGAAGTAGCATCCTTAAATTTCATGTTCCAATTCAACCTGCCAACAGAAAAATTACCATTACCATCTCCAGCAAATGATTGCCCATGTTCCAACCTTTCATCCTTGAAACCTAAGTGGCATGAACCATCATCATCAACACAATATTGCCTTGAAAGTTCTACAACAGCTCTGGCAGCTAGGCTTGCATGTTCTGCAAACTCAGCCGCTGCTTGAGTAGCAGAGGTAGCATCCTTGAATTTCATGTTCCAATTCTACCTGCCAACAGAAAAATTACCATTACCATCTCCAGGAAATGATTGCCCATGTTCCAACCTTTCATCCTTGAAACCTAAGTGGCATGAACCAACATCATCAACACAATATTGCCTTGAACGTTCTACAACAGCTCTGGCAGCTAGGCTTGCATGTTATCCAAACTCAGCCGCTGCTTGAGCAGTAGAAGTAGCATCCTTAAATTTCATGTTCCAATACTGCCTACCAACAGAAAAATTACCATTAACACCTCAAGGAAATGATTGCCCATGTTCCAACCTTTCATCCTTGAAACCTAAGTGGCATGAACCACCATCATCAACACAATATTGCCTTGAAAGATCTACAACAACTCTGGCAGCTAGGCTTGCATGTTCTGCAAACTCAGTCGCTGCTTGAGTAGCAGAGGTAGCATCCTTGAATTTCATGTTCCAAATCTACCTGCCAACAGAAAAATTACCATTAACATCTCAAGGAATTGATTGCCCATGTTCCAACCTTTCATCCTTGAAACCTAAGTGGCATGAACCACCATTATCAACACAATATTGCCTTGAAAGTTCTCCAACAGCTATGGTAGCTAGGCTTGCATGTCCTCCAAACTCAGCCGCTGCTTGAGTAGCAGAGGTAGCATCCTTAAATTTCACGTTCCAATACTGCCTACCAACAGAAAAATTACCATTACCATCTCAAGGAAATGATTGCCCATGTTCCAACCTTTCATCCTTGAAACCTATGTGGCATCAACCACCATCATCAACACAATATTACCTTGAATGTTCTCCAACAGCTCTGGCAGCTAGGCTTGCATGTTATCCAAACTCAGCCGCTGCTTGAGCAGTAGAAGTAGCATCCTTAAATTTCATGTTCCAATACTGCCTACCAACAGAAAAATTACCATTAACACCTCAAGGAAATGATTGCCCATGTTCCAACCTTTCATCCTTGAAACCTAAGTGGCATGAACCACCATCATCAACACAATATTGCCTTGAAAGTTCTACAACAACTCTGGCAGCTAGGCTTGCATGTAATCCAAACTCAGCCGCTGCTTGAGTAGTAGAAGTAGCATCCTTAAATTTCATGTTCCAATTCAACCTTCCAACAGAAAAATTACCATTACCATCTCCAGCAAATGATTGCCCATGTTCCAACCTTTCATCCTTGAAACCTAAGTGGCATGAACCATCATCATCAACACAATATTGCCTTGAAAGTTCTACAACAGCTCTGGCAGCTAGGCTTGCATGTTCTGCAAACTCAGCCGCTGCTTGAGTAGCAGAGGTAGCATCCTTGAATTTCATGTTCCAATTCTACCTGCCAACAGAAAAATTACCATTACCATCTCCAGGAAATGATTGCCCATGTTCCAACCTTTCATCCTTGAAACCTAAGTGGCATGAACCAACATCATCAACACAATATTGCCTTGAAAGTTCTACAACAGCTCTGGCAGCTAGGCTTGCATGTTCTGCAAGCTCAGCCGCTGCTTGAGCAGCAGAGGTAGTATCCTTAAATTTCATGTTCCAATTCTGCTTGCCACCAGAAAAATTACCATTACCATCTCTAGGAAATGCTTGCCCATTTTTCAACCTTTCATCCTTGAAATCTAAGTGGCATGAACCACCATCATCAACACAATATTGCCTTGAAAGTTCTCCAACAGCTCTGGCAGCTAGCCTTGCATGTTCTCTAAAATCAGCCGCTGCTTGAGCAGCAGAGGTAGCATCCTTAAATTTCACGTTCCAATACAGCATACGAACACAAAAATTACCATTACCATCTCCAAGAAATGATTGTCCATGTTTCAACCTTTCATCCTTGAAACCTAAGTGGCATGAACCACCATCATCAACACATTATTGCCTTGAAAGTTCTACAACAGCTCTGGCAGCTAGGCTTGCATGTTCTGCAAGCTCAGCCGCTGCTTGAGCAGCAGAGGTAGTATCCTTAAATTTCATGTTCCAATACTGCCTATCAACAGAAAAATTACCATTAACACCTCAAGGAAATGGTTGCCCATGTTCCAACCTTTTATCCTTGAAACCTAAGTGGCATGAACCACCATCATCAACACAATATTGCCTTGAAAGTTCTACAACAACTCTGGCAGCTAGGCTTGCATGTTCTGCCAACTCAGCCACTGCTTGAGTAGCAGAGGTAGCATCCTTAAATTTCACGTTCCAATACTACCTACCAACAGAAAAATTACCATTACCATCTCAAGGATTTGATTGCCCATGTTCCAACCTTTCATCCTTGAAACCTAAGTGGCATGAACCACCATCATCAACACAATATTACCTTGAAAGTTCTCCAACAGCTCTGGCAGCTAGGCTTGCATGTTATCCAAACTCAGCCGCTGCTTGAGCAGTAGAAGTAGCATCCTTAAATTTCATGTTCCAATACTGCCTACCAACAGAAAAATTACCATTAACACCTAAAGGAAATGATTGCCCATGTTCCAACCTTTCATCCTTGAAACCTAAGTGGCATGAACCACCATCATCAACACAATGTTGCCTTGAAAGTTCTACAACATCTCTGGCAGCTAGGCTTGCATGTTCTGCAAACTCAGTCGCTGCTTGAGTAGCAGAGGTAGCATCCTTGAATTTCATGTTCCAAATCTACCTGCCAACAGAAAAATTACCATTACCATCTCCAGGAAATGATTGCCCATGTTCCAACCTTTCATCCTTGAAACCTAAGTGGTATGAACCAACATCATCAACACAATATTGCCTGGAAAGTTCTACAACAGCTCTGGCAGCTAGGCTTGCATGTTCTGCAAGCTCAGCCGCTGCTTGAGCAAGCAGAGGTAGTATCCTTAAATTTCATGTTCCAATTCTACTTGCCAACAGAAAAATTACCATTACCATCTCTAGGAAATGATTGCCCATGTTCCAACCTTTCATCCTTGAAACCTAAGTGGCATGAACCACCATCATCAACACAATATTGCCTTGATAGTTCTCCAATAGCTCTGGCAGCTAGACTTGTATGTTCTGCAAACTCAGCCACTGCTTGAGTAGCAGAGGTAGTATCCTTAAATTTTATGTTCCAATTCTGCTTGCCAACAGAACAATTACCATTACCATCTCAAGGAATTGATTTCCCATGTTCCAACCTTTCATCCTTGAAACCTAAGTGGCATGAACCACCATCATCAACACAATATTGCCTTGAAAGTTCTCCAACAGCTATGGTAGCTAGGCCTGCATGTCCTCCAAACTCAGCCGCTGCTTGAGTAGCAGAGGTAGCATCCTTAAATTTCATGTTCCAATACTGCCTCCCAACAGAAAAATTACCATTACCATCTCAAGGAAATGATTGCCCATGTTCCAACCTTTCATCCTTGAAACCTAAGTGGCATGAACCACCATCATCAACACAATATTACCTTGAAAGTTCTCCAACAGCTCTGGCAGCTAGGCTTGCATGTTATCCAAACTCAGCCGCTGCTTGAGCAGTAGAAGTAGCATCCTTAAATTTCATGTTCCAATACTGCCTACCAACAGAAAAATTACCATTAACACCTCAAGGAAATGATTGCCCATGTTCCAACCTTTCATCCTTGAAACCTAAGTGGCATGAACCACCATCATCAACACAATATTGCCTTGAAAGATCTACAACAACTCTGGCAGCTAGGCTTGCATGTTCTGCAAACTCAGTCGTTGCTTGAGTAGCAGAGGTAGCATCCTTGAATTTCATGTTCCAATTCTACCTGCCAACAGAAAAATTACCATTACCATCTCCAGGAAATGATTGCCCATGTTCCAATCTTTCATCCTTGAAACCTAAGTGGCATGAACCATCATCATCAACACAATATTGCCTTGAAAGTTCTACAACAGCTCTGGCAGCTAGGCTTGCATGTTCTGCAAGCTCAGCCGCTGCTTGAGCAGCAGAGGTAGTATCCTTAAATTTCATGTTCCAATTCTGCTTTGCCAACAGAAAAATTACCATTACCATCTCAAGGAAATGATTGCCCATGTTCCAACCTTTCATCCTTGAAACCTAAGTGGCATGAACCACCATCATCAACACAATATTGCCTTGAAAGTTCTCCAATAGCTCTGGCAGCTAGGCTTGCATGTTCTGCAAACTCAGCCGCTGCTTGAGCAGCAGAGGTAGTATCCTTAAATTTCATGTTCCAATTATGCTTGCCAATAGAAAAATTACCATTACCATCTATAGGAAATGCTTGCCCATGTTCCAACATTTCATCCTTGAAACCTAAGTGGCATGAACCACCATCATCAACACAATATTACCTTGAAAGTTCTCTAACAGCTCTGGCAGCTAGGCTTGCATGTTATCCAAACTCAGCCGCTGCTTGAGCAGTAGAAGTAGCATCCTTAAATTTCATGTTCCAATACTGCCTACCAACAGAAAAATTACCATTAACACCTCAAGGAAATGATTGCCCATGTTCTAACCTTTCATCCTTGAAACCTAAGTGGCATGAACCACCATCATCAACACAATATTGCCTTGAAAGTTCTACAACAGCTTGAGTAGCAGAGGTAGCATCCTTGAATTTCATGTTCCAATTCTACCTGCCAACAGAAAAATTACCATTACCATCTCCAGGAAATGATTGCCCATGTTCCAATCTTTCATCCTTGAAACCTAAGTGGCATGAACCATCATCATCAACACAATATTGCCTTGAAAGTTCTACAACAGCTCTGGCAGCTAGGCTTGCATGTTCTGCAAGCTCAGCCGCTTCTTGAGCAGCAGAGGTAATATCCTTAAATTTCATGTTCCAATTCTTCTTGCCAAAAGAAATATTACCATTACCATCTCCACGAAATGATTGCCCATATTCCAATCTTTCATCCTTGAAACCTAAGTGGCATGAACCATCATCATCAACAAAATATTGCCTTGAAAGTTCTACAACAGCTCTGGCAGCTAGGCTTGCATGTTCTGCAAGCTCAGCCGCTGCTTGAGCAGCAGAGGTAATATCCTTAAATTTCATGTTCCAATTCTACCTGCCAACAGAAAAATTACCATTACCATCTCCAGGAAATGATTGCCCATGTTCCAATCTTTCATCCTTGAAACCTAAGTGGCATGAACCATCATCATCAACACAATATTGCCTTGAAAGTTCTACAACAGCTCTGGCAGCTAGGCTTGCATGTTCTGCAAGCTCAGCCGCTTCTTGAGCAGCAGAGGTAGTATCCTTAAATTTCATGTTCCAATTCTGCTTGCCAACAGAAAAATTACCATTACCATCTCAAGGAAATGATTGCCCATGTTCCAACCTTTCATCCTTGAAACCTAAGTGGCATGAACCACCATCATCAACACAATATTGCCTTGAAAGTTCTCCAATAGCTCTGGCAGCTAGGCTTGCATGTTCTGCAAACTCAGCCGCTGCTTGAGCAGCAGAGGTAGTATCCTTAAATTTCATGTTCCAATTCTGCTTGCCAACAGAAAAATTACCATTACCATCTATAGGAAATGCTTGCCCATGTTCCAACATTTCATCCTTGAAACCTAAGTGGCATGAACCACCATCATCAACACAATATTACCTTGAAAGTTCTCTAACAGCTCTGGCAGCTAGGCTTGCATGTTATCCAAACTCAGCCGCTGCTTGAGCAGTAGAAGTAGCATCCTTAAATTTCATGTTCCAATACTGCCTACCAACAGAAAAATTACCATTAACACCTCAAGGAAATGATTGCCCATGTTCTAACCTTTCATCCTTGAAACCTAAGTGGCATGAACCACCATCATCAACACAATATTGCCTTGAAAGTTCTACAACAGCTCTGGCAGCTAGGCTTGCATGTTCTGCAAACTCAGCCGCTGCTATACTACCTGCTAACAGAAAAATTACCATTAACATCTCCAGGAAATGATTGCCCATGTTCCAATCTTTCATCCTTGAAACATAAGTGGCATGAACGATCATCATCAACACAATATTGCCTTGAATGTTCTACAACAGCTCTGGCAGCTAGGCTTGCATGTTCTCTAAAATCAGCCGCTGCTTGAGCAGCAGAGGTAGCATCCTTAAATTTCACGTTCCAATACAGCCTACGAACAGAAAAATTACCATTACCATCTCCAAGAAATGATTGTCCATGTTTCAACCTTTCATCCTTGAAACCTAAGTGGCATGAACCACCATCATCAACACAATATTACATTGAAAGTTCTCCAACAGCTCTGGCAGCTAGGCTTGCATGTTATCCAAACTCAGCCGCTACTTGAGCAGTAGAAGTAGCATCCTTAAATTTCATGTTCCAATACTGCCTATCAACAGAAAAATTACCATTAACACCTCAAGGAAATGGTTGCCCATGTTCCAACCTTTCATCCTTGAAACCTAAGTGGCATGAACCACCATCATCAACACAATATTGCCTTGAAAGTTCTACAACAACTCTGGCAGCTAGGCTTGCATGTTCTGCCAACTCAGCCACTGCTTGAGTAGCAGAGGTAGCATCCTTAAATTTCACGTTCCAATACTACCTACCAACAGAAAAATTACCATTACCATCTCAAGGATATGATTGCCCATGTTCCAACCTTTCATCCTTGAAACCTAAGTGGCATGAACCATCATCATCAACACAATATTACCTTGAAAGTTCTCCAACAGCTCTGGCAGCTAGGCTTGAATGTTATCCAAACTCAGCCGCTGCTTGAGCTGTAGAAGTAGCATCTTTAAATTTCATGTTCCAATACTACCTACCAACAGAAAAATTACCATTAACACCTCAAGGAAATGATTGCCCATGTTCCAACCTTTCATCCTTGAAACCTAAGTGGCATGAACCACCATCATCAACACAATATGGCCTTGAAAGTTCTACAATAACTCTGGCAGCTAGGCTTGCATGTTATCCAGACGCAGCCGCTGCTTGAGTAGTAGAAGTAGCATCCTTAAATTTCATGTTCCAATTCAACCTGCCAACAGAAAAATTACCATTACCATCTCCAGGAAATGATTGCCCATGTTCCAAATTTTCATCCTTGAAACCTAAGTGGCATGAACCATCATCATCAACACAATATTGCCTTGAAAGTTCTACAACAGCTCTGGCAGCTAGGCTTGCATGTTCTGCAAACTCAGCCGCTGCTTGAGTAGCAGAGGTAGCATCCTTGAATTTCATGTTCCAATTCTACCTGCCAACAGAAAAATTACCATTACCATCTCCAGGAAATGATTGCCCATGTTCCAACCTTTCATCCTTGAAACCTAAGTGGCATGAACCAACATCATCAACACATTATTGCCTTGAAAGTTCTACAACAGCTCTGGCAGCTAGGCTTGCATGTTCTGCAAGCTCAGCCGCTGCTTGAGCAGCAGAGGTAGTATCCTTAAATTTCATGTTCCAATTCTGCTTGCCACCAGAAAAATTACAATTACCGTCTCTAGGAAATGCTTGCCCATGTTTCAACCTTTCATCCTTGAAATCTAAGTGGCATGAACCACCATCATCAACACAATATTGCCTTGAAAGTTCTCCAACAGCTTTGGCAGCTAGCCTTGCATGTTCTCTAAAATCAGCCGCTGCTTGAGCAGCAGAGGTAGCATCCTTAAATTTCACGTTCCAATACAGCCTACGAACAGAAAAATTACCATTACCATCTCCAAGAAATGATTGTCCATGTTTCAACCTTTCATCCTTGAAACCTAAGTGGCATGAACCACCACCATCAACACAATATTACATTGAAAGTTCTCCAACAGCTCTGGCAGCTAGGCTTGCATGTTATCCAAACTCAGCCGCTGCTTGAGCAGTAGAAGTAGCATCCTTAAATTTCATGTTCCAATACTGCCTATCAACAGAAAAATTACCATTAACACCTCAAGGAAATGGTTGCCCATGTTCCAACCTTTCATCCTTGAAACCTAAGTGGCATGAACCACCATCATCAACACAATATTGCCTTGAAAGTTCTACAACAACTCTGGCAGCTAGGCATGCATGTTCTGCCAACTCAGCCACAGCTTGAGTAGCAGAGGTAGCATCCTTAAATTTCACGTTCCAATACTACCTACCAACAGAAAAATTACCATTACCATCTCAAGGATATGATTGCCCATGTTCCAACCTTTCATCCTTGAAACCTAAGTGGCATGAACCATCATCATCAACACAATATTACCTTGAAAGTTCTCCAACAGCTCTGGCAGCTAGGCTTGCATGTTATCCAAACTCAGCCGCTGCTTGAGCAGTAGAAGTAGCATCCTTAAATTTCATGTTCCAATACTGCCTACCAACAGAAAAATTACCATTAACACCTCAAGGAAATGATTGCCCATGTTCCAACCTTTCATCCTTGAAACCCAAGTGGCATGAACCATCATCATCAACACAATATTGCCTTGAAAGTTCTACAACAACTATGGCAGCTAGGATTGCATGTTCTGCAAACTCAGTCGCTGCTTGAGTAGCAGAGGTAGCATCCTTGAATTTCATGTTCCAAATCTACATGCCAACAGAAAAATTACCATTACCATCTCCAGGAAATGATTGCCCATGTTCCAACCTTTCATCCTTGAAACCTAAGTGGCATGAACCAACATCATCAACACAATATTGCCTTGAAAGTTCGACAACAGCTCTGGCAGCTAGGCTTGCATGTTCTGCAAGCTCAGCCGCTGCTTGAGCAGCAGAGGTAGTATCCTTAAATTTCATGTTCCAATTCTACTTGCCAACAGAAAAATTACCATTACCATCTCTAGGAAATGCTTGCCCATGTTTCAACCTTTCATCCTTGAAACCTAAGTGGCATGAACCACCATCATCAACACAATATTGCCTTGAAAGTTCTCCAACAGCTCTGGCAGCTAGGCTTGCATGTTCTCCAAACTCAGCCGCTGCTTGAGCAGCAGAGGTAGCTTCCTTAAATTTCCTGTTCCAATACTGCCTACCAACAGAAAAATTACCATTACCATCTCCAGGAAATGATTTCCCATGTTCCAACATTTCATCCTTGAAACCTAAGTGGCATGAACCACCATCATCAACACAATATTACCTTGAAAGTTCTCCAACAGCTCTGGCAGCTAGGCTTGCATGTTATCCAAACTCAGCCGCTGCTTGAGCAGAAGAGGTAGCATCCTTAAATTTCATGTTCCAATACAGCCTACCAACCGAAAAATTACCATTACCATCTCAAGGAAATGATTGCCCAGGTTCCAACATTTCATCCTTGAAACCTAAGTGGCATGAACCGCCATCATCAACATAATATTTCCTTGAAAGTTCTACAACAGCTCTGGCCGCTAGGCTGGCATGTTCTGCAAACTCAGCCGCTGCTTGAGCAGCAGGTGTAGTATCCTTAAATTTCATGTTGCAATTCTGCTTGCCAACAGAAAAATTACCATTACCATCTCCAGGAAATGCTTGCCCATGTTCAAAACTTTCATCGTTGAAACCTAAGTGGCATGAACCACCATCATCAATATAATATTGCCAGGAAACTTCTCCAACAGCTCTGGCAGCTAGGCTTGTATGTTCTCCAAACTCAGCCGCTACTAGAGCAGCATGGGTAGCATCCTTAAATTTCATGTTCCAATATTGCCTACCAACAGAAAAATTACCATTACCATATCAAGGAAATGATTGCCCATGTTCCAACCTTTCATCCTTGAAACCTAAGTGGCATGAACTGCCATTATCAACACAATATTTCCTTGAAAGTTCTACAATAGCTCTGGCCGCTAGGCTTGCATGTTCTGCAAACTCAGTCGCTGCTTGAGCAGCTGAGGTAGAATCCTCAAATTTCATGTTCCAATTCTGCTTGCCATTAGAAAACATACCATTACCATCTCCAGGTAATGATTGCCCATGTTCCAACCTTTCATGCTTGAAACCTAAGTGGCATGAACTACCATCATCAACACAATATTGCCTTGAAACTTCTCCAACAGCTCTGGCAGCTAGGCTTGCATGTTCTCCAAACTCAGCCGCTGCTTGAGCAGTAGAGATAGCATCCTTAAATTTCATGTTCCAATTCTGCTTGCCAACAGAAAAATTACCATTACCATCTCAAGGAAATGATTGCCCATGTTCCAACCTTTCATCCTTGAAACCTAAGTTGCATGAACCGCCATCATCAACACAATATTTCCTTGAAAGTTCTACAACAGCTCTGGCCGCTAGGCTTGCATGTTCTGCAAACTCAGTCGCTACTTGAGCAGCTGAGGGAGAATTCTCAATTTTCATGTTCCAATTCTGCCTACCAAAAGAAAAATTACCATTACCATCTCCATGAAATGATTGCCCATGTTCCAACCTTTCATCCTTGAAACCTAAGTGGCATGAACCGCCATCATCAACACAATATTTCCTTGAAAGTTATACAACAGCTCTGGCCGCTAGGCTTGCATGTTCTGCAAACTCAGTCGCTACTTGAGCAGCTGAGGTAGAATCTTCAATTTTCATGTTCCAATTCTGCTTGCCAATAGAAAACTTACCATTACCATCTCCAGGAAATGATTGCCCATGTTCCAACCTTTTATGCTTGAAACCTAAGTGGCATGAACTACCATCATCAACACAATATTGCCTTGAAACTTCTCCAACAGCTCTGGCAGCTAGGCTTGCATGTTCTCCAAACTCAGCCTTTGCTTGAGCAGCAGAGGTAGCAGCCTTAAATTTCATGTTCCAATACTGCCTACCAACAGAAAAATTACCATTACCATATCAAGGAAATGATTGCCCATGTTCCAACATTTCATCCTTGAAACCTAAGTGGCATGAACCGCCATCATCAACACAATATTTCCTTGAAAGTTCTACAACAGCTCTGGCCACTAGGCTTGCATGTTCTGCAAACTCAGCCACTGCTTGAGCAGCAGGTGTAGTATCCTTAAATTTCATGTTGCAATTCTGCTTGCCAATAGAAAAATTACCATTACCATCTCCAGGAAATGCTTGCCCATGTTCAAAACTTTCATCGTTGAAACCTAAGTGGCATGAACCACCATCATCAATATAATATTGCCTTGAAACTTCTCCAAGAGCTCTGGCAGCTAGGCTTGCATGTTCTCCAAACTCAGCCGCTGCTTGAGCAGCAGAGGTAGCATCCTTAAATTTCATGTTCCAATACTGCCTACCAACAGAAAAATTAATATTACCATCTCAAGGAAATGATTGCCCATGTTCCAGCCTTTCATCCTTGAAACCTAAGTGGCATGAACCGCCATCATCAACACAATATTTCCTTGAAAGTTCTACAACAGCTCTGGCCGCTAGGCTTGCATGTTCTGCAAACTCAGTCGCTGCTTGAGCAGCTGAGGTAGAATCCTCAAATTTCATGTTCCAATTCTGCTTGCCAATAATAAACTTACCATTACCATCTCCAGGTAATGATTGCCCATGTTCCAACCTTTCATCCTTGAAACCTAAGTGGCATGAACTGCCATTATCAACACAATATTTCCTTGAAAGTTCTACAATAGCTCTGGCCGCTAGGCTTGCATGTTCTGCAAACTCAGTCGCTGCTTGAGCAGCTGAGGTAGAATCCTCAAATTTCATGTTCCAATTCTGCTTGCCATTAGAAAACATACCATTACCATCTCCAGGTAATGATTGCCCATGTTCCAACCTTTCATGCTTGAAACCTAAGTGGCATGAACTACCATCATCAACACAATATTGCCTTGAAACTTCTCCAACAGCTCTGGCAGCTAGGCTTGCATGTTCTCCAAACTCAGCCGCTGCTTGAGCAGTAGAGGTAGCATCCTTAAATTTCATGTTCCAATTCTGCTTGCCAACAGAAAAATTACCATTACCATCTCAAGGAAATGATTGCCCATGTTCCAACCTTTCATCCTTGAAACCTAAGTGGCATGAACCGCCATCATCAACACAATATTTCCTTGAAAGTTCTACAACAGCTCTGGCCGCTAGGCTTGCATGTTCTGCAAACTCAGTCGCTACTTGAGCAGCTGAGGTAGAATCCTCAATTTTCATGTTCCAATTCTGCTTTACCAAAAGAAAAATTACCATTACAATCTCCATGAAATGATTGCCCATGTTCCAACCTTTCATCCTTGAAACCTAAGTGGCATGAACAACCATCATCAACACAATATTTCCTTGAAAGTTATACAACAGCTCTGGCCGCTAGGCTTGCATGTTCTGCAAACTCAGTCGCTACTTGAGCAGCTGAGGTAGAATCCTCAATTTTCATGTTCCAATTCTGCTTGCCAATAGAAAACTTACCATTACCATCTCCAGGAAATGATTGCCCATGTTCCAACCTTTCATGCTTGAAACCTAAGTGGCATGAACTACCATCATCAACACAATATTGCCTTGAAACTTCTCCAACAGCTCTGGTAGCTAGGCTTGCATGTTCTCCAAACTCAGCCTTTGCTTGAGCAGCAGAGGTAGCAGCCTTAAATTTCATGTTCCAATACTGCCTACCAACAGAAAAATTACCATTACCATCTCAAGGAAATGATTGCCCATGTTCCAACATTTCATCCTTGAAACCTAAGTGGCATAAACCGCCATCATCAACACAATATTTCCTTGAAAGTTCTACAACAGCTCTCGCCGCTGCAAACTCAGTCGCTACTTGAGCAGCAGAGGTAGCAGCCTTAAATTTCATGTTCCAATACTGCCTACCAACAGAAAAATTACCATTACCATCTCAAGGAAATGATTGCCCATGTTCCAACATTTCATCCTTGAAACCTAAGTGGCATGAACCGCCATCATCAACACAATATTTCCTTGAAAGTTCTACAACACCTCTGGCCACTAGGCTTGCATGTTCTGCAAACTCAGCCACTGCTTGAGCAGCAGGTGTAGTATCCTTAAATTTCATGTTGCAATTCTGCTTGCCAACAGAAAAATTACCATTACCATCTCCAGGAAATGCTTGCCCATGTTCAAAACTTTCATCGTTGAAACCTAAGTGGCATGAACCACCATCATCAATATAATATTGCCTTGAAACTTCTCCAACAGCTCTGGCAGCTAGGCTTGCATGTTCTCCAAACTCAGCCGCTGCTTGAGCAGCAGAGGTAGCATCCTTAAATTTCATGTTCCAATACTGCCTACCAACAGAAAAATTAACATTACCATCTCAAGGAAATGATTGCCCATGTTCCAACCTTTCATCCTTGAAACCTAAGTGGCATGAACCGCCATCATCAACACAATATTTCCTTGAAAGTTCTACAACAGCTCTGGCCGCTAGGCTTGCATGTTCTGCAAACTCAGTCGCTGCTTGAGCAGCTGAGGTAGAATCCTCAAATTTCATGTTCCAATTCTGCTTGCCAATAGAAAACTTACCATTACCATCTCCAGGTAATGTTTGCCCATGTTCCAACCTTTCATGCTTGAAACCTAAGTGGCATGAACTACCATCATCAACACAATATTGCCTTGAAAGTTCTACAACAGCTCTGGCCGCTAGGCTTGCATGTTCTGCAAACTCAGTCGCTACTTGAGCAGCTGAGGTAGAATCCTTAAATTTCATGTTCCAATTCTGCCTACCAAAAGAAAAATTACCATTACCATCTCCATGAAATGATTGCCCATGTTCCAACCTTTCATCCTTGAAACCTAAGTGGCATGAACCGCCATCATCAACACAATATTTCCTTGAAAGTTCTACAACAGCTCTGGCCGCTAGGCTTGCATGTTCTGCAAACTCAGTCGCTACTTGAGCAGCTGAGGTAGAATCCTCAAATTTCATGTTCCAATTCTGCCTACCAAAAGAAAAATTACCATTACCATCTCCATGAAATGATTGCCCATGTTCCAACCTTTCATCCTTGAAACCTAAGTAGCATGAACCGTCATCATCAACACAATATTTCCTTGAAAGTTGTACAACAGCTCTGGCCGCTAGGCTTGCATGGTCTGCAAACTTAGTTGCTACTTGAGCAGCTGAGGTAGAATCCTCAATTTTCATGTTCTAATTCTCCTTGCAAATAGAAAACTTACCATTACCATCTCCAGGAAATGATTGCCCATGTTCCAACCTTTCATGCTTGAAACCTAAGTGGCATGAACTACCATCATCAACACAATGTTGCCTTGAAACTTCTCCAACAGCTCTGGCAACTAGGCTTGCATGTTCTCCAAACTCAGCCGCTGCTTGAGCAGCAGAGGTAGCATCCTTAAATTTCATGTTCCAATACTGCCTACCAACAGAAAAATTAATATTACCATCTCAAGGAAATGATTGCCCATGTTCCAGCCTTTCATCCTTGAAACCTAAGTGGCATGAACCGCCATCATCAACACAATATTTCCTTGAAAGTTCTACAACAGCTCTGGCCGCTAGGCTTGCATGTTCTGCAAACTCAGTCGCTGCTTGAGCAGCTGAGGTAGAATCCTCAAATTTCATGTTCCAATTCTGCTTGCCAATAGTAAACTTACCATTACCATCTCCAGGTAATGATTGCCCATGTTCAAACCTTTCATGCTTGAAACCTAAGTGGCATGAACTACCATCATCAACACAATATTGCCTTGAAACTTCTCCAACTGCTCTGGCAGCTAGGCTTGCATGTTCTCCAAACTCAGCTGCTGCTTGAGCAACAGAGGTAGCATCCTTAAATTTCATGTTCCAATTCTGCTTGCCAACAGAAAAATTACCATTACCATCTAAAGGAAATGATTGCCCATGTTCAAACCTTTCATCCTTGAAACCTAAGTGGCATGAACCGCCATCATCAACACAATATTTCCTTGAAAGTTCTACAACAGCTCTCGCCGCTAGGCTTGCATGTTCTGCAAACTCAGTCACTACTTGAGCAGCTGAGGTAGAATCCTCAAATTTCATGTTCCAATTCTACCTACCAAAAGAAAAATTACCATTACCATCTCCATGAAATGATTGCCCATGTTCCAACCTTTCATCCTTGAATCCTAAGTAGCATGAACCGCCATCATCAACACAATATTTCCTTGAAAGTTGTACAACAGCTCTGGCCGCTAGGCTTGCATGTTCTGCAAACTTAGTCGCTACTTGAGCAGCTGAGGTAGAATCCTCAATTTTCATGTTCCAATTCTGCTTGCCAATAGAAAACTTACCATTACCATCTCCAGGAAATGATTGCCCATGTTCCAAACTTTCATGCTTGAAACCTAAGTGGCATGAACTACCATCATCAACACAATGTTGCCTTGAAACATCTCCAACAGCTCTGGCAACTAGGCTTGCATGTTCTCCAAACTCAGCCGCTGCTTGAGCAGCAAAGGTGGCATCCTTAAATTTCATGTTCCAATTTTGCTAGCCAACAAAAAAATTACCGTTACCATCTCAAGGAAATGATTGCCCATGTTCCAACCTTTCATCCTTGAAACCTAAGTGGCATGAACCGCCATCATCAACACAATATTTCTTTGAATGTTCTACAACAGCTCTCGCCGCTAGGCTTGCATGTTTTGCAAACTCAGTTCGCTACTTGAGCAGCTGAGGTAGAATCCTCAAATTTCATGTTCCAATTCTGCCTACCAAAAGAAAAATTACCATTACCATCTCCATGAAATGATTGCCCATGTTCCAACCTTTCATCCTTGAAACCTAAGTAGCATGAACCGCCATCATCAACACAATATTTCCTTGAAAGTTGTACAATAGCTCTAGCCGCTAGGCTTGCATGTTCTGCAAACTTAGTCGCTACTTGAGCAGCTGAGGTAGAATCCTCAATTTTCATGTTCCAATTCTGCTTGCCAATAGAAAACTTACCATTACCATCTCCAGGAAATGATTGCCCATGTTCCAACCTTTCATCCTTGAAACCTAAGTAGCATGAACCGCCATCATCAACACAATATTTCCTTGAAAGTTGTACAACAGCTCTAGCCGCTAGGCTTGCATGTTCTGCAAACTTAGTCGCTACATGAGCAGCTGAGGTAGAATCCTCAATTTTCATGTTCCAATTCTGCTTGCCAATAGAAAACTTACCATTACCATCTCCAGGAAATGATTGCCCATGTTCCAACCTTTCATGCTTGAAACCTAAGTGGCATGAACTACCATCAACAACACAATATTGCCTTGAAACTTCTCCAACAGCTCTGGCAGCTAGGCTTGCATGTTCTGCAAACTCAGTCGCTAGTTGAGCAGCTAAGGTAGAATCCTCAAATTTCATGTTCCAATTCTGCTTGCTAATAGAAAACTTACCATTACCATCTCCAGGAAATGATTGCCCATGTTCCAACCTTTCATGCTTGAAACCTAAGTGGCATGAACTACCATCATCAACACAATATTGCCTTGAAAGTTCTACAACAGCTCTGGCAGCTAGGCTTGCATGTTCTGCAAACTCAGCTGCTGCTTGAGCAGCAGAGGTAGTATCCTTAAATTTCATGTTCCAATTCTGCTTGCCAACAGAAAAATTACCATTACCATCTCCAGGAAATGCTTGCCCATGTTTCAACCTTTCATCCTTGAAACCTAAGTGGCATGAACCACCATCATCAACAAAATATTGCCTTTAAAGTTCTCCAACAGCTCTGGCAGCTAGGCTTCCATGTTCTCCAAACTCAGCCGCTGTTTGAACAGCAGAGGTAGAATCCTTAAATTTCATGTTCCAATACTGCCTACCAACAGAAAAATTACCATTACCATCTCAAGGAAATGATTGCCCATGTTCCAACCTTTCATCCTTAAAACCTAAGTGGCATGAACCACCATCATCAACACAATATTGCCTTGAAAGTTCTCCAACAGCTCTGGCAGCTAGGCTTGCATGTTCTCCAAACTCAGCCGCTGCTTGAGCAGCAGAGGTAGCATCCTTAAATTTCCTGTTCCAATACTGCCTACCAACAGAAAAATTACCGTTACCATCTCAAGGAAATGATTGCCCATGTTCCAACCTTTCATCCTTGAAACCGAAGTGGCATGAACCGCCATCATCAACACAATATTTCCTTGAAAGTTCTACAATAGCTTTGGCCGCTAGGCTTGCATGTTCTGCAAACTCAGTCGCTACTTGAGCAGCTGAGGTAGAATCCTCAAATTTCATGTTCGAATTCTGCTTGCCAATAGAAAACTTACCATTACCATCTCCAGGAAATGATTGCCCATGTTCCAACCTTTCATGCTTGAAACCTAAGTGGCATGAACTACCATCATCAACACAATATTGCCTTGAAAGTTCTACAACAGCTCTGGCAGCTAGGCTTGCATGTTCTGCAAACTCAGCCGCTGCTTGAGCAGCAGAGGTAGTATCCTTAAATTTCATGTTCCAATTCTGCTTGCCAACAGAAAAATTATCATTACCATCTCCAGGAAATGCTTGCCCATTTTTCAACCTTTCATCCTTGAAACCTAAGTGGCATGAACCACCATCATCAACAAAATATTGCCTTTAAAGTTCTCCAACAGCTCTGGCAGCTAGGCTTGCATGTTCTCCAAACTCAGCCGCTGTTTGAACAGCAGAGGTAGAATCCTTAAATTTCATGTTCCAATACTGCCTACCAACAGAAAGATTACCATTACCATCTCAAGGAAATGATTGCCCATGTTCCAACCTTTCATCCTTAAAACCTAAGTGGCATGAACCACCATCATCAACACAATATTGCCTTGAAAGTTCTCCAACAGCTCTGGCAGCTAGGCTCGCATGTTCTCCAAACTCAGCCGCTGCTTGAGCAGCAGAGGTAGCATCCTTAAATTTCCTGTTCCAATACTGCCTACCAACAGAAAAATTACCATTACCATCTCAAGGAAATGATTGCCCATGTTCCAACCTTTCATCCTTGAAACCTAAGTGGCCTGAACCGCCATCATCAACACAATATTGCCTTGAAAGTTCTACAACAGCTCTGGCAGCTAGGCTTGCATGTTCTGCAAACTCAGTCGCTACTTGAGCAGCAGAGGTAGAATCCTCAATTTTCATGTTCCAATTCTGCCTACCAAAAGAAAAATTACCATTACCATCTCCATGAAATGATTGCCCATGTTCCAACCTTTCATCCTTGAAACCTTAGTGGCATGAACCGCCATCATCAACACAATATTTCCTTGAAAGTTCAACAATAGCTCTGGCCGCTAGGCTTGCATGTTCTGCAAACTCAGTCGCTACTTGAGCAGCTGAGGTAGAATCCTCAAATTTCATGTTCCAATTCTGCTTGCCAATAGAAAACTTACTATTGCCATCTCCAGGAAATGATTGCCCATGTTCCAACCTTTCGTGCTTGAAACCCAAGTGGCATGAACTACCATTATCAACACAATGTTGCCTTGAAACTTCTCCAACAGCTCTGGCAACTAGGCTTGCATGTTCTCCAAACTCAG
Source organism: Nicotiana tomentosiformis (assembly GCF_000390325.3). Lineage (NCBI taxonomy): Eukaryota > Viridiplantae > Streptophyta > Magnoliopsida > Solanales > Solanaceae > Nicotiana > Nicotiana tomentosiformis. The sequence goes on from NW_027174614.1 coordinate 324,477, forward strand.
CCGCTGCTTGAGCAGCAGAGGTAGCATCCTTAAATTTCATGTTCCAATTTTGCTAGCCAACAAAAAAATTACCGTTACCATCTCAAGGAAATGATTGCCCATGTTCCAACCTTTCATCCTTGAAACCTAAGTGGCATGAACCGCCATCATCAACACAATATTTCTTTGAATGTTCTACAACAGCTCTCGCCGCTAGGCTTGCATGTTTTGCAAACTCAGTCGCAACTTGAGCAGCTGAGGTAGAATCCTCAAATTTCATGTTCCAATTCTGCCTACCAAAAGAAAAATTACCATTACCATCTCCATGAAATGATTGCCCATGTTCCAAACTTTCATCCTTGAAACCTAAGTAGCATGAACCGCCATCATCAACACAATATTTCCTTGAAAGTTGTACAACAGCTCTAGCCGCTAGGCTTGCATGTTCTGCAAACTTAGTCGCTACTTGAGCAGCTGAGGTAGAATCCTCAATTTTCATGTTCCAATTCTGCTTGCCAATAGAAAACTTACCATTACCATCTCCAGGAAATGATTGCCCATGTTCCAACCTTTCATGCTTGAAACCTAAGTGGCATGAACTACCATCATCAACACAATATTGCCTTGAAACTTCTCCAACAGCTCTGGCAGCTAGGCTTGCATGTTCTCCAAACTCAGCCGCTGCTTGAGCAGCAGAGGTAGCATCCTTAAATTTCATGTTCCAATACTGCCTACCAACAGAAAAATTACCGTTACCATCTCAAGGAAATGATTGCCCATGTTCCAACCTTTCATCCTTGAAACCTAAGTGGCATGAACCGCCATCATCAACACAATATTTCCTTGAAAGTTCTACAACAGCTTTGGCCGCTAGGCTTGCATGTTCTGCAAACTCAGTCGCTACTTGAGCAGCTGAGGTAGAATCTTCAAATTTCATGTTCCAATTCTGCTTGCCAATAGAAAACTTACCATTACCATCTCCAGGAAATGATTGCCCATGTTCCAACCTTTCATGCTTGAAACCTAAGTGGCATGAACTACCATCATCAACACAATATTTCCTTGAAAGTTCTACAACAGCTTTGGCCGCTAGGCTTGCATGTTCTGCAAACTCAGTCGCTGCTTGAGCAGCTGAGGTAGAATCCTCAAATTTCCTGTTCCAATACTGCCTACCAACAGAAAAATTACCATTACCATCTCAAGGAAATGATTGCCCATGTTCCAACCTTTCATCCTTGAAACCTAAGTGGCATGAACCACCATCATCAACACAATATTGCCTTGAAAGTTCTACAATAGCTCTGGCAGCTAGGCTTGCATGTTCTGCAAACTCAGCCGCTGCTTGAGCAGCAGAGGTAGTATCCTTAAATTTCATGTTCGAATTCTGCTTGCCAATAGAAAAATTGCCATTACCATCTCCAGGAAATGCTTGCCCATGTTCCAACCTTTCATCCTTGAAACCTAAGTGGCATGAACCACCATTATGAGCATAATATTGCCATGAAAGTTCTCCAACAGCTCTGGCAGCTAGGCTTGCATGTTCTCCAAACTCAGTCGCTGCTTGAGCAGAAGAGGTAGCATCCTTAAATTTTCTGTTCCAATACTGCCTACCAATAGAAACATTACCATTACCATCTCAAGGAAATGATTGCCCATGTTCCAACCTTTCATCCTTGAAACCTAAGTGGCATGAACCACCATCATCAACACAATATTGCCTTCAAAGTTCTCCAACAGCTCTGGCATCTAGGTTTGCATGTTCTCCAAACTCAGCCGCTGCTTGAGCAGCAGAGGTAGCATCCTTAAATTTCATGTTCCAATACTGCCTTCCAACAGAAAAATTACCATTACCATATCAAGGAAATGATTGCCCATGTTCCAACCTTTTATCCTTGAAACCTAAGTGGCATGAACCACCATCATCAACACAATATTGCCTTGAAAGTTCTACAACAGCTCTGGCAGCTAGGCTTGCATGTTCTGCAAACTCAGCCGCTGCTTGAGCAGCTGAGGTAGTATCCTTAAATTTCATGTTCCAATTCTGCTTGCCAACAGAAAAATTACCATTACCATCTCCAGGAAATGCTTGCCAATGTTCCAACCTTTCATCCTTGAAACCTAAGTGGCATGAACCACCATCATCAATATAATATTGCCTTGAAAGTTCTCCAACAGCTCTGGCAGCTAGGTTTGCATGTTCTCCAAACTCAGCCGCTGCTTGAGCAGCAGAGGTAGCATCCTTAAATTTCCTGTTCCAATACTGCCTACCAATAGAAAAATTACCATTACCATCTCCAGGAAATGATTGCCCATGTTCCAACCTTTCATGCTTGAAACCTAAGTGGCATGAACTACCATCATCAACACAATATTGCCTTGAAAGTTCTACAACAGCTCTGGCAGCTAGGCTTGCATGTTCTGCAAACTCAGCTGCTGCTTGAGCAGCAGAGGTAGTATCCTTAAATTTCATGTTCCAATTCTGCTTGCCAACAGAAAAATTACCATTACCATCTCCAGGAAATGCTTGCCCATGTTTCAACCTTTCATCCTTGAAACCTAAGTGGCATGAACCACCATCATCAACAAAATATTGCCTTTAAAGTTCTCCAACAGCTCTGGCAGCTAGGCTTCCATGTTCTCCAAACTCAGCCGCTGTTTGAACAGCAGAGGTAGAATCCTTAAATTTCATGTTCCAATACTGCCTACCAACAGAAAAATTACCATTACCATCTCAAGGAAATGATTGCCCATGTTCCAACCTTTCATCCTTAAAACCTAAGTGGCATGAACCACCATCATCAACACAATATTGCCTTGAAAGTTCTCCAACAGCTCTGGCAGCTAGGCTTGCATGTTCTCCAAACTCAGCCGCTGCTTGAGCAGCAGAGGTAGCATCCTTAAATTTCCTGTTCCAATACTGCCTACCAACAGAAAAATTACCGTTACCATCTCAAGGAAATGATTGCCCATGTTCCAACCTTTCATCCTTGAAACCGAAGTGGCATGAACCGCCATCATCAACACAATATTTCCTTGAAAGTTCTACAATAGCTTTGGCCGCTAGGCTTGCATGTTCTGCAAACTCAGTCGCTACTTGAGCAGCTGAGGTAGAATCCTCAAATTTCATGTTCGAATTCTGCTTGCCAATAGAAAACTTACCATTACCATCTCCAGGAAATGATTGCCCATGTTCCAACCTTTCATGCTTGAAACCTAAGTGGCATGAACTACCATCATCAACACAATATTGCCTTGAAAGTTCTACAACAGCTCTGGCAGCTAGGCTTGCATGTTCTGCAAACTCAGCCGCTGCTTGAGCAGCAGAGGTAGTATCCTTAAATTTCATGTTCCAATTCTGCTTGCCAACAGAAAAATTATCATTACCATCTCCAGGAAATGCTTGCCCATTTTTCAACCTTTCATCCTTGAAACCTAAGTGGCATGAACCACCATCATCAACAAAATATTGCCTTTAAAGTTCTCCAACAGCTCTGGCAGCTAGGCTTGCATGTTCTCCAAACTCAGCCGCTGTTTGAACAGCAGAGGTAGAATCCTTAAATTTCATGTTCCAATACTGCCTACCAACAGAAAGATTACCATTACCATCTCAAGGAAATGATTGCCCATGTTCCAACCTTTCATCCTTAAAACCTAAGTGGCATGAACCACCATCATCAACACAATATTGCCTTGAAAGTTCTCCAACAGCTCTGGCAGCTAGGCTCGCATGTTCTCCAAACTCAGCCGCTGCTTGAGCAGCAGAGGTAGCATCCTTAAATTTCCTGTTCCAATACTGCCTACCAACAGAAAAATTACCATTACCATCTCAAGGAAATGATTGCCCATGTTCCAACCTTTCATCCTTGAAACCTAAGTGGCCTGAACCGCCATCATCAACACAATATTGCCTTGAAAGTTCTACAACAGCTCTGGCAGCTAGGCTTGCATGTTCTGCAAACTCAGTCGCTACTTGAGCAGCAGAGGTAGAATCCTCAATTTTCATGTTCCAATTCTGCCTACCAAAAGAAAAATTACCATTACCATCTCCATGAAATGATTGCCCATGTTCCAACCTTTCATCCTTGAAACCTTAGTGGCATGAACCGCCATCATCAACACAATATTTCCTTGAAAGTTCAACAATAGCTCTGGCCGCTAGGCTTGCATGTTCTGCAAACTCAGTCGCTACTTGAGCAGCTGAGGTAGAATCCTCAAATTTCATGTTCCAATTCTGCTTGCCAATAGAAAACTTACTATTGCCATCTCCAGGAAATGATTGCCCATGTTCCAACCTTTCGTGCTTGAAACCCAAGTGGCATGAACTACCATTATCAACACAATGTTGCCTTGAAACTTCTCCAACAGCTCTGGCAACTAGGCTTGCATGTTCTCCAAACTCAGCCGCTGCTTGAGCAGCAGAGGTAGCATCCTTAAATTTCATGTTCCAATTTTGCTAGCCAACAAAAAAATTACCGTTACCATCTCAAGGAAATGATTGCCCATGTTCCAACCTTTCATCCTTGAAACCTAAGTGGCATGAACCGCCATCATCAACACAATATTTCTTTGAATGTTCTACAACAGCTCTCGCCGCTAGGCTTGCATGTTTTGCAAACTCAGTCGCAACTTGAGCAGCTGAGGTAGAATCCTCAAATTTCATGTTCCAATTCTGCCTACCAAAAGAAAAATTACCATTACCATCTCCATGAAATGATTGCCCATGTTCCAAACTTTCATCCTTGAAACCTAAGTAGCATGAACCGCCATCATCAACACAATATTTCCTTGAAAGTTGTACAACAGCTCTAGCCGCTAGGCTTGCATGTTCTGCAAACTTAGTCGCTACTTGAGCAGCTGAGGTAGAATCCTCAATTTTCATGTTCCAATTCTGCTTGCCAATAGAAAACTTACCATTACCATCTCCAGGAAATGATTGCCCATGTTCCAACCTTTCATGCTTGAAACCTAAGTGGCATGAACTACCATCATCAACACAATATTGCCTTGAAACTTCTCCAACAGCTCTGGCAGCTAGGCTTGCATGTTCTCCAAACTCAGCCGCTGCTTGAGCAGCAGAGGTAGCATCCTTAAATTTCATGTTCCAATACTGCCTACCAACAGAAAAATTACCGTTACCATCTCAAGGAAATGATTGCCCATGTTCCAACCTTTCATCCTTGAAACCTAAGTGGCATGAACCGCCATCATCAACACAATATTTCCTTGAAAGTTCTACAACAGCTTTGGCCGCTAGGCTTGCATGTTCTGCAAACTCAGTCGCTACTTGAGCAGCTGAGGTAGAATCTTCAAATTTCATGTTCCAATTCTGCTTGCCAATAGAAAACTTACCATTACCATCTCCAGGAAATGATTGCCCATGTTCCAACCTTTCATGCTTGAAACCTAAGTGGCATGAACTACCATCATCAACACAATATTTCCTTGAAAGTTCTACAACAGCTTTGGCCGCTAGGCTTGCATGTTCTGCAAACTCAGTCGCTGCTTGAGCAGCTGAGGTAGAATCCTCAAATTTCCTGTTCCAATACTGCCTACCAACAGAAAAATTACCATTACCATCTCAAGGAAATGATTGCCCATGTTCCAACCTTTCATCCTTGAAACCTAAGTGGCATGAACCACCATCATCAACACAATATTGCCTTGAAAGTTCTACAATAGCTCTGGCAGCTAGGCTTGCATGTTCTGCAAACTCAGCCGCTGCTTGAGCAGCAGAGGTAGTATCCTTAAATTTCATGTTCGAATTCTGCTTGCCAATAGAAAAATTGCCATTACCATCTCCAGGAAATGCTTGCCCATGTTCCAACCTTTCATCCTTGAAACCTAAGTGGCATGAACCACCATTATGAGCATAATATTGCCATGAAAGTTCTCCAACAGCTCTGGCAGCTAGGCTTGCATGTTCTCCAAACTCAGTCGCTGCTTGAGCAGAAGAGGTAGCATCCTTAAATTTTCTGTTCCAATACTGCCTACCAATAGAAACATTACCATTACCATCTCAAGGAAATGATTGCCCATGTTCCAACCTTTCATCCTTGAAACCTAAGTGGCATGAACCACCATCATCAACACAATATTGCCTTCAAAGTTCTCCAACAGCTCTGGCATCTAGGTTTGCATGTTCTCCAAACTCAGCCGCTGCTTGAGCAGCAGAGGTAGCATCCTTAAATTTCATGTTCCAATACTGCCTTCCAACAGAAAAATTACCATTACCATATCAAGGAAATGATTGCCCATGTTCCAACCTTTTATCCTTGAAACCTAAGTGGCATGAACCACCATCATCAACACAATATTGCCTTGAAAGTTCTACAACAGCTCTGGCAGCTAGGCTTGCATGTTCTGCAAACTCAGCCGCTGCTTGAGCAGCTGAGGTAGTATCCTTAAATTTCATGTTCCAATTCTGCTTGCCAACAGAAAAATTACCATTACCATCTCCAGGAAATGCTTGCCAATGTTCCAACCTTTCATCCTTGAAACCTAAGTGGCATGAACCACCATCATCAATATAATATTGCCTTGAAAGTTCTCCAACAGCTCTGGCAGCTAGGTTTGCATGTTCTCCAAACTCAGCCGCTGCTTGAGCAGCAGAGGTAGCATCCTTAAATTTCCTGTTCCAATACTGCCTACCAATAGAAAAATTACCATTACCATCTCAAGGAAATGATTGCCCATGTTCCAAACTTTCATCCTTGAAACCTAAGTGGCATGAACCACCATCATCAACACAATATTGCCTTGAAAGTTCTCCAACAGCTCTGGCAACTAGGTTTGCATGTTCTCCAAACTCATCCGTTGCTTGAGCAGCAGAGATAGCATCCTTAAATTTCACGTTCCAATACTGCCTACCAACAGAAAAATTACCATTACCATCTCAAAGAAATGATTGCCCATGTTCCGACCTTTCATCCTTGAAACCTAAGTGGCATGAACCACCATCATCAACACAATATTGCATTTAAAGTTCTACAACAGCTCTGGCAGCTAGGCTTGCATGTTCTGCAAACTCAGCTGCTGCTTGAGCAGCAGAGGTAGTATCCTTAAATTTCATGTTCCAATTCTGCTTGCCAACAGAAAAATTACCATTACCATCTCCAGGAAATGCTTGCCCATGTTCAAAACATTCATCGTTGAAACCTAAGTGGCATGAACCACCATCATCAACACAATATTGCCTTGAAGGTTCTCCAACAACTCTGGCAGCTAGGCTTGCATGTTCTCCAAACTCAGCCGCTGCTTGAGCAGTAGAGGTAGCATCCTTAAATTTCATGTTCCAATACTTCCTATCAACAGAAAAATTACCATTACCATCTCAAGGAAATGATTGCCCATGTCCCAAAATTTCATCCTGGAAACCTAAGTGGCATGAACCACCATCATCAACATAATATTGCCTTGAAAGTTCTCCAAAAGCTCTGGCAGCTAGGCTTGCATGTTCTCCAAACTCAGCCGCTGCTTGAGCAGCAGAGGTAGCATCCTTAAATTTCCTGTTCCAATACTGCCTACCAACAGAAAAATTACAATTACCATCTCAAGGAAATGATTGCCCATGTTCCAACCTTTCATCGTTGAAACCTAAGTGGCATGAACCACCATCATCAACACAATATTTCCTTGAAAGTTCTGCAACAGCTCTGGCCGCTAGGCTTTCATGTTCTACAAACGCAGCCGCTGCTTGAGCAGCAGACGTAGCATCCTTAAATTTCATGTTCCAATTCTGCTTGCCAACAGAAAAATTACCATTACCATCTCTAGGAAATGCTTGCCCATGTTCAAAACTTTCATCGTTGAAACCTAAGTGGCATGAACCACCATCATCAACACAATATTGCCTTGAAAGTTCTCCAACAGCTCTGGCAGCTAGGCTTGCATGTTCTCCAAACTCAGCCACTGCTTGTGCAGCAGCGGTAGTATCCTTAAATTTCATGTTCCAATTCTGCTTGCCAACAGAAAAATTTCCATTACCATCTCCAGGAAACGCTTGCCCATGTTCCAACCATTCATCCTTAAAACCTAAGTGGCATGAACCACCATCTTGAACATAATGTTGCCTTGAAAGTTCTCCAACAGCTCTGGTAGCTAGGCTTGCATGTTCTCCAAACTCAGCCACTGCTTGAGCAGCAGAGGTAGCATCCTTAAATTTCCTGTTCCAATACTGCCTACCAACAGAAAAATTACCATTACCATCTCAAGGAAATGATTGCCCATGTTCCGACCTTTCATCCTTAAAACCTAAGTGGCATGAACCACCATCATCAACATAATATTGTCTTGAATGTTCTCCAACATCTCTGACAGCTAGGTTTGCATGTTCTCCAAACTCAGCAGCGGTAGTATCCTTAAATTTCATGTTCCAATTCTGCTTGCCAACAGAAAAATTTCCC